>NC_141316.1:4572272-5029772 GCF_037954325.1 Fistularia commersonii | reverse complement strand
TTATCATCACTTTTTTTTTTAAATGTATATTTTCCAGTGTACACAAATTTTATACATCTGGCCTTTGGTCTTGTGATTGCAGACTTGGACACGTAATGTTGGGTGTCACATTTAAATCCTACTGTTTATATTGGATGCTTGAACAGTCTTCCTTGCCACTGAAAAAGCTGTAAAATGATGGAAAAGGTTGAACACAAGTGTGTGTGTCAAATATTTAAATGTGTGTGCATTTATAAGTTTGCAGACTGGTGAAAATACTCATGTGCAGCTCACGTGCGTACAAAAGCATGCGCAATTGTGTGTGTGTGTGTGTGTGTTTGGTCTGAGTGTGTAGGCGTTCAGTATGCCTGCCAGTCTGGGGTTCTCCTGGCAACAAAGGTTTCCCGCTGCAGCATCAGAGGTGACGAGGTGCGAGGGCGTACACACACACACACACACACACACACACACACACACACACACACACACACACACACACACACACACACACACACACACACACACACACACACACACACACACACACACACACACACACACAAGGGTTTTCCTCAGTCTCGTGCCAAAACAGAGAGAGGAAAAGACCAGTGTGATGTGCTGGGAAATAAGCAGCATTAAAATAGTGAGCGCTTTTTCCACTGGCACATTCCCACATCCAGCGAATACACAGAAGTGACAGGTGACCAGGCCTGGCGTGCCTTCTACCAACACACAAATACACACATTAGAAACAAAAACATACGTGATCCAAATATGCATGCATGTGGTATGAGGATGTAGAAATATGCACGTGCCTTGCTATGAAAAAAAAAAAAAAAAAAAGACAAAAAAAAGGATCACACACGTGTCACAAATTCAGCGCACCCACGTACTGGTGTCTTTCACATACTTTAATTTCACCTTTGACACATTCCACCGTTAAAGAAAAATATGCTTGTTATTCTTTGTGACTTTCTTGGGATATTGGCTGGTATTGGCCTCTATGCTTTACACTTGATTTTTGTTTTTAAGGTGTTGTTATATTTTAATTTGTTCCCTTCATACTCCTGTCTTATATTCTTAATGATGTCCATATGATTTAACAGGCATGGGTGCTCTTATTGCTAACTAATACATAGCCAGATCTCATAGCTTGACAGATTGAAGCGAACAAGTCACAAACACGAGACTGTGCACCAACGCACAGATGCAGACTAATGTACTCAAAATACACAAAGTCATTCAAGGTTGATATTTGCTGTTTTTGAGACCCAAGAACACTATTCATCTATCTGGATTAAAATGGACATAAACAACAAGCAGAGGAAACAAATAAAGAAAAGTAACAAGACAATATTAAGGTTCCATTTCCATTTTCCCATATTAAAACATTTCAAATCGTCTTTTTGTTACAAACGTGTTACTTTGCATGCTACTGAGGAGTATTTGAGCTCCATTGTGTACGATTTGACATTGATATATTTCAACTGGGTTGTGTCAATACACTTTCTCATCGAGCGCAGATTTATTAGATGCTCAGTGATTTGAGACCATGCGTTGGGAACGTAATGTGTGGTTTAAAACCAGTGGTTATTGTGTGTAATGGACGTGCAATTTTTTGTTTTTGCAGTGTGTGAGCTAACTTGCGACACGATGGACTGAAAAAGCACAGGTGTCCTTTTTTGGGTTATGTCCAATAAATCAGTGACATTTGCTTTTGACTTGAATTCATCTTGGACTTGAAATGCACCGAGACACAGAAGCTGTAGCTGGCTTTCCCTGTGCGGCAGAGGTGAGTCAGTGACAGGAGAACCACATGCTGCAGGAGACCAGCTGGTTTCACCAGCAACCTCACAGTGGTTTTGTGAGAGGAGAACATAAGTGAAGAAAACCCAGCCTTTGACAGTCTACATACCCCTATCTAACTCACACTAAGCTCCCCAATTATATTCAAACTCAGCCAAATACTAAAAATTGACATTTTAGTGAAGATGGACACATGACATACAGCCCTTTTCATACAGTTGTATGAACCATCAGTCCGTCATCCATCGACACAGTCTAACCTCAACCATCAGAAGCTGGAAGGTTCAAAACATCTTTTCAGGTGGAAACACTTTTCGTGCCAGTCTTTGGTCGTCTTAAGATACTAAAGTTCTGAGATGATAAATACTGCACAAGTATTCATTGATATTTCAGGAGAACCCAAGATGCCTGACAAAATACCACACAGCCACCAACCCTTGAATATCAGCCTGTTCCAATTCACAATGGTACTCGGCAGGCCACAAATGTTCTTTTGTTGATTTTTGGTTAGATGTCGGTTGATGCAAGTTAAAGTTGGGGTTAGAGTCGGGTGTCACACGATCACCAAAGATCCAAAAGTCAAGGGGAAAAAAAACCTGGAGATCGTATATGCTGAAATGTCAGTGTGCATTGTGGCAAATGAAAATATATCTATTTTGACTCCTTTTATCGAGGTATTTCAGGTGTTAAATTCGTATTTTAGAGGTCAATTTTATTCTATGTACTCCTTTCCCCACCCCAACCCCCAAAAAAACAAACATGGTGTGTCCATTTTGTGTTGGAATGGATTATCTTTAAAGGGATTGTTGCAAAAGTTCACTTTATTTGACAAGTCACCAGCACAACTAAGACTACAAATATGACACTTCCTTTAGTTATTTTCCATCCTAGCTGTCCGTCTGTGCCGAAATAAAGTGGCTCATTCCACCATTTATGTTCGAACGGGACAAATAAGTCTGACAGCTTCTTCCACTGTCTATGAGCATGTATTTTAACCTCAGAACTCTGTTGTTCTATGACACCAATGCCAGAAATAGAACAGTGAAAATGACAATCCCATAATACCAAATAATTGCTAGCATTCTCTTTCCTGCTGTTCTTTCAGTGAATCATCTGCCTCAATCTAAGTGAAAGAGTTAACGAAATACAATTTGTTTAGCTTTGGTGGTTCAAGCAGTTGTCTATTTGTCTTCTGAGTTCAGAGCCATGCCTAAAAGTATGTTTTGAGGCGCTATATTTCTTTGGTTTCCTAAACCAATAGTGTGTTTTTGTATACCGACCTCTTAAGTATTTATTTTTGTGCCAAAAATCTATATATCCTTATATGAATCAAGTTGTTCTCTTCCCGTTGCTTCTCCCCATTGCCTGTTAACTCTCACAGCAGCAGTCTTGTGGCTCTTGTGGTTCAGCCCACTGACTCAAGCAATGAGTTCATTTCTGACTCCCAAAAAATGTTTCTGTGTAAATCCCATGAACTTAACTCCAAAGGTATATAAGGACATTTTGTACTCATGCGTAAGACAGCGGGGACAAAATATACAAGTGTCAGCCAGCAGCGTGGCTCTGGCCTCACGTGTGAATGCCAGCAGCAAGTGGCTCTCGCTGCAGCACAGCGTCCATCCAACACATAAAGCAATGAGCAGACATGATTCACACACAGTAGCTTTGCCACTCCCTGCACTGTGTGTTTGCTGGCGTACCATGTGTGCGCCCAATGCACACAAGTATTACCATTAGCTATTCTCACAGATATAATATTGTTGTATTTATGAGACTCAGTTAAGAAGACACCTGGAGAAGCATTAAAAGAAAATAATTGGGGGATAATAAAATGAACAGAGGTAGAGGGAACTCTATTGTACAAAAAGCTATGCAGGAAAAGTGCAAATTAAGAAAGTAAATGCAACTTCTGTTTATTTTCATGTCAGTGGATCCAAATGTTAGCCAATGGGAATTGTGATAACCTGTGTTGCATATGACTTGACTCCAAAATAAAATCTATCACTATTCACACTTGAATTCTCCTTATAATTTCAGCTTTCTCACTTTACACTGAGGCCAATAATGCAATGTGCAAACGTATTAAATCAGGAATTACACATCAGGGATCCCATAAGACATCTGCTTGACTCCCATGCATTTCCAGGGTTAAGAAATATCTCAGATTAAGTGCTTCAGTTTGCTAAATACAGCCATCTGTCATCATTTAAAAAAATGTGTACAGCAGTATATATCATGGAAAAGCCAATGGGGTAAACACATTATATTCTTTGCATGCCCTTATACAGGCCTGTCAGGCATTCTGCTTTAACCATGCTTGACTAAGCAGAAATCATTAACATCGCTCTTTTTCTTTTTTTTTCTTTTTTTTATCATGAGACTTGTTGTGATGAAGCAGAGAGACAAAGTTAATATCAGATCCAGCTACCACACCAGCCTGTCATTTAACGATAAATGTGCTGATTCACAGAAAGTCCCTTTGAATCACTGACTAGACCACAATCTTATCTCTGTTTGCATATTTTAAGGCCGCATGTTCTGGCACATCTTTCTGTTCTGGCACATCTTTCTTCAAAGATGGAGGAAGTGACAGTGACATGTTTAGAAAATACAATATATAAGAGACTTTGGACTTTCAGCAGTTCCTACTTTGCAAGCACTTTAATATGCAGTTTTACCATGGATTTTAAAGAGAGAGTACACCGAAGAGAATGTCTTGTGTATTTCTACATTTAAATACCAAGCGAACAAAATAACAAACAAGACATATAATAAATAAATAAACTACAAATTAGACAAAATACTAATTGATACGATTTATATCCTTCAATGTATTTATTTCAAATAAACTGATGCTGTCGGTGCCTAACAACACTACTATACTAATTATAATATTGATTCATTTAAAAATTTTGAATAAATTTTATTTTATTTTATTTTATTCATTTTGAATAAAATAAAGTAGGATTAAAAAAATAATTCCACAAGCAATAACCTTTCAAACTATTGAACCTCAGAAACTCCAAAATAACAGTGCAAGAAAGACATGACCAACCCCTGGAGGTAACTCAGGCTAATACACAATTTAGGCCAATCAGAATGTCTACTGAGTCAGCATTTCTAAATATAATTTCAGGTACTGTCTTTAGAAAAGGCAAGGGTATTATGAAGTTACTGTCGCTCAAACCACATCTCCACTCATGACAAAACCCATCCATTTTTCCATGGCCTTGCCAGACAGAAAGTGTCAATTGAGCAACCCATTTCAGTGTCAACACATTTTGATCAACCTACTATCATAACAGCTTCATATTGACTTAAATAAGCCCATCATATGAGCTTTGGTGTTTTGTGCACAGTGAACTAGTGGCCCATGAGATCTTTCAGAAGTAAAGAGAGTAATTGCTATGTGGTGCGGAGTGGCGAGGGTGATAGAGCGGTGGGTATGAGTCACGCTGGTTTCCCCCTCTGTCATTATTCTGTCATTGAAATTTCACTTGAAACCGAAGCACACCCCCGAAACAATCCCGACACTCATTCACATACAAGTTAATGCATTACTTAGTAGAGTCTACACCAGTGTACAGACAGCAAAAGTCACAGAACGTAAAAGCAGTGTCATGTCCGGGAGCCAGCGTAGTCCTCCTTTACATAATCACCCTGTATGGTTTTCACCGTTTGTGACAGTCTAAACAGAAAGTGTGATCCCCCAGATTTGGAGTCAGGTTGCCAATGACATGTATGCTGTGCTGATATTCAATATCTTTAAAAATTCCTCTGCACATATATAATTTATTATGATTTTTGACCACTCAGATTTTCTTGGCAAGACTCAAAAGCCTGCCTATAAAACCCTGAAAAATACACACTAAAACTTCACTGATATAAAAATAATAATACTTATATGTATAATAATAGTCTTGTATGCTGGCAAGAGCATGAGGGAAAATGTCGCATCATGATCAATTCTCCCACACTCTGGGCTTTCCATAGCTATATTTAAATTTTTAATGTTTACCAATGCATTTTGAGGCTTTAGCATTGAGAACGTTTTCATTCATGGGTTTTATATTCCAACTGTGTTCTTATATAAAAAAATGAGTATTTTTTGCATTTGTTTGAGGCTCAGTGGGCTTTTTATTTAAAATAACAAATTTTCTGGAGGATAACAATCTATTTGACTTGCCTTGTAACTTTTGTGTCTGACCTTAATTAGATCTTGCAGATTATAGTGAAACAACACCAACAATTATTCATTTATTATCTATACTGCTTATACAGCACTCAGGGTGATGGAGGACCTCGAGCAGGGGTGCCAACACTTTTTTGCTTCGTGAGCTACTTTTCAAATGACCATGTGAAAATGATCTGCCTCCAATAAAAATGCTGAATATATATTTATTTGTATATCTACTGAGTATGCTTAACACAATAAATGTTTGTGGATCTTGCATAACTGTATGAACCCCTTATGGCACACTACAACAGAGTACTTTTTTTGGTGAGTAACTTATTCTGATGAGTTGAATGGAGTCAGCAGCATAGTTGAAGTTAGCTGTGAGAAAAATTACTGCTGTCCTGACAGCTGGGATTTGAGTTCCTTCACCTTTCTCCTTCTCATCTCACTTTTCGGAGGGAAGTCGGCGTCTAAGTTTTTATGAACGGTCTGAAATGCCGCTCCACATTTCTCTTTTTCGGTATAGCAATGGCAGACCGGCAGACGAGGCAAACGCACTTTGAAAATGACATAGTAAAAAAAAAAAAAAAAAAAGTCCACCTCCCAATCCGTATGGAAGTGATACGTTTTAGTCTTTCTACTTGGTCCAGCTCCCCCACTCATTTTTATACCCATAAATTTAGAAGACATAAATTGGAGGCTAACTCGATAGCTTGCTAGAACACCTGTGTCAGAAAAGGTCAGATTAGACAGACCAAGTGTCAGTCAAGTGACAAATTTCATAGTGAGGATGATAGGCTGACATCTAGGTGTTAATGCCATGCGATCTAGACATACTACCATTGCGAACAACCGGTAGATCAGGATTGACGTATTGGGCACACCTGGGCTCGAGCCTAACCCAGCTGTCACTGGGCAAGAGGCAGGGTACACCCTGGATCTGTCACCATATCGATCACAGGGCCGCATAAAGTATATAAAAATACAACGATTCACTCTCTCATTCACACAACCGGGCAGTTTATAGACTCCAATTACCAAGAATATGTTTTTGGACTGTAGGAGTGATCCTGAGAACCAAACACAGACAGGGGTAAAACATGGAGACTCCACACAGAATGGCCCTGGAATCGAACCTTCTTGCTTTGAGGCAGAAACACTGACCACTGTGCCACTTACAAGACAAACATATTTATTAAAAATCTTAAAACCCTTATAAACGCTTTTGTGGCCACAGTCACTGGTAATAGTAACAATGTTGCAAATCATGCAGTCTACTAAGTTTAGGAATGTGCAGTTACAGATGAAAATCAAGCAAAACTCTTTCTGCAAAGTCATCCAGATGCTTCTCCTGCGATAAGTTATGGCTCTGTACAGCTCAGGAAACTTTTGATTTATTACAAATAAGGATTTTGATAAGTACAGCAGAAAGCAGTAAGGTTACTTCAGCCACAGTTCATTAGCAGAAACCCCATGTGACCCGATCCTGACATTGTGGCAGAATAATTATTCACATTATTCGGGGGGCATTCATCACACAAGACCGGGTTATTGTTATCTTAAGCAGTATTTTTCTACAATCAATAAACATTTCAAAAATTCTGAACGCATTTCGGTGTTGGATGAAAAGGAAAATTAAGTTTGAGAATTACTGCATCATATGAGAATCACCCTATACTCATTATTTCTAAAAGTATGGTTAAAATCTTGAACTCAACCCCCAGATATGATGAAGACCCTGTAAGTAATCTAAGTAGATTACTAAGTTTGTCTTTCTTCTAATGCAAGATCTCTGTCTTCACTTCCTGTCATTTTGAACCACTCAGTTGCTACAATGGAAAAAAAAAAGGAATAAAAAAAAAATAGAATTAGGACCCAAACTTGTATTTGCAACCACAAAAGCAAGCAGGCCTGAACAGAAGTGATGGTTTCTCTTTTTCTCTCCCCCTCCATCCATGTGGGCCCTGGGACCGTGCCTTGCGGCCCAACGCACATGGCCTAAATGTATCTCCAAGTCTGCAACGTGCCAAACCAACAGAAAAATAAACCTGATTGTCTGGTGGGAAAGCAGTTCTATATCAGATTAAAAGCTTCAAATATTGGAGGAGGAGGTTTAATTATCGTTGCTAAGATACTTTGGCACCGCCAATATTGTTATTTTTGCTTTTTTTTTTTTTTCTCATTTTTATTATTTATTTTTTCAACGGGAACAGAATGCTTTAAATGAAAACTTTAAGCCATGATCCTGAGTGTGTGTGTGTGTGTGTGTGCGCGTACAAGTCCTTGCACAGTAGCTGTAATCCCCACAGTCACACAACCAGAGCTAGCTTTTAAAATTATACATATATTCCTGCATACAGACCAAGCGATCACTCATCACAATATTAGGAAAATGTTGGAAAGTATTAAGAATATTCAGAATTACAACTCCCCGATGCACAGTATTCCTGCAAGCTTTGTCTTGGAGTTCAACTGATAGTCGAATTGGCTGTCAGTCTGTCGTGGAAGCGTACAGTTTCGTCCTGTGTTATGCACACACAGTAACAGGATGAATAACTGCATCATCAAAAGGACAGAGGATCAAAAACATGAAAAACTGTATGTGATTTTAAAGATTGAGGGGTTGTTATGAGAAAAAAAAATCTTGAACTCAATAGCAGAAAAAAAAAAGACATTTTGGGGCTTTTTGGTCTGTGTGATGAAGAAGACATTTTCTCTGGTGACGTTGAAAAGCTCTCATTCTTTTTTCTCCTGAGACCTTCTCACAGACTGCCTTTTTTATGATCCGGCAAAATGAGCTACAACAGAATTACGGCTGACGTCAGCCAGAATTGCACATGAAGGGTAGCTGGTATGAGTTATTCAAGGTGTCGAAAGATTTGATTCTTCAGATGCAGTTTCCGTTTGGGGATTGTTATTTTCTCTCTCAGACCTGACATTAATGATGGACATAAAGCCAGTTGGAAATTCAAGCGGGGAGGTGTTTCCATGCCAAATGCATTCTTTTTTTTCAAGCTCTTTGACTTTAACTGCATCAATGTCACACTTAGAGCTAAAGCTAACTGTAACAAATCATCATTCTCTTGGATTTTGTACTGTCTTTGAGACCCAATGACCTGGCCAGATACCAAAATGCTTTGGCTCAGATCTTTAAATTGTAACCATATACTGGACATTTTATAGTTATGATATGATAAAAGCATATTTATTTGATCTATATCCAATCTACAATGAAAATATAAAGCGGTAACACTCAACTGAAATGTAAAGAGTGTGCCCGAGATACCACACATCGAACAACAAAACTCCCCAGATTCTAAGAACTGGAACTCTCACCAGAACATTTTTGTTACCATATTTTTTCCTTCCCTCTCCTGTCTTGTTTTCCCGTTTTTCATGATTTTATCTATGTTTAAAAGCCAAATTTCAAAGTGTTTTTAATCAGACCGCAATCTCTTAACCCGTTCTTGCTTCTTACCATATTTCACCCGAGTCTCGGCTTCAACTTGTCTCTCCCTGTGCAAACCTATTTCCACTATGACAACGTCTTGAGCTATTTAAACCTTCAGACTGCGTCCCAGCCTGTCTCCAGTGACTGGGCCACATTGTGATTCTCCGGTGGCAAGAGTACTGTGGCGAGCCGGGAACTGTCCACCCATCCACCCATCAGCCTGTTAGAAGCCCACAGCAAGCGCAACACTTACAGTCTGTCCCAATGGCTGGGTTCAACTGCTGGTAATTTAAAAAGAAACTGCTCAGAAGACCAGCGCTATTCCGGTGTTGCTGCTCAAAAAAGTAAGACAGGACTGACATTGAACATTGGAAAGGCGGTAATTGGGCTGCAGGCCAAGGCTAGCAACAGATGACAGTAGACCGTGAGCTGAGTCATGGCGCAGTGTCCCCAACCCAGGGGAAACACGTGTCAGGCTTGGAGGCCGATCAGTCTGTGCAGGCCGTCACACATAGCAATGGTATACAGGTGTCTTTCAGGGCAGCTAAAGGAAGTCAAAAGGAGACAGTAGGAAATCCTCTGGTTGGGCCACATCAACAAGGCAATGACTGGAAACCATCTGGCGCCACCCCCACCCCCCCTCCCCCCCAGAACTTAAGTTATGAAAAAACAGTACTTGTAAGAATAAATCATATACCTCAACTGACACCATAGCAAACAGAAAAAAGTTAAAGGTTTGACCAAATTACATGTAATGCTTTATGTATATCCATGGTATGAATATAACAAGAATGTTGCATTTAAGTGACATTAAAACACGGTTGCTGTTTCACAAACTTTCACGGACTGTCAATAAATCTTCAAAACATAGAGGTTATAAAAAACATAATCACGACTTCCTATATGTTAGCAGTGTGGAAAAGTCAGTGGTTTCAGTTGAGCTCACACACAGCTTGTTCCGGAGAGACGTTTAGTAAGAACCAGCCACGCAGTTGTTTAGTCTGCTGGCAATTTCATGCCCAGCGTGAAATTTTCACGTGACCCGAGGCTTCCGTTGTCGCCACTGTCGATTGTTTTCTCTTTTTTCTGCACCATATAAACATATCAGAAAAAAAAAAATATGAATACATGATGATTTTAGTGAAGTGGTACCAAAGTGTTCACTTTGATTTTCCCACTGAAAGTACAGCTTTTGACGCCATTGGATGGCACTGTCCTTCAGGCAGATCTGTCTCCTATCATGTCCCCTCACAGACTCTATCCTCTCCTATATTTAGTATGATCATGAGGTCCCACACTTTCAAGCTTGCTACTATCTTAAACACCAACATTACAGCATAAACTTGGAATGGCCTTTCTAATCACAAAGTGATAAAATAGCCAGACATCTTAGTCAGAAACCAGCACCGCACCAAAATACCAACTGGCTGTTTGGTCAACTGAAGAAAGTCAGTCTTTTGAAAACAACACTGAAGAAAGTCTCAAACAGACATATGCAGTATGTGTCTAATTATATGGATTACACTGAATAATGTATTTATGGATTATTTGTGCATGCTAATAATGATGGAAAAAATAAAAATAAAATAAAAGACATTCATGATCCTGGGAGGATTGGCCCTATTGATCTTAATGAGCTATTACCATTTTATGACTCCACCATGTTTGTTCCGGCAAATCTATATATAAATACAAACACTCAAAAACGTGAAACTAATACAGATGTCATAATTGCCCGGGGAAAAAGCATTTCACAGAAGTAGTACTTGCTGTGTCTGCAGAAAAAAATCTGCATTTGTGCTTCAGCTTGCATTAACATTGTATTACAGTACTAGTATACACAAGGTCACAGGGAAATACTAATAACCGGTGACTGATCACCAACCCAGTAATCTTTTGTCACCATCAGATCATTGATGCTTTGTGATCATCTTTTAGCATTTCCTCTTCAAGCCACATCCTTTTTACCGTGATCTGTTCCGAGACAGTCATATATATTGTTCCTTTTTTTTAATCTGGTTTTCACCACTGCTTAACGTACGTTGCCTGTTAACCAATACTAGTTATTGATCACGCCATCCACTTGGTGACAACAGACAAATCAAAAAGGCCACAAAACCTAACTTTGTTTGCTGCATGTCATCGTTTTGCTGAGCAGGAGTGGCCTCTATTGACACTCTGCAGTAGGAAACAAAAGTTTGCTCATATTCTGGGTTTCATTGTTGATTATTGGAGTACAGCACTGATGCAATCTGAGGGGGAGAGACTTTTTGGTTTTATGGTGACATCATCTATGCAAATGATTGATCTTATTACTGGGATGATGACTATGTATAAAAAATGCATTTGCAGATGGTTTCACTGGTTTGTCTCATTCTCCCAAAGCTTCCCACATAAACACCCCTCTCTCTTTTGTCTCTGTCATGATATCTGAGCTAACAGACCCATATGAAAGCGTCACTGCCAGTCACAAGCAGTGTACCATCAAAATGATTTTGAAACAGTACCTTTTTGCTGAGCAACGCTCCATAACGTTTCTGTAGAACGTGATCAACAAATAGCCACAATCGATGATGCAAAGGCCGCGAAAACTTTGTATGTTGCAAGGCAGTGGTCAATGCAATTGGTTTCTACTTGATTGTTAATTGAAAAAAGGCTAAACAAGATGATTGCTTACACTTTGATGCGATTCCATGAATGCTGTAAAATGCCAGATTTTTAAACTTATAAAAAAGGGCTGGAAATCTCAGTCAGAAGAACAGAAAAATAGAAAAGACAAACTTCCTTTACCTACAAAACACCTTGACACCCACACCTGTATGGTAGAGCATTATTACACTGAAGATACCCCACCATTAGACAGGAAAAAAGCCTTCACTCCTAAAGGTGTCCTCACACATTTAACGATTGTTTCCAAGAAAAATAAAAGAAGAAAGTTAGATGTTTGATGATTGTTACGAGGCAACCTGATGAAAAGAGTGTTGTTTTTTTTTTTTTTCTCAACACATACTTTTGGTACTTTGAAATTTAGCAGTTGCCACTGACAGTTTGGACATTGGTGCCGCATTACGGTGATGCAACAGAGCACATGATGACAGATTTCTGCAGAAGTCACTTAATACTTTGCCATTGACACCTGTCAAGAAACCGACCAGGAGAGACAAAATGGAAAGAGAACAAGGTGGTGGCGGAGGGGTGATGGAAGGAGCTAAGTCTAGGGTGAAAACATGACATGCTCTCATTGAAATACTGATGACAGATAGGCCTCCCACTGAAAGCTGAACACCAGTCCTCCTCCGGACTGTCACAGGTGTGACGTGACAACAAAAACAAGCACACACAGTTGCACCAACATCGTGCAAAAAAAAAAAAAAAAAAAAAAAAAAAGCGCCCTTTTGTCTAAAAGAGTTTTCCACTGCAGCTCGGTGTGTATTACTCCCAAGTAAAGTCATTGGGGTTCATGTGGTGACATTTAAAGCCGATCAAATGGCTCTCGGAGCACACTGAAATGAGTTGAGCTGGAGTTCTGTGGATTTACTGTATTTACCCTTTAAATTTGAAACAAATGTGCATTCCACATATTACAGTTGGACCTATGGTACAGTAAAGTTTATTCTAAATAAATGACAAATCTTCATCATATCTTCCTCATAATTGATATGCAAAGTAAAAGAGTATATGCAAATAATAATAGATGCTGAGATTTGTGTGTTAACGCACATGCACGGTTGTGGCATGGTGATTGTGTTTGCATTTGCATCACCAGATGCAGCAGAGTCAAGGATAGTAACACTAATGGATTCCTCTGTGCATGCCTGCATGAGTGTGTGTGTGTGTGTGTGTGTGTGTGTGTGTGTGTGTGTGTGTGTGTGTGTGTGTGTGTGTGTTTCCCTTTTGTATCCAGATGCAGCCAAGTGAACAGGAAATGTGGTGTTAACTGGAATCTCACTGCAGAAACACACAGGTTAAAAGGTGTCACACTCAAAAGAAAAGAGGTTAAATGGAACCATGTGTAGTGAAACACATGTGCACACATGCAGAGACAAACACAACAATACATGTAAGGACATACTGCATTTAAGGAAAAATGTAACTGTGCATATTCCTTTATAAATGCTTTAAAGAGTAATGAATGTTTGCATTTATATGTTTAAAACACAGATGTTTCACCTTTCTTCCTCCTTTGCTCTCACACATACAGACACACAAATAGCATACTGTGATTGATTTCTGTCACTTACCCTATTACACTATCCACTTAAAGCATGTTTGCTTCTTCAAGAGTATGTGTGTGTGTGTGTGTGTGTGTGTGTGTGTGTGTGTTTGTGAGGGAGACAGAGAAAGAGAAGGAGAGAAGAAAGAGAGAGAGATGGTAGGAGCTCTCATGCACATGTGTGCACGGTCCAGCAGCTGAAAAGCCTTCTCTGCAATGTATTAGTGGTTTTGTCAGAGCTGTGTGTTTGGCCCTTTTGCCATGGCGACAGGCCCTGCAGGCAAACTCCAGGGTTATTCTGTTAGCATTAGCCCAGTTAATGATGGCTCCGAACGGCATTAGAGAGGGAGAGTTCCGGGAAAAAAAGAATGAGAAAGAACAAGATATAAAGATGTATCAGCACGGAAAGATTGCGAAAGTCAGTTTATGTTCTCATTTCCAGTGTATAATATATGTAAGTTACCATGTACAACTCAAGCAATACAATGAAATATACATCAGCAGTCCGGGGGACTTGTTTTTGAAAATAAATGAATTTTATATTAGATTAAAAATTATTATTCATTAAGTTATATCTGGTCTACAAAAAATGTTTCCAAGGGCGACTCCATGATTGTTCTGTGCAAAAAGTTATCAGCCATGACAAATCATTGCATTGTTTACTTTTGTAAATTGATTCATGCAGGCTATAAAAACCTTTTCACATAAGCACTGGTTTTATAGACTCGTTTCAGTTACTGCTGAGTTTGAAGGTCAACAAATTCAACCTGGCAAAATCTCCCTCCCTTAGATATTGCTGTTCTCATCAGCAATTCGCTAACATTTTAATTATTTGCCAGATTTTTGTGCCTAGTAGACGCTCCAATTCAAAGACAATTTATTTTTTGAGAAGAACTGTTTAACGATCAAAAATCAGCTTAATAATCAGTATCTCAGACATCAATGACAAGCATTTTGAAACATTTGTAAGAAATGTTTAACGGTGTTTATATTTTTCAATTTGATCTGCACAATCAACTAAACCAGGAATGGCCAACCTGTCAGAAAAGAGACACATTTTTAACTTTATTACTGCAAAGAAGCAAATCATACACATGGGCACAGATGGACTGCCCCAATCCCTTCTTCTCATTCTCTCTCATCCACACACCTCTGCTGACCCAGATTTACAATAAATATCACACATCAACATTATAAGGACATGAATTGCCTTGAACATTATTAACACCAAAGGCCATTCATTCAAACAATGAACATTGTGTGCACTGTCTCACACACACAAACTCTCTAATAAACCAAGTCTACAAACAAAAAAATATCATGATTGACGAAAGCTTTTTTTGGTAAAAAACGTATTCCGTCCCACCTATTCATTGATGTCATTTTTTTTTTTTTGCTTATTACTAAAAAAAAAACGCTTTTGTTCTTGTTGTGAAGAATTTCCATGTCATTTGTGCAATGTATGTACAACATTGTTTTTAAGAAAATTAACAGTTCAATCAAAAACTGAACTAAAAAAGGTTCTGAATTAAATGATAGAACCAAACTATCAAAATTTGACATGAACATAAGAGCTGCATAAAATATAACCGCATGAGCTGCAGGTTGGCCAGGCCTGAACTAAACACAATATTTGCTGCAATCTTAGAGACAAGCAATTCTACTGAATTTAATAGAAAGAATAATGAAAAAAAAAAACAATGATCAATTCCTTTTTATATAAACACTCGTTTTGCAAATCTACCAGACCCGCAGTTAATACTTGAAAAACAGTCTCCACTTTAAGAGCACTTTCACACCTTGAGGTTTCAAAGCACTTTGCACTAGATTGCACTCCCCCACCCCACACACTCATCGACAGCGGAAGAGCTGCAATGAGATGCGCAAAGCCGACTGTCAGGCGGAACTTCAGGTTCAGTGTTTTTTCCAAGGACACTTTGGCATGCAGACAGGAGGGGTCAAACTGATGAGATGAAAGGACAAGGGCACAGCCTCCCCACACTTACTGAAGATATCCATCATCATTGACTCGAAAATCAGTTTTTATCAGTTGGGGAAACAGCATTTTGTTTCTAACTACTTTTGCATTCAATCAAATTAGTTATTCCCTTACTGTGACTGCACACACACACACACACCTTATTGGATTCACATGTTGAACATACTGTATACTGATACGCTCTAACATACAAATTTGTATGTTCACAAACTCGTATTAAAACATAAATTCACTCAAGTCTGATTATAAGCATAGGCATTGTGCATGCAAATTCATCACGTGTACCCGCATAAGTATGCACACGTGGTGAATTTGAACACACACACACATGCACACACACAACCACACACAGAACGTGGAATACTTGTTGCTCACAATGAAAACACTAACCACACTGTTTATCCACCTACGCTCAAATTTAGCTTGTTACCAAGACAACCCCAGCAGCCATGACTCCCCATATTAACTGAAATGATCATTAATCTCTCAAGTTTTTCCCAGTGGACCAATAATGATATGTTTGTATTTCAGCCCTCTCACACTACGGTACGGACTTCCATCCAATAAGTGAGAATATGAGGCAATGGTATGTTGAAGATACAAGACAGAGGCATGCGATTAGAAGGTCGACAATTTTATTCCCGGAACAGCGGGGAAACTGTGACACAGCATGCTCGATGCTGTCCAGTCCCTCAAAGACTGGGGCAGAATGGAAAATTAGAGTTTGGATCAATCCATCTGTTGAGAGACGGGTTACCCTAACCATTAATAATCCACTAGACGGAACGATGCAATCAAGGTCAGACACTGGATTGTAGGCTCTCGATGAACAGCTTTTGAAATTTGTGGTAACTTGCACATTCCTCAAGATGCTTAAAAAAGGATTTTTTTTTTTTTTTAATCCAATTTCTCTTGCAAACTCATGGCCATGAAAATATTGACCAACATGAAGGAGCTGGCTGAAAAAAAATTACTAAAACTTGAAATCCGACTTCATCCTAGGCCATCCAGTCCAGACCTACCCCTCATTTTGATCGTTACAGACTAATTCAAAGCTGAACGTTGGCTTCACCCATTTCATGCGTAATTCTGTACCTTCTCGTGGGAGCTCGCATGCGTAGCCTATCGCCACAAATGGAGCAGCACCACAGGGAGTCGAGGGTGGCCAGTTTTGCACAGTAAGTATGATCAGTCCAAGTAAGAGAAAAAAAGACGACATGACAAAATGACAAGAATTCTCTGTCCACACGCTGCCATGTATTTCGTTGCCACAGACAACCTCCATCTACGCTGCCTCTTTTGGAACTGGACTCTGCACTGCCCTCTAGCAGATGCATATCTTGACAGCCATTGCAACTCTAAGTACGCACAAGAAGCGACATTTGACAATGTTTCAAACTAATATACTTGTTTACGTACGTACGTGAGCATAGAAGAGCCCTACAGCTTACACAGGTAAAATTGTTGTGGCTCACTTCTCTCATCACACGTGTACTCTATGACTGAAATAGTATCCAGGACAACATATAATCTAGTTAAAAATGTCAATACTATAGTATGTCTATCATGTATAAACATTTGACAAGAGACTTTTTGACAACGTTTTTGGTGCAGCAATGCCTGAGCTGACACTGTAATCCTAAGGATTGGGGATTTGATTTTTCTTTCCGATATCAAATATAGTAGAAAGTAAAAATAATTGAATGAATGACTGTTGTCAACAACAAGTTCCACACATTATAGAAAATTGAAGTTTGACAATAACATTTTAAAACAGCCCAGCGGGATTAGTTTTTGAGCAAAATTTGAGGAAGCAGACTTTGTAAACTGGTAAAGTCACACAGATGAAGGATCATTTTAAGGGGTAACAATAACACTTGAGAAAACATAGGACAGCTTTTTGTTTTTTACTGGTGATAGTGAGCCTGTTGATGAAAGACTGTGAAGACTGAGGGCTCGACCAAGTCAGTGACGTTAGTGTAATCTTAGTTTGATGAAGAATAGCTGGTTTGAACATCGTTGTCGACAGCATTTGAACAATAACTGAGTATTTCTGAAACAGGAGTAACACCCATCCCCTGGGTTTGCGGATCGTTGCTGTATGCTTGATTTTGTTTTCACTACTGGTGCAGTGGATTCTGACTTTCAACATGTCCTGCTGGACAACACATCCAATTTTTTTGTTTAAAAGTGACTGATGTTACAAAGGCTGATGAATCAACAGCATTTGTTTTCTCATTCATTTTTCATTTTTTTTCCACAGTTAAAACATTAATATTCGTTAATTTTACACAGTTGACATTTATTGTAAACACATTCAAAATCTTCACATTTCAACATAACTATCAGTAACTTACAATAAGTTATTTAAATCCTATGATTACATACTTTGATAACATTTACTTGTGTAAGTATCTGATATATGTATGTTAAAGTTCATCAGGTTTATAGACAGCATCTTTCCTGTTTACCGATATAAAGATACCATTTTGTCACATGATGCATTGCTTTGTTTTTTGTTTTTTTTTTAGCTCTAAATGCAGTTAAAACTTCTTTCAGAGAGTTGTTCACATCACAGAATCAGCCCGATTTAATCAGTTTCTCCTCTGACTTCTGAGACAGAAGCTTTTCTGTCTTTGTAACTGATGCATTACCGGGATGTTTTTCCTCCTCAAGTACAACTGAGCACCAAAGATCTATAAGGAAACTTGCATACACAGCAGATGACCGATATTTATATATATATATATTTATATTTGAGCAAAAAATGCACAGGAGGCCAGTATTGTCACGACATATAATAATAATCATCAATCCAACTGAGGTTCTCAAGCCACTCAGCAGTCATATTTCATCATTTTGATTGCAATGTCAGTTCAAATATTCATGATTCTGGTTTTTACCATCATCACTCACCACCTTTGCATGGTAGATTGAAAGCCACGTAGCTAAAGTCAACTGCTAGTAAAAACATGTTGCAGAGAGTGTCACAGAATCACAATGCTACAATCTGCTAAGACGGTATTCCTCGATGAAGCGCAAAGACACGCACAGTGCAAGCAACGGGCAGCTGCATCATCCGGTTTCCTAGTCTTTCCATCTCTTCTGACAGGCGATTTAACAGAGTGATGTTTCTATTATGCCATCAGTTGAGAAGCGGTTCGGTGGCGTCTGTGCTCATTCTGATAAATCATTCACATTTCGGACTGAAAAGCATGTGAACAGGAGCTCCACCCTCTGTCCACAGCGCTGCATCTGGTAGATCCTTAAACCTGATCCCGCTCACAATATCTCCACTGCTCAGGTTGACTGTACACATGGACTTAAATTCAACACCGGCTAACAAGTAAAAGCATGATGGGAGCCCTGGGACTGAATAGGTGACAATGGGGAATTTTCAGAGTTGAGAGGTATTTACTATTGTAATCACTTTCAAAGCAGAAGACGAGGAATGAAATAGTCTTTGCCAAAAAAACACTAGCATTTACATAAATCTAATTAGCAACAGCTATGAGGATTTTTAAAAGCACTTCGGAAACTTTTCGAGTTGTCCAGCCAAATTTCCATTTCTAATTTCCCACTGATAGAGGCCTCGCACGACAAACACTTGCATCACAATTCTTGCATTTGTGATTCATTGGACCCTAATCAAAATGTTTGAATAACATCTAGAGAGGGAAAAAAAAATACAATTTTAGTTAATTCCTGGAGTGGAACTTGCCAAATGTACACTTATAGTACTTTACTTTTGCGCTTCACTCGCCGCTCAAACAAACTACTCGTAGCATATCGAACACAAGGCCACTTTCTCTGTTTTCAGACCTCCTGATTGACTGCAGGGGCAAAGGCTAAGGTAAATATATAGTAATGGTAGAGCTACGATTGATGGGTTATTAATGCAGCATTTTATGATGGACAAATATGTCTTGTCCTAGGGCGTGGGTGTCAGAATGAGTTGTGTAATAAGAGAACATTTTCAGCAAACCATAATGGCTTTTGGCTGAGCAAGAAGAGGGAAGGCGAAGACTTGGCAACATGAGTGAATGAAAACCTCTATCTTGGTTCCAGCACTTGGAATGAGAGTAGAAATGTCTGTCAAAGAACATCTAAAACCAAAGAACATATCCAAACACTGATGGAGATGCATTAGATTATGCTCACCATTATTCCGAGGCCCTTTTTTCTCCCTTTTTTGGGTGTTTGCCTTTTTTTTTTTTTTTTTTTTTTGTTGAGGTGGCAGTGCTCATTTCTTTTCATCTTTCTTTTATCTTTGGTTTTATGAAACAAATAAGTATGAAATAGTGTTTGTAAGGTATCATTATGAGACATTTTGAGCATTAAGGGGGCAGTCATTTTCATATCTTTGTGACTTCATTGGTTTGGAATGTGCTGGTCCTGCAGCTCTTGCGGTCCTTATTCAGTCTATATAAACAACAACAATAAGCAGGGCGCCTCTACAAGTGTGAGTTTAATGACCTAAGGAGCCAGACAATGAGGTCAGGTGAGTTTGAAAGGATATGACTGCCAAGTGCTTTAAGCATCCTGACTATGTGTTTTGAATGGGGTTGAAAGATTAAGTTCCTTTTAGCTTTTTTCAGTGCTACACCTGCTGGCTGCCATGACAACATCCTCGTCAGGGGCAATCTTTTCCTTCCCAAGGAGCACAAAATAACCGGAAATTGTTTGTTCATGTCAATGTTAGATGACAAAAGGTGTCAGAGACCTTTTTTTTTTCTTAATAGAACATTAAAAAAAGGTGTTTTTCAATCAGCTGAAGGTGGGGGTTAACATTGAGAATAAAACATACATGCTTTGAGAAGCTCTCAGACATTTTACGGTGCGCCTATGTTTTCCGCAAGAAAACGTGTCAAGGAATATATATATAGAGGAAAGAAATAAAAATATGCGGACTTTTATTGTTCCACTCACCTGGCCAAAACGTGATTGTTAGATTGACGGTTTTGAAAAATTACAAAAATTATTGACACAGCATTCCAGGTTCCAGGGACTGCAGTTTAGAGGGGAAATATTTTGAAGGGTTTCAGATGCTGTAAAATAATCTGCATTTAACATGAAGCAGAGCAAGACAATTAAATCATTTTTTTGGACATTTTGTGAAATACCCCTATTCATTGAGAGGCAACTGAGAATCTGTCCACTCCACGCAACGACCAGCAGCCAGTTAGCTTAGCTTGGCATGGAGAGACAGTTACTCACATGTTTTTAGTGAAGCCTTGACTCACCTCTTCCTTTTGAAAACCACAAATAATCATTTTTACATTTCGGTTTGCGTAAATGTATTAATTGTTGAGCTTCAGAACTGCAGCAAAGCTGAATTTGTTACTTTTGGACAGAGCCACTCGAGCTGCTTCCTCCCATTTCCACTCGTTATAATGAACTTTGCTTTTAGACGGACTGATCAATCTTCTCAAACTTCCAACAAGAAAACATAAATTTCCCACAACGTCAAACTATTCCCTTAGCAAAACGGAGCGTTAGTAGAGTTGCTGTACGGCAGGACAGTAAACACATACTGTATCTGTACACATGCCATGTTACTATGACTTGTAACAACACACACTGTTTTATCGTCAAAAAAAAATGTATACGTTAAGGTGTATATGTGTGTCCATGTGTGAGAACATCCTTCCTATTCATTTACACTGTCTTGTGACTCATTTCCAGTGTTTTACTGCAAGGAGGACCTTCAATATTGAAAATTAGATATGAAGTTGCAGTAACGCAGGGGTTCAAGACACATGCTGCGAAACAAGCCCAGTGTTTTAGGAAATTGTATCCACTCGAGTTTGATAAGAAGATGAACATAATTCCTCTCTTACTATCATCAGGCCCTGTTACTCTCTGAATTAGAATCATGTTCAGACATTAAAAAGAATCCTCATTTGTACACTCTTTAAAACTAACAAGGGTAAAGGACTGCAGTTGACGCTGGTGAGAAAACGCATGTTGCTACTTGTATGCACAGACCATTTAATCAGTTAAAATAATGCATTTTGAACAGTAAAGCCTGTTGGCCTTAAAACACAGGGGATTTTCACTGGTGCTGTTCACTTACGGGAAACATAGATGTGAGAATATGCTAGACAAACTCACACATCATAAATATAGATACATGCAGGTGTGTTTATGCATGCAGAAAGGGGACAGGCGCATGAACTTCACTGTACACATGGCACTTGAAAGGGTTTGCCTATTAATGCACGGGAGGAAAAAAAAAAAGAAAGAAAGAAAAACATAAAATTGAAAGGCTGTATCTCTTTCCATCCAGTCATTATTTTCTCTATTGAAACTAAATCTGAGTGAAATCTGATTTTTTTTCTTCCCCTCCTCCCTTCTTCCTCTGACGTCAAGCAGCAGCAAAACACCCTGCCTGGCCGTGGCAGCTTTACAGGTCTTAATAACATATGTCAAGAGTCCCCTACCCATAAGCAGTTGTGTAACACCGGTGGATATTATTATGCTTCTATTTTTGCACAGACTTGGCAGCGGTCACTCTGTTACACAATAAAAGCCACCTTTATTTTCATATTGCTTCTACCTTTGCTCCCAGATACAGGCGTAATAATACAACTCACGCTGCCACGTATTCAGTAGATACATCTGTTTAAGCTGATAAAACTAAAAAGAAAACTACTATTACAGACTTTCAAATATATGGTAAAAAGGAGGGGAAAAAAGCTTCATGGCTTTAACTAAAATCTAATTTTAATATTTCCCCTAGATCCACATCCCCCCTCTCCTTTTTATTCAAAGTATTACAAATAACAAATAAGAAAACAGGACGAAAGAAGAGATTTAAGCACATCTAAATAAAAATTTAACAATACACTTCAGTCAAGGACTGCAGAATGACCAGAATGCAAAACAATGTCCAATTATTACACCATCTCCAATTCAATGTCACTTTCTCATTTCAAATGTTTAAATAGCTGTTTTTAATGAACATTTTATACACTTTCCAATGACATGCTAAGCATCTGATGATTAAGAATATGGGTATGAGAAGAATTAACAAGGTTGCAAGTAGTTATGCTCCAGAGTGATTACAGAGAAATCTGAATTGCAATAAATCATATACCTTGATTGGAGTCAGCATTTGAGCCGGGTAAAAAAAAAAAAAAAAAAAAAAATAACAAAATTTAGAAAATGAAATATCAAAGGGTGAAGTATTTTAAAGAAGCTTAATTCTGAACCCAGCTGGTGCACGCCAACCAAATCTCCATTTTAACATTGTTGCAATATAATTTATGTTACTCTTCAACTAGCTGCACAGAGGAAGTGAATACTTCAAAGACAAGAGGAGGTCCATTTGTGGAGTCTTTCAGGATGCTCTCTGGGTGAGAGGTTTTTCCTTTTCATTCCTGGAATAAAGGAGATAGCCACAATGTGCCAGGGGAAGCTTTGAGGGTCATGCCAAGGCATACAGAGAGAGGAGAGTGTCTGGTCAGCGGAGAGAGAAAAGGAACCTCCATGGTGGGATATGACCTGAAACACCTCGCTGACTTGTGTTACCTCTTGTGAAATTAAAATGCAATTGTGGCAGATGGTTTTCATTTAAAGCGGAACAATTGTGACCCCAGCATACATCACATGATCATCTGCAAATGCCTTTATTTTTTTTTTCTTATTTTAATTGCTTATTTTGTATGTCTACTGTAGATTTTTAATGGACTTTGCTTTAAACAGTTGAAATTTAGACTTCATCTTAGCTAAAATTAATAGTTTGCATGCTTTTTACTCAAGCCTGTAAATGTGCATCCAACAAATGTAATTGTGTTCAAAAAGTAAATCCAAATAATCTCTTTAATCAATATTTTACTGGATCCATGTTCCTTTCTGAAAATAGATCATTTTATAATTGAAAATCAGCTTTTGTACCACAGGCCTCTGTGGTTTGTGGTTATTAATCTAGATCATCTAGACATAAAATCCAAAGATTAATTCAACCACCTAGCATAGGCAAGTGTTTTTAATGTCATTTTTATTCACTGATTTTATTCACAAATGCAGTAATCTTCATTAATGAAGATTAGTGCATTTTGCCTTATCTTATTTATTTATTTTTTATTTTTCTAAATTCCTCTTAATGCATTCCAAAATCTGAATCAACTACCTGTACATTGTATAATAATTGTTAGGTGTAGTGATGCTATTATCATTATGAGTGTGCTGTACAGGTCACTTTTCCCGTACTCCCGGAACAAAAAACCTTATCTTCTCATTTCACAATGGTCTCATTCTCTCCCTGTCATTCACACACACACACACACCTGAAATTAAGCCTATTGCATTTCAGCAAACGTGGAAGTCGAGTGTGTGTGTACGTGTGTGTGGTTTATAAGTCCAATGAGAGAATTTGTACAAAGCCGTGATTTGTACAGGCAAGCTCAGTTCATCCCTCTTGTCATCATATGTTTATAGAAATGTTTTTGTGCAACCAGCATATAATAGTGAAGACACCGAGCCTAAAATCAAACACACATGCACCCATGAGCACACGCAAACACAGTTATATGTAGGCTAAAGGAATACCGCTGGAAAAAAAGAACGATAACATTTAGAAGGCTTAGATTTGTAAACGTTTCATTGTTCACGTTGGGATTTTTAGCTTGGATCCACTCATTCTGTAGAAAGAAACGTCAACATGACACATGTAGTCTGTCCTCAGTTAACTTCTCCTGATTCGGTTCTCCAAGCAAAAGGAGCTGTTGGCGATCATCTGTCTCCCCATTGTATCTGTGAGTTGTTTTCTGGCTGGCATTACGTTCTAACTTTACAGGTCTGCAGTTCTTGGAAAGAGACAATTCCGTAGGCATCTTGTTGTGATTATTCTTTTCGCCATCCTGTCAAATTAGCCAAACGAGATGGGAGAAGTTTAAGACTTTGTTGCTAAAATACTCCCCAGTGTATGACATATCCACTTAAATGTAAGACTGTGGGAGACTGCTCCAAACCTTCCCCAGCAAAGGTTAGCCAGAGGAAAACACTATAGGAAAGCTGTGATATTACTCTTGATCCCTGATACGGAGCTATTTTTTTGTCAAACCTATTTAACTTTACATTAACAGTGTAAAGTGGATTGCTTTGAATTGAGATGAGAATGTTCATCATCAGCTGGGTCAAATATACGTTTGAGTCAATAGCACATTTTGTTCTAATCAAAATGTGACATGATCTGTGAGAATTGGACCATTTAATGACCAGGATCACATTTGTTTTTTTTCTAAGTGCCTCCAAAATGATCAATGAAGATCCCCATTTAGTCCCTAATGACAAAACTCATGGAGAATATGTTACATTTCCAAGACAGTGTGCTTTCAGTGAAATGTTCATGAGCGCAGTGGTCACTCCTGGAGATTGCAATGCCAGCCAGGGGGCATCAAGCTGCACCAAAGATATTGTCTTTGACTGTGGCCAATGGAAACTTTGATGTTGAATTGTTTGGCAGCCCAGCTGTGAACTCTAGGACAATAAAATAGGCTGTTTTCATGTTTTTAACTGTGTATTACTTGGCACAATTATTTTTTTACCAGACATCCCTACTATTTGGCACTATTCTCAGTGCGTCATGTTTAGGAATCATGCAGTTCTTACAAAACGAAGACCACAAGGACCAGTTTCTCTTCTATTGTTAATATGCAATGGAAATGCAATGACATTTGGTTGGAATTTTTCTTCCCACAACGAATCGTGATCTGCAGTCAGACATTGACCTGACTTCAACTCATCACTCTGGACATCGACATCATACCGCTTCTGCTGCCAAAATATCGGACATCCTTCATAACCGGCAAAACAGCAAGCGGTTTCCGTCGCTTCTGAATCTTTCAGTAAAAGTGCGCAACTGAAATTTTATGGCGGCACCACGGAAATTACATTACATTGTGTGTGTGTTTAACTGAATCCCATGATGGGCTTAAATTACTGTTCAAACATGAGAAAGTCAACATTTGCGGACGGATTCAGTTGGTGTTTGGGCCAAAATATAAACAAAACAACCTTTGCAACAGGGGAGTCTCATTTGTGTCCACAAAGTGATCGATGACTTTTACCAAAACCAATGTTTTCTTAACCTTAACTAAGTTTTTTTTTTTGTTTAAACCTACAACAACTTAATGGTTGGGACATGTTGGAAAATCATATTCCAAGAGTTCTTTCAAGACAATAAGATTATATGAATTACATTATACAAATGTTCCCCATAGCATTTTGTTATTGTACTAGCAGTTTGCGTAATCACAAGGACAATAAGACCAGCATGTCCAAAACAGAAAAAGGAACGCACGTGACCTCCGCTAAACAAAAAATTTCAAATTGGGATGGACCTGACACGACACTATGCAGGTCCAAAAGACATCAAATTGCCCAACTTCATGAATGCCTTTCTTTTTCCAACTTCCCCACCTGGGTTTATATGTGTCGGTCAGATGGCAGGAGAGAGTTAATCCTGGTTTGACGGCATGAAACCCCAGAGCACCCTTCCACTCGGAGCAATCCAAACTGACTTATCTCACTCCAATGTCTAACAATTCAGGAAACAAGCCCAAGCCAAGCCGGATCCAACTGCCTCTGTTACATTATCCACTTATGCCACTGTATCTAATCCCACTGTGTGTGTGTGTGTGTGTGTGTGTGTGTGTGTGAGGGAGAGAGAGAGAGAGAGAGACCAGGTGGATTAAAGGAGTTGGGTTTTAGAAACCTAAATCTCTTATTTCTCTTATGACCAAACTATGCTTTGTTACAAGTAGCTGGCCTCACACAGACACGGTTCTTGAAACAGACATTTAGAGATAATCCCCACACTGACTTCAACTAAGGGAATGCTGCACCCTCATATACACACACACACACGCACACACACATGCACACAATAGGAAAAAAATAAATAAAAAATACCCTCTGTGTGTGATGCAAATAGACTTTGGAGAATAAGAGCAGATCAGAAACACAGAAGTTGTTCAAACAAGCTAAATTCTACACAGGAACTCACTGAGAAGGGAAGACAGACAAGGGAAGATACTTTTTAAGTCTCACAGTTAACATGCATCCTGACTTTCTGGGGAATACAAGAGGAAAAAGATTATACTGTAATTCTTATACTGTAATCTGTGTCATGTGACGTTGAGCAATACTGATCTCATTTTGCACAACTGTAAATAGTGTCAGGACACACTGTTCATTTGGGTTGTCAGTGCATTGGCAACAACATTTTGAAACACATACCCAAATACTGACATCATTGCTTTGTTCTCCAGGGATTTACTAAGGATGTGTGCATTTCAACCCCTGTGCAGGTCATAAGCCATAATAAGCATTGTAAAGGAGGTATACATTGTTATTATACAACTTGAGCCATACACACATATAAAGATCTTTTTTCTTTTTCTTTTAGGATACAGTATGTATGATTTAGTTGTGAGGGACACACTAATTGAAAAAGGTGCTTATTTCACCCTTTAATTACCTGCAAATATATGAAAGTAAAAGCATGTTTACTAATACCCTTTTGATTAAAAAGTAATAATGATAATAATAATAAAAAATAGATATTGAACTGCTTGCACATATCAAGTTCCTCCATGGACACAATAGTGTAGTTTCCGCCCCCCTCCCAGTTTTAACTGAACCAAATAGCGAAACAACCAAAATGTTGCCATAGATACAAGAGTCACAGAGACAACCGTAATGAAACACCTTCTTTTTCCACTTTGAAGCTTTTCCAGTAAAGTGTTTGATCACTTTGCATCGAGCTGTGCAGATTTGTCCCCTCGCTTCAGCCTTGCGTGCTTTCAATGACTGAACTTTTGTCCCTTGTTTTATTTCCTTCCACCGTGCAATGTAATCCGAGAGGGAATTCAAATTTTAGTCAAAGAGGAAGGAAGATCTGCTGGGTGACCTGACCGTCTTTTACTTCATGACCCTGACACGGTTGGCGATATTTTGTTGAGCTTACCTCCTGGAATGATTTAGAAATCATATTATCTTCCCTTCCACCCAACCTCAATTAGAGCACTTCCAATTCCTAAATATGTGAGGAGATTTTGGATTAATACTTGCTTTACTGCTGCTGCTGCGAAATTTAAGGTTGGACATTATTTGATTTTGAGACTAAGAATTCTATCGTTCTCTTGCATTGATCAAAATAGGGTAAGGGGTTGTTTGTATCTTCTCAGTATATTGTGACGAGCATGATAGAAGGGTAAGTAAACATTTTCCTCACAGTTTTCTTATCACTTTAGCAATTCACTGTTAGAAGAATTTGCATCATCTCCATGCACTCCTCTTAAGACTTTCATCGGTCGGGTCATCGGACCACATGTTTAAGTTATTTCAGAAATCTTGTAAGATGATAAAATTCTCAAATCCGATGTATAAGGGATTTTAGAATGAGGTATTCTCATGGGTTTCAGGATCAATCCGCGTCTTACTTACTACCTTGATATGATGTTGAGAGTTAATATGCGTGATGCTCTGTCAGTTTGAGTGGAAGCGGAATTCACTGCTTGAACAATGCTGACCTTTACAATTCTAGGAATAATAGAGTAGAGTCAGTAGTCCATTAAGTCCACATGGCTTGTATATAAGCACAAAACACTGTCATGGTATCTGTCCATAATGTTCCCTTTCTCTGCCTGCAGCTGGCTGATGCACAGCCCCTCCACTGATGGCCTCGCAGCTATGTGTGACAGATAGTTTGAAAAAGAGCATGATCAACATAAACACCGTAATGGTGACCAAATGGCGACACATCAGCACGTTGGCCCCGGCGCCTGTGACGACGGCTCTTGCTGCTTTCACTATCATTAGCGAACTGAGTCAGAGTGCAGGCCGCATCGGCTGAAGAGCCGGGGGGGGGGGGCTATCAGTGAGGTGACATAGGAGGTTACAATGGGGTGCAAGGAAGCTGGGAGAAAAGTTCATAAGAGGATGGTGAATGTTAATCGTTGTTTGACTCCTGAGGGCCCACGGTGTGTTTGGAGACAGCAACTAAAGGCCAAGGTGGAAACGAATGCACATCATGCAGTGTCGTGTGCATGTGTGTGTGTGTGTGTGTGTGTGTGTGAAGCTGGGAGCTCTCAAATGTTTATTATTGCAGCACATTGTGTTTTTCTCCTCGCTCCATCTCTTTTCTCACACTCATGATGCGATAATGAAATCCATCCATCCCAATCAGGAGGTGTCGCAGCCTGTTGTGTTATAGGGGCTTGCAAAAGAAGTGTGTGTCAGTATATGTGTGTGTGTGTGGGGGGGGGGGGGGGGGTTGGGATTATGGATTGGGACTCAACATGTGATAAACAATAGCACCAATATAATTCAATTTGGGGACAAAAGATGCGTGCCTGAGTTTGCTATTCTGACCGGACACACACACACACACACACACACACACACACACACACACACACACACACACACACACACACACACACACACACACACACACACACACACACACAGATCAATCACCCCCCCCCCACACACACACACACACACATGCTGCAGGAGTGTTTTTGTTTTTAGAGGAAGAGGGGTTAATTACTTGCATTCTTCAATCGGAAACATCTTTTCACCTTCCCCCCTCTCCCCTGTTCTTCAGCTTCTTCCCACACTCTAAAAACATGGGGTCCAGCTGGGGTATTCTGCCGAAAAGTGCACCCCCAAAACAAATGAGGGTGAGGGATCCTCAGGAGGTAAGCCCAAACCTTTATGGCAAAGGTTCTCATTGCGATGTTTCTTTTTATAAGCGCAGAGAAGCCCCCCCTTCATTTTTGGATGCATGTCAAAAAGTCATGAACCCACTGGAGGCGAAAGCGTCTTTAAAATACACATTTTAGGATTCGGTTGCGTTCTGAAGGGCCGAAAAAGGGTTTACATTTTAGAGTGCAAGTTAATATGAAGGGGGGAAATGGGGTGTAAGGAGGGGATGATGGGGTTAAAGTCCCAGGGAGGCTGAATGGGGACCAGCTGCAGGGTACTGGGCAAAGGCCAGGGAATGTTACGGATGGATAGAAAGAGGACCAGATACTCCCGGGAGAAAAGAGGAAGGGGAGATGAAACACCGCAGAGAGGAGAAAGGAAACAAGAACAAACAAGAAGGGGGGGGGGGGGGGGGGAGAGTGGAAGACATACTGATATAAATATAACGTGTAAGAAATAAATTATATGGGGAATAAATTGCTCACTGATAAAGCACGCAATGATCAGTCTTTGGAAATGCTCCATCCAGATTTTATCTCCATTTTACAGTAAAATACAGTAAAAGGGCAAGGTTGAGTATTGATAGATAATTTAAATAAGTAATAAACACCCCCAGATTAACAATGCAACATGATAATATTCTATCTGTGAACATGGGAAGCATAAACCTGCCGGTGGTTGTCGTTGCTGTAACACTGATGCATACAAAAGGGAAGGGTTAGAAAGAGCTCTAGAATTCTAGAATTTAAAATGAGGGTAAAAATGAACAGTATTTTGACACATGACCAGTATCAGTCAACACATTGAAATCAAAAGTTTGGTGCATGTTGAATAAAATATGAATACTATACAATAACTAAACAATTCTGAACTCTCAGATTTGATCGGGAAGAAATCACTATCCATTTAGATGAAACGCAAATCCGCTCGTGTTTCAAACCAAGATGGCAGCTCGTGCGTAAACCCCTTTATTTTAACCAGAGAAGTTTTCAAAGACACCCGTAAGAAACGCAGTTTCAGCTACCTTTGTTTTAGATTTTCAACAATCTGTTTGATCCATTTGCAAACAAGTATTTGTATTGCAGGATAGGTATTTGTTGCTCCTGAACATTGTGTAATGAATGCCTTAAATCAATTCAATTCAGCTGGCAAGAATACTTTATTGATTCGAAACATTGCTCTTGACAAACAAATTGACTCTTTAAATAAATTAATTCTGAACAGCGTCATGAATCTTAGTTTGGTTGGGTTTTTTGAATTGAAGAGAATTGCTATTTATTTTATTTTTTTTACTTGATCACACCATACAGATTTCATTAAACTTGTTCTCTTATCGATCAAATGTCGATCTCAAATGTTGCCGGCTGAGTAAAAGTCTCTTTCAAGGGAGGGAGTTGTTCAGCAGAGGCCTGGGAAGGATAGAGACGGGCGGCCGCAGCTTTGCCTTCTGTTCACTCAGCAGCTCAGCTGCTATTTTGTGGCCTGAAAACTCAGATATGAGCCGAGTGTGACTTCAGGATGCAACAGACGTCTATCGTCGCGATGGAGCGTCGCTGCCATCATCTGTTAAAATGTGGAAGCACTTCCACAAACTGGATGGTGACGTTTGAATCTGTGTTTTTATTAATCTGTTGAGATTGTGTGTACACTCTTCTGTTAATAACATATTTTAAATAATTGTATTTGTATTTTATGTTATTCGCTTTCAATGTTATTTTTATTTTTTGCAGGGAGGGTTCCCTCAAAATTTTTGCCAGGATTATTTAAAACTTTGCATATTCTACTCTTATCCTGGGATATCCTGTATTTGTCCACTTCACCTCAGTGAGGACGATTAATCTATTTTCTGTCTATATTTTAACATCATTTAATTTTTTTTTTCAACGGTTTCATTTACAACTTGAAATAGAAAATAGATGCAGTCGTTTCTCACATTTTTTTTTTTATTACACAATAACCCTGTCTCGAAGGTAATGATTTTAAGTTGTCATGAATGCAGATGTCAATCATTTATGAATTGAAGGAATCTTTCTGCAAAGAGATGGACAACAAACTAAAAGCCCAAAATATAAACTCTGGCAGCATCTAGTGACAGTTACAGTACATTACATCCTAGAATTAAATAGCAAAACAATCAAATTCTAAATTTGAAGTTCTCATAATACTTATGACGTCTGATCCTGCTGTCTCACTGATGGAATTAGGATTCATTTCAACCAGAGAAAAATCCTGACACACAAGGTCACCAGACTGGGCAAAAACCTGACACCCTCTATCCAGGAGTCCCAGGTGCTAAGGTCCATCTGCCTTCCTGCAAAAACTGCCTGTATTAACCCAACCCTGCCCGTTCATGAGACCTTCTCAGGGGTTCTTTCTGTGTGGAGTTTCCTCCGTGTTCTTCCGCCAACAGTCCGAAAGAGAGAATGAATGACGTTTTAATATGTGGCGATCGATTGACGACCGGTCCACAGAGAACCCGGCCTCTCGTCCAATGACTGCTGCGACAGGCACCGGCCCCCTGCGACCCAAACGGCATAAAGATAATGAATGAAAGAATGGATAGATTCTCATTACTGAATGCCAGTTCTCTTTCAACACCACGGCTGCCTTGAAAAGGATCTGAATTTGACATTCCAGCATGGCAGGCCTGACATTACCTTTTATACAAATGACAAGTTATTGTCAGTTTTGTCAATATACAGTATATATAATCCAGAATGCTGGATTTCTTTGTTAAGCATTCTTGGAGTGGTTGGGGCTAACTTATTGACACAACGGTGAAGGAAGATGCTCGCTTAAAAACCCCAATGAAGTGCTTCAGACTGCTGGTCGGTAGTTGGTGATTGTAAATTTTGTTATTTTGTAAGCTTGCTTGTTTTTGGTTGCTGTGCTTGTGAGCTTCTGTAAAATCTGAATTGGACTTCTAGATGTGTTTTATCTGGGATTTTGGCACAAGGGACAGTTATATCTTGTCCTGCGTCTTTATTAATACAGTCAACCATTAAAAGCAGGATGAATCTCTTTTAATTGAAAACTTGATATGAAACAGGAAACGGAAATGCAGTCCCCAAAAAAGGGATCTTGGAGAAAATTGACTCATTGAAAGCTGAAAATAATAATCCTAAAATTGGCAAGCAAAGAGGTTTTTTTTCTTTTTGGAACTGCTCATTTGTAATTTCTGCAAAAACCTTCTCAATGCTCAAACTATTTTTGTTTTGTTCCATTTTCAGAAAGTATCAACCACACTTTTTATAGGAGAGGCCCCGCCAGAATTTTTACAAAGAGAAGGCAGACAAAAGACACACGCGGTTGCCAAGATGTAACCTTTGCTAGCAAATCCAAAAGGGATCTGAGAAAAGCAGACAGAGTTGAAGACAACATGCTAGATCAATGCCCACACCTTTGAAGTCATACTGCCAAATATCACTATGGTTACTTTGTCATAAATATCCATTTTCTGCTAGCAGGAATTCCTCTTTTAAGACCTACATACAAAATGCCTGGTTCAAATGCCAAGAAGATACACCTCATTAAATTTGTGTGTATGTTTGTGTGTATATATACACACACATATATATATATATATATATATAGATAGATATTATAAATAAATATACACACAATTTGTCAAACAGAATTCAACAAAAATAATAGGATATTGTTATAATAAGAACTAACAGAGGGGTTTATGTTTTCATAAATAGCAAAAAAGGCTTTTTTTGGGATACAATGATGATCACATTTATCACAATTCTGCAAGGGCACGATTACATGCCTCCCTCTATGACATTTGGTTACATATTAAATCAGATGAGTACATTATATCTGCAGGCTAAAACCAATGAAGCATTCCCTGGTGATCACTCTGCATGCCTGCAGCAGAGAAAAATGTTTGATTCCAAATTGAAACCTATCATCTGAAACCAATCCTTGGATCCAAATTTTTCCAACACCTCATTAAATCAAATATTTTTAGCATCAAGCACTAGCACATTTTACATTTTGGGTTATATAGGGTGAACAAATCAATATTTTGGCAGTTCATTCAACAGCCAGAAAAAAATAAACATGTCATGTCTGAAAAATCCAGAATTTCAGTCCAAGCTGAAAAGGCACCTATTGAATACAAGTCAGAATTTCAGAAAGAATCCAGCCCTCTTCACCCTGGCACTATGAAGGAAAACTTTGCAAAGACACCGTACATAAGACTTTAACTAAACTTTAACTAAACTGCTGATGTATGCCGATCAGAATCCACTTACAGTCTCAGAAAAATAAACAAAAACTAATGGTAAGAATGTACATAAACTGGATTATCTTTGAATCCTGAAACCAGTCATTCAAATAACAAAGAGATAAATACCAGCAAACTACTATGTATAACTCTCATGTTACAACCTGAGCGTGGGGAGTTTGTTGCGGGCAACCTGATTTCTTAAATTCACTTGACATTCAAATATGACTTTGAAAAACAGAGAACAAGATATTCAAGATAAGATATACTATATAGATCCCCATAGTGGAAATTCTTTGTCACAGCAGCGTAACAATTACAGTAAAAATAAATACGAGTATAAATATAAATAAAAAGACAATTAAATATAGAAAATTACATCCACAATTTAATAAACAGCAGAGTGAACAACAACAGCAAGGATAAGACTATACGACAAAATGCAAAAACAATATATAACAAGGGTGAGAACATAAACGGTGACAATAGCAATGAGAAAAATAAATAGGCTGCAAATGTGAGACCAACAAGGATAAAAACAGTCAATGGAGTTATGGCACGACACGTGAGAATAATTAAGGTAGTGAGGTTTTGGTAGCACAGATGCAAAGACCGTCAGAGTTGTGTGCCGTCCAGACTGCTATAATACAGTCTGATACTGGCTCTACTGGGGCGGGATGAGCCGTTGGCTGAAGGAGCTGCCCATCGGCCACAGCTGATCGTGCAGCGGGTGGGAAGGATAATCCAGGAAAGCTCCCAGTTTGTCCTTCACCCTCCCCGCTGCCACCGATTCAAGATGGTCCAGGTTCGGTCCCACCACCGAGCGGGCTTTCCTCACTATCTTGTTAAGCCTGTTGACCTCACCGGTCCCGGCGCCGCCAGCACACGATAGCTAAGTAGAGCACGCCGGCTATCCTGGACTGGTGGAAGGTTTTGAGGAGCTACAGACACGAAACGCCCTCAGGCTCCTCAGGAAGAACATCCTGCTCTGACCCTTCCTGTAGAGAGCATCTGTGTTGTGTGTCCAGTCCACTTTATTGTTAATGGTGACCCCCATTTATCTAGTTATTCATTCATTTATTTATTTTGGCTGCCACAGCGAATCAACAATGTCTTCCATCTAACCTTTTTCTCTGTATCCACACCCTCATGTCCTCCTTGACTACATCAAAAAAAAGAAAACAAAAAATGTTTTAAATAAATAAATACATAAATTAATAAATAAAAACAGCTTTTGTTTTCCTCTAGGCCTCCTGCCTAGCAGTTCCAACTTCAAGTTATTGATCTTATCTTTGTGTGTGTGTGTTTTTTTTTTAAAGCATGTAATTCAACCAGCAATATATAGCTATGGGGACAGTTGGAAAAGAGTGAGACGGAGAAAGAAAGAAAGAAAGAAAGAAAGACAGAAAGACAGAAAGACAGAAAGACAGAAAGACAGAAAGACAGCCCGCCATTGGTTTAGGGAACCAGTTGCTTTGCTATTATTCAGCTCATTTAACACTGTCTTGAAGTGAAGTTTAAGAAAATGGATTCCAGTAGATACAATATCTACTGGTTGGCCACAGATATCACATAGCTGATCATTTTTTTTGAAACACCATAGTCATCCTCAAAATACAAACTCTTAAATATGTCAGTGTTCAGCAATTCTTATGACTCACTTCTTTTGAATTTAACAAGTTATGGCCCAAGAGGCATCAAATGGGAAAGTCAGCGGCAGTCGGTATCAACACTTTTACTGCTTCGCAGCAGCCAGACATTTTTCCTTCTGTTAAGGAGACCGACACAAAATGAGAAAGAGCCTCGAGGCTGAGATCCATCGGTTTTATTTCTGCTGCTACGCATGTGATATATATTTCGATGGCTCCAGACACCTAAGCATGAGTTAGTTTGGGCCCAGTAAATGGAGCAGCAAGAGTTTACTGATCTTGGCTACAGCCGGCGTTGCACCAACATCTGCACCCTTGGATGCACAACCCAAATCGGACTCAGCTGATCCGGTAAATCCTGGTGTGTTCATTGCTGTGTATTGTTTGTTGTTTTTTTTAATTGTTTACATTTAAAGAACAAAACAAAAAGGAAAACAAATGCAGATAGGCACCGTGGGCAGTCATTGGCAAACCAATGAGATAAATTGACATGTTTGAAAAGGAGTGGAAAGAAGTATGAAATTATATTAGCGCACCCTTTCTACAACTCAACATAATTCACTTTTTTTTTGCCATTAAGATACCAGTGGGCACTCCTGTACTGTTCACATGTACAAGATAGTAGAAGTACACAAAGTAAAATCAACACGGTCTTCCCCTCTCCCCCCTTAACCAATCGATATCTTTAATTTCAAATTGATATTATTGTTCATATGGGTGTGCTGGGGATAACAATAACGTGTGTAATCCGGAAATGAGGCAACATACAAACTTGGCAAGTAACTTGGCCAACTCTGCTTGACGCACGCCAATCACGTTCACTTTTCGTCGCTTTTACACACATAGAAAAAAACAAAAAAAAACAAATAATAAAATAAAATTAAAAATAAAAAAATGTTTTAAAGTTTGAATAATAGTCCTGCATACGCAAACCGACCACATTCCTGCGGGCCGCAGGTGTTCACATTCCTCAAGCTGCGTAAAACAACTTTCAATAATCTGACGCAAAACTTCTATCTGCAGTTTTAGTTGTGCATTCATCGCAAAAGAGTCGACTCACATACATTTAAATCTTCCGGGCATTTTTGACTTTTGCTTACCTGAAAATTCAGCAGGACGTTCGCGCAGCTGCAGCAGAACCGCCTGACGGCTGAGGGACGCGCACACGCTTCTCTGTGCGTAAGACCCTTTAGGTGCCTGAGAGCGCCCGTATGTGCCTTACTTACTTACTTACATACTTTTTTTTTTTTTTTATAGATATTTTTTTTGTATGTGCTTTACTCATTCACCATCAATAGATTATTATTCATATTACATGTGTCAAGTTGCGATAGAGACCTTAAACATAGTGATGGGATGTATACAGTCTGGAAGAAACAATAGTAGTAATAAATACAAGCTAGCATTATTGTGGTGAGTCAATTTTCAAAAGTACAATCGGTTTTGATTTTTTTGTCTGTTTTTTTTTTATGAAAAAAATCTGATAAAAAACAAATCAATGAATAACTAAATTATGTAATATGTGAGGGAGGGGGTCACATATTCATTGAGTCATCAAGATCCATTCATACTCTTACACCTGCGGCGAGACTGAAAATATACTGATGCTTTAGAAGACGAACAAAAAGTGAATTATGATTACAAACGAACAACATTGTTACCAAATTTCAAAAAGTATTATATTTTTTTTGTGATTTCATACAGTGTTTAAATTCCATTAAGCTACAATGCTTTGGTGGAAGAAGTATATCACAAATAGTATATGACTCATAGCGGCAGGACAGCTTTAAGTGTGGCTCAGGTCAGTTGTCATCTGCAGGAAAAGTTCACGTCGGCTAAGTTTTAAATGCAAAGTCTTTTTGCTGAAAATCTATGTCACGATCATCAAATCAGACAATCTGTTTTCTTAATGTGTTTAAGCGAGAATATTTACCTATAATAATGGTCATCTAGAATGATTTTTGATTAAAACTGGGTCAAATGGGGATATGCAGCTGTCCCTGCCTAATTTGATTTAATGCGTCTTGCTCTCTGAGGAATGTGAGGGATGAGCCAGGTAAGGCCGGTGAAGAAAAAGTATTAAGTATATTTGAAACCACATTAAAACGTAATCCTTTAATAGAAGCTTTGTCATGAAAGGTAATGAATGATTTTTATAAATCATACATTTTACAGGCACTGGTGACACACCTAATCCTTTGCACTATTGTAGTTTTTAATGCATTCACATAATGGAAACCACTATAGAATCCTAAATTGAAATAGCCTATCTTCTGCTGTGCTTTAAAACACAATGGTAAATCCAGGCTGACACCAGCATAAAAAAAAATGTTAAAAAAATAAATAAAAAATGACAGTACCAGTAATACTGTCAGTGAACACTCACAAACTGAAATAATACCAACATTTTAACTGTTTTGGATTAATGTAAGATAAATTAACATTGCAATTATAATCTGAACTCAAATATGTTGATCTCATTGGAAGCATGAGTGAAAAATTTTAAACCATGCACCAATTCCCTCCGGCACTGTGGGGATATTGAGAGGCTATACTATTTTTATTGTCGCACCAATCTGCCTTTTCTTAACTCTGATCATTATTTTGTTAATCATATATTTGAATGTCGATGTATTGTCATTTTATTGACATGACCTCCCCTCCACACACACACACACACACACACACACACACACACACACACACACACACACACACACACACACACACACACACACACACACACACACACACACACACACACACACTTTCAAATTGAACCATTTACTGCTTCTGATTCATTGTGTGACCTGCAGGCACCTCATGCTTCAACAGATTATCATTATTAATGATGATTACCTGCTGTCACTTGCTTAGCTGCTGGGTTTTAAATAGTTCTATTTGAACAAATGGACCTGTCAAGTTACTTTTCTGTAGCCGGGTTGGCACAGTTTAATCAAATCGACACTGAGCGCACATGAGATAAGCTAGGATTTATTTGTAACATGCCGAGTTATACATAGTACAGTGTACGGGGAATTGTGTTTTTGTGCCTATAGTCAGTAGCCAACAAAACAATACACATGGAATAAAAACAAATGTGCCTACCTTTAAAATGTACGATTCAAAATTATAAAAGGTGACATTATTGACACTAATGTGCAAAGTAGAGCTGGGATAAACACACAGGTCATTGTAAATGTTGTATCACTAAACTGTGTGTGATTTAAAGTACTGTGATTAACTGCTATTGTTGTTGGAGGAAGGCAGCATTTTCTTAGATGCCTTGTTCAGACTTTGCATGATATGCACATTTTAAATACTCTGTGTCCACGACATTGAAGCACAGGTAAAAATACACTAGATGCCGCTTTAGCATTTTTGTGATGTGAATACTGAGTTACATCGACTGTATTCAGTGATTTTGTGAAAAAAGATATCTTGTGAAATAAATTCTAGCTGGGAGAGACAGGAAAAAAATAATGTTGGAATCAAGCAATTTATAAACAAAACTAATAGTGCAACACTATCTCAAGATTACAGCCTATCATAGCTATTAAAATACATGCAAAGTCTGATAAACATTTTACATGCTGGCTCAGTCACCTTTAAAAATAGTTGATTTCTGAATAGAGTTTGGTTGAAAACAGTCGATGAGCAGGATGCCATTTATTGGCTTGAAGGAATGAGTGGAGGGCACATTTAAGTGTCTTTTTCAAGCACAAAGAATAGAAATCCATCCTTTTCTTTATCTCATCTTACAGATTATGGCAAATGCCTGACATTCCCAAAAGGTTGGCATATTGCAAAACATGCTCGGTCATTCATTCACTCATATTACAGTATAAAAAATGCAAACGCTTTTACAAATACAAACCATATGCATGTTTGAAACAGATTTGTGACAAATCAGCACCATCATAAACATGAATGATAATGTTCACGTGCCTGTTTAAAGAAGGCATTTTGATGAGACTTTTTTTAATGTTTATGAAAGAATAACTGAAAATGGTCACAAGAGTCTAAATAGTGCTGCAACCACAGCCTTGTCATTTCAAGTCAACTTTTGTTATCTTATCTGTTTATTCTATAATTTTGTTACAATGGTGCACGTTAACTCTTTACAATTCCGTCTAAGAGGGTTATGTACTTAAAGTTCCATTTGGTTTCACTTTAAACTGCATTTATGATGATGATGATTTCTCCTCATGCATATCTTGACTGTGTAGTTTAAAAAGTGATTGTCATAATTTGTCATTACTGACAAAAAATAACCCACAGATAATGTTTTTTGTCATTATACATGGAGTCTGCTTCGTTATTTCATGTTTTGGAAGCCCTGATGTTGTTACAGACTTTGATTTCCATAGCCTCGAGATAACAGATAATCAAACAATAACTTAGCCTCTAATCAAATGAAAGAGGAAAATCATTCCATGATAAAAATAAATGGGATTTTCAGTCCAAGTATTGTGGAGAATATTTAGTGTCCTCTTGGAAAAGCACCAGACAAAGACAGAATTAAGGGACCTGTAGGCTCATACATATATAAAACAAAATAAAAAAAATAATTAAATAATCTGAAATAAAAGTTTAAAAAAATCTCCTCAATGACAGTGGTACTGGCAAAGGCACTTCTTCAGCTGCACAAGGGAAGAAACCTTGGCAGATTGCAATTTTGAACCGCCCTTTAACCAGCTTCAGCGGCTAATCACCATTTCAAAAGGAATGGGGGGGATTCAAGAGGTTGGAATTCTTGAAAAACAAGCAATTGTCAGTTAGTCATGCATGAAGGGAATAAAAGTCCTTCTCATATTCAGACATTATTATAGAAAGATGCCAATTTGTGTGACTTTGTGAAACTGACAATCCACCAAACCCTTTGGCAGCTTCCAAGGGTTTAAAGGGTAGGAAAGGGAGATCAAGTGGCAGATTTACAGTCATCGCTTGAGGTGCTCTGCCAAACCCTTCGGCACCTAAACAAATGCCGTGTTATGTTGAACCAGAGAGCAGATGGCTAATATTTGTGATCTGTGATCCTGAAACACGCAGAAGTTTGCTTCCCTCTCACTCACACATATGCATTTATTTAGTTTATAGTGAAAGCGATGGATGAGATGCAAAGCAAAGAATGATTATATATCTTTATTTTTCTGTTATCTCTGATAACAGATATATAATATATACTGTATATTAGAAAAACCTACATTTATTGTTTTTTCTTGACAGGAAAAATAGTAGTATAGATGTTGATGTCAGTGACAGCCTTGCACAGGAATTCAACCATCTTGATTCTCTTCACCTCCCGAAACAATATAATATCATGCATTCTTTGAATTGTACAAAAATCCTTTGCATTTTGGCAAACACTTAACGAAAAAAATCTCACAGTAATCTTTTTGGTAAAAATTACAAAATACAAACGTAAATACTAAGGTTCTCAGCTATATCATATCCACTTAGATTACCTTGTTTTACTAATGAGAAGGAAAGCATATCTGTTTGGAGTCAAATTGTCACTGACTGTTGTGACTTCTCTAATTAAAGAGACTCAATGCTTTGCATTTACTCTCTGATTCTTGATATTGTATTTACTTAAGTGCCAGTGATTGGTCCATTGTGGCATTACATCCCTGTCCGGTTTTCAATATTCCCAACTGCAAAATGATCAGTTGCAGATTTCTAATGGGACGCAATGAATTGATGAGGCCTTTTCTTTTGGTTGGAATGTCCACGGCAATAGGAGACCTCACCAGAGAACATACCTGGTATTTTTCCTAAAATGTTCAAGGTTTGGACCTTCCTGTCAAGGTGTCTTCAAAGGTGTTTCTTCCCCTCCCTCACTTAATAAATTAAATTGAGAGAAGGTCAGTGTCTCGACAGAGATATTGCTTCATTGTTATTTCCCCTGCTACCTTTGTGTTTGTTAATGCATTGTAGTGTGTCTCATATGGTATCAAGCTGAAAGAAAGACCGAAATGTTGCTTGTATTATACTTCAAGATTCCACAACAACCATTGTCACCACGTTTGACGTGGTTCAGCTAATGACTGCATCGGCCGGGGGAGCCCCATTTCAGGTAACTGAGATTTGAAACAATATCAAGCAAATCCCTTGTTAGTGACAGCTCATGCACAAACACTTGCTTTATGAAACAGGACTTTAGAACTGACAATACTGTGGCAATGCTTTATCGCAACCGCCTCTCAGAATACTGTAAATGTACTAATAATAGAAAGCAACTTACAAATGGTTGTGTTCTTGCATGAAAATGATTGTGTGATGCAGGTGCTGTTTTTCACACCAAGCTAAAAAGTATTGAATCATAACTCTTGGTTGGCAACAATAGGCCTTTCCATCCCCTTGTCATTTGTATGATACTGTTAAATCCAGTGAAAAGACAGCAGGGGACAAAAAAGAAATATTGTCCAAATACATATACTAGTTGTTTTATTATGTTTGCTGCGGTTAGCTGTAAAACTCTAGATGTAACTACAACAAATGAACCAACAGGACATGATATCTTGTATGTTTTTTGGGGAGAAGGACAGTCTGATATTAAGTTTGGATTTGATATCAGGACAGAGAGAATGGTGTTTTACATTACCATTAGGGCAACTCTGTGTGTTAGAGGGTTCCTGTCTTGGGGCAGGAATGGCTAGGGGTTTTGTGTCCCACTCAAGCCCTTTTTGTGTTTCAGTTTGTGTACATAGTGTGTTAGAAATCATCCATCCATCCATCTTCTGCCGCTTATCCTGCACTCAGGGTCAGGGAGGATGCCGGAGCCTATCCCAGCTGTCATCGGGCAGGGTTACAACCTGAACTGGTCGCCAGTCAATGGTAGGGCCACATACAAAGACAGACAACCATTCATTCACTCATTCGAGGCAATTTTCCAATTTTTTTTCCAATGAACCTACTGCATGTTTTTGGACTTTGGGAGGAAACCGGAGAACCCGGAGGAAAGGCATGCAGACACGGGGAGAACATGCAAACGCCACACAGAAAGGTGTCCTTGTCGGGATCAAACCAGGGTCTTTCGTGCTGTGAGACGCGAAGCACAGCCGTGCCGCCTAATTCTTGGATTTATTCTTTAAAAGTAGTGACTCCATCGTGTTTCAGGATGTGTTTTTTCATTCTTCTGGTTTGAAGTGTTTGCACCCTTACTTTCCTCCTCCTGCCCCCAAGGGTGTGTTAGATCTGCTTCCTAGCCAAACCAAAAAGGACTCTTCATCCATAAATGACATTTAGCAGAAACCAGTGGACATTGGAGTTTGTGCCAGTGACTGATGATACCTCAGTGTTTGTGATTAATTCAAGTCTTCCTCTGTTGCCTATTGCAATACATATTGATCACTTGGGGAAATCCAGACCAATCGATGTCCCTCAAAAGTTATCTGCTTTGGTCCTTTTTTTAGTATAATTTAATAGAAATAAAAAGTAAACATGATATGATGACATGATATGATATGGCAAGCCTTGATTCTGAGGACATATTTCATATTGCTGTGCTGTTGATGAATTCACAGGCCTCAGCTAATTCTTCTGAACTGACATTTATACACCAGAATGCATTTAGAAATATAATGATGTAAATTTGTCTAACCCATCTTCCACAGATGGTTGTCACATCATTTTCTCAGATGGTATTCATTTTCTTTGTAAGAGTTCTTCTTAACCTCTTCTTCTTCTCTGTTACATTTGCTCAATTCCCTACTTACACGATGATCCTTTTCATGTGTCTCCAATGAAATGTTTACCTTTTTAAGTGGACTTTCTCATCATTCTTCATTTTTTACATGACATATGGTTTTTGAGTAAAGCATTTAATTATTTGTTTCTTTTGTTGTTTCAGATTGAGAGTTTTTTCACTCAATTTACTTTGGTGTATTTTTGAGAGGAATGAAATAATTTTTGCTTTATTCAGATGAGGCCATAAAAGATAAGCCCTATCTGAAGCTATGTCCCTTCTGGATCAGAGACTTTGAAAATAGTGTCAGACAACACTTTACAATGTAAATTACGGTTCAGATGATTTAATCCCTTTACCCCTTCATATTATTGAATGGTCTGTGGTTTTTGACATTTTCTTTACTTTTTTCTGCACCTTATTGTACAGCCTACATTCAGCTTGAACCATAGAGCTGATCACTTTGAAGAGGAAAAACACTTGAAATAACACACTGACATGGTCTTCATGCTTTCTGTATAATTTGTTTACTGTTATATTGTGACAAATAGATCTACTCATAATTTGACATGGAATTTGTTTGGTTAATAGTAATATTATGAACAAGGTACAGACTAAGAGGTTTTCTTTGATTTGTTTGTTTTGTTTCAGTTCTTTTTTTTCTTGTCTTCAAGAAATCCCATATGTAAAACTTTGTATTTCAGGGGGCGCTTGAAAGTAATGCTGAAATATAGGTAATCCAAAGACACTTGAGAAAAGTTAATTCAGAAAAACAGTGGCATTGTATGAAAAAAGGAACAAAAATTTAATGGGCTTTCTAGAAAGTAATTGAAAAAACTCATTTAGTCCATTGCAGTACTTTCCTGATCAGGTGCTTAAGGCAGTTTTCTACTACAAGGCTCCAGCATGACCTAGCTGAACCCGGCTTGGTTTGGGTGGTTTTCCATTACTTTATATTATTTCCCCAATGTGGTCAGGGTCATTATAGCTTGGCGGCTCAAAAATACCGTGATGTCGTTTTATACACTACACACAAACAATGGAGGGAATGGTGAACTCGAGCACTGCACTCAGGAACAATATTCTCAGGGATATCAATGACTGACAGTCTATTTAATCCCGTTTTAGCATCATTTCAGCTGGCATGAAACCGAACCAGAGCAGGTACTAGAAGTACTGAGTCAAGGCGAGTTGAAATGTAACTATGTCGTGGAAAAGTACCATAACAGAACTATATTTTCTGTTCATGAGGTTTGCTCCTTCTCCAGGACCCGACATCATGGATTCAGTAACTCTGTGTCTATTTTTGGACTACAACGTTGCTCTATGACTGGGTAGACAACAAAGAGCATATTCTCCCATCAACTTCTGTTGCCTTGACAGCACTCTGGCACTCCAAGCAAACAGTTTGGTGAAAACGTTTAACTCATTTCCTGCTTTTTTGCCCGTTACTGATCGACATTAGCGTCTACATTTTGTCCAGTATCGTTGAACATTTTGCATTTCGGTAAGTGTAAAGTCATCATTTTAAAGAGTGACCCTCCTGCATACAGCCGGATCCAAACGGTACCCCCATGCTGTTCTTTAAATAACACCGCAATCTTGTTTCTCTGTCTTTGAGACCTACTGTCGTGCACTACCTATCTATCAGCACTCTGACCTCATCAACCACCTGCTGAATTTTTGCCACCTCCACTTTCTGAGCACTTGGTGATCTGGTCTTGTTTACAAGATAGAAGCGTCGATGATTCACAGTGATTGCATTTTATCTGAGTTCTTTTCTGTTTCAAAACATCATTAAATTTTATTGTAATATGATTCCATCCTGAAAAAAATAAATTGATTCATCAATAAGTCCTTTCCTTTTTTTGGTTCTTCGGTAATGAGCTGAAGCTTTGGTGCAACCTCTTTCAATAATGAAACTGATGAATTATCTGTCCTTACGATTACATCTGAAAAGATATTTCGACATAGATATAAATTCATAAATTGAAACAAACTGTCTATTCTTTCTTAAAAAATTCTGAATACTCGAGTATTCATCTCTTTCGTCTTTTTACCACTTTTTTTCTCAAGGATTCTTTGAGGTCATTGCATTCTGATGAGAATGGAACAAAATGTGTTAGTTGAGGCCCACTAAACAGCCAGTAGAAGGAAAACAAGATAAAATGTGATAAAGATGTATATGAAATATGAACAATAGACAGGCACTATTTGAACAAAATGTAGGAAGAGAATGTAGAGAAAATATACAAAATAAGCATGAGGTAATAAGTGTGGGCATGGTAAGGCACTCTGTATATTCAAATAACAGGGGTCACGGGTAATTTTTGGTTTGTGCAAATTTCAGTGAGGTAGAAATTGTGTCATTTGAGCAAATCTACAGAGGAGCGGCACCGTAGAAACAGCACTGACAAAGAAGTTGCCCCTCCCCTGAAGAGAAACGTGCACGTGCAAGGCGGTTAGGGTACTCCATGATGCTGTTGGCTCTCTTTCTCTATCTGGTGATGAAGATGTCTTTGGTGGTTTGGACAGCGACTCCCAGCAATCCTCTGTACAGCCTTAATCACCTCCAAATGCTTTCGTTTCAAAGGATTCAATATAATAAGGGCACTTTTTATGTGTCTCCCGGGGTCTCTCCCTTGTCTCTTCCTTGTGGTTAGAATTGACTATGTTTTCATTTTTCTCTGGGAGTGCGCTCCTTACAAGTAAAGCATAGTTATTTAAAATGTTTGGTGGAGGGAATCCCCACTTTAGAGATTTAAAGACTTAATTCAGAAGAACATTTTTTGGTGACGCATTTAATCTATTAAGTGCAACTGCAATGCCACACTTTACTATATCCAGACAATGTAGACTTAGACGATCATTTTCCTCAATTCTTTATCAATGGATGTCGAGATTTTGGTATTGGAAATCTTCTGTTTGTCGTCTGAGTCGTCACGCCCATTTGTGATCTGAAAAGGGATCTATGTCGCGAGGCGGTCTGGGGGAATTAAAAAAGCAGGAGACATTTTTGTCTTTTACATCAAAATGCTATTATCTGAAGACAAATGATCTGTTTGAGTGGGCCTTTCTTAGGTTTACGAAAAACATCAACAATTTCATTGTCATATCTCAAGTCCATTATGTGATGCAGAAGAGAAAGTCTTGACCCAGGAAATTTGTGACTAAACAACAAAAGAACTAGCCATCACCTGGTATATGGTGTTTAGATGAACTGACTGCCCATCGAGGTATCGCCAAATACTTCCACATATCAATACCGAAAAACCAGTTGACACTATTATAATGCCTCTGACCCAATAACCTTTTCTGTCACTGATATGTAGGTACCCCTACGCTGTGTCAAATAATGTCAAAGTTGTGTGACAAAAAAAAAACAGTCAGTCTCATGAAAGGGGTTTTAATAGTCTTGGAAATATGCTGGAGGCACAATGAAATGACAAGTTAAACAGGGAGACAATAAAATTGGCAGCAGTTCTTTCCCCCGCCCCGACAACATGGTAAAGCAGGTTGACATGATGATGATAAGGCTTAATGATTAGCTTGTTTTCAACCATGTCATTCACAAATAAAGAAGACGCTATCAATTACACAATTTAATGTGATGGCTTAGTGTAATTATTTATTCATATGGGATAATTTGTGTATTGGTCACTTTACTTTTTACCACAAATGATGTTGTTTTCATGGCCTTTATAATACCACTGTTGCCAGCTTGTGGTGAATTATTGATATAGAAAATTGTTTTGGTTCGCGAATCAAAACTCCACTAAACTAAAGGTCCATCAACATTTGCATCAATAATCAAAAAACTCTGCATGGTAGGTTTGACTGCTTGTCTTTTCAATGCAGTTTTGGGCTATCTTTTAATTTTTTGGTTCATATATAATCAAAGACTCAAATGTATGTTATCTTACACTGGTAATTAATTCTCGGTAAAGCAAGTAATAAGGGTCTTTGCTGAACTGGATTTGGGAAAAATGGGAGAGGCTGGGCCTCGGAGAAGGATTCTATGACTTATTTGCTCTCAGTCTGTCCCGAGAGTTACATATCTGATGAAAGTAATGTAATAGACGAAGAATATTATGTTTCTATTTGTAATTAATCATGATCTTTATGATGCAATAATTGATACCAGGAAGACAAGCTAATTCAATGGCACTAGCTGATTGCAGTCTTTCTAAACACACAAACACACACACACACACATACAAACACAAACTCTGGAAACTGGTCGTGACCCCCAGAGATTTTTCTTAACTAATGGATTCTGAGAATACAGAGATGCCCATCTCGAAATTCAATAAACCTTACATAACCTTACATAATTCTGTTTTAAATTACATGGTGATATGGATTAATGCAGAAAGAGCAACGACAATAGGAAAATGTGACATATTATCCTGAGTATGTCTGAATATGTTGAAGACAGAGAGAGTGGGCGTCAGAACTGGCAAGTCCGACCGATACGTTTTGGCATCGGTTGTTGCCAGATGGGCCGGACAGTCTGAACCTCCAGAAATGACAAACCTGCCAGCGTCATGCCCAAAGCACCAATTTCCGGTCCTACCAACAGTTGCCCCCATGGATGGCCCTTATTAGTACAGAAGCATCACCACAGGACAATTTTTATGTCATGATGGCTGATATGGTATTGAGGATGATCAGAGTAGAAGCTTTTGATGCTGATGAGGTCACATAAAGAAGTATTTGAATAAACACATCCACAATATGCACCAAATATATATTTGCATGTTTGAGAAACTCACTAAAATGGCTCAGGGAGTTAAGAGTTGTCATCCTTGGAATTTAATGTTCCTGGTTCAATTCTGTCAAAGTGTTGTTAAGCAAACACTGAACCCCTAACTGCGCTCCCTGAACATTCTACTCGTGATTCATCCATCAGCAGTGGGGAAAAGTTAATGCAGTGATGAAATTTTGCTGTATGTATGAACTGAATGTGACAGTAAAGGTTTTTCGAAGAAGAGGGGGGGTTAGATAAAGGCAGATGAGTCACTGGGGCGATCCCTGGAGGGAACAGCTGAAAGGGGAAAGAGGAAGAATTACAACCTAGATTAACATCGAGCAAAGATGAACCAGACAACGGCGTTAAACCGAACTGACAATCGATATGGTCATTACAGCCCACTTATCCATCATGATTACTCATTAGAACTGGTTAAAAAACATTACCATGAGCGGGAAGGGGTTGGGTGGAGTCTGTAAGCTATGTTGGTTAGTCAATAACATAACTGTTATTTACTACTGCAAGTATGAGGGTTTATATTTGGCTGGTAATAAATAACTTTTCAATTGGAGCACACATGGTATTATATTGAAGCCCACTGATTATAACAGCAAAGTTTCATACCCATGAAGAGGAAACTGGTATGGTGGCACTGTTTTCCCAGTATCTTAATGTTGCTCTTTACAATTAAGAGTTTAAACAACCCCCCCCCCCCACACACACACACACACACACATATACACACATACACACACAGTGAGTTGCATTGCTTTATTCATGCATAAGTAATTCAAATGTTATTATCTAATATCTTTCGAATATTGGATGTTGTTTTCCTCAGCATTATATTGTATGACTTCACTGCCCCTCTGATACCTTTAAGTGCCACCAAGTAATTTCTGGGGTATAATACAGATTGTGCTTTTCTTTCAGCAGTTCAAACTTACAGAAAAAAGAAATGTAAATCTTGCTTTGGAGAGACACCAGTCTTAGTCTCACATGTTACCAGATTTTACGGTTTTACTGAACATGAAAAAAATAGATTTCCTTATATTTCTGCATCATATCATATCGAATGATGCAATACATATATTTACATGCCTCTGTAACATTATGAGTAACAAAAGAGGTTTTAAACCATGTAGACTGATCCAATTATTGATCTGTTGTGTTAACTGTTAATGTTCGCACCCCTTCCTGTGAATATTTTTCATTGACAACAAAATTATTGGACAGGGTCGGAGGTGGGATAGCGGGGTCTCAAGAAAAAACAAAACCAAAATAGCATCATGGATACACCAGGACACACAAAGTGGAAAGTGGAAAAAAACAGGAAAAACACCAATTCTACTACTAACAATAGTAACAACTGTGATTCTAAAAAATAATGATGATGATGATGCTAATGATTCTAATGACAATCATATTTTATTATAAAAAATACAATACAAAGTCATGGAAGAGGTTATCCATTCATTCAGTCACTGATGTTGAATACACAAAAAGCCAATATTAACCAAACAATGAAGCTACTAATGACATGAAGCTATGATTAAGTAAATTCACGTTATGAAGTTAAATTGAAGAAACACTGGCGGACGTAAAGAACTGATAGACAGAAAGTCAATATTCATGGCAAAACTGCAATCTGTGATTTTTACAATGACCAAATAAATGTTCATTATCTCTGCAGAGGAAAAGTGTAATCTGTATATTCAGGCCAGATGTCTCTGAATCTATAATAAAGGATCTTTTTGGCATTGCAGCATTGGCTGTCAGCAGGTGTGTGAGCACTAAGCAGCAGCCTTGACAATGACATTGATTGATATATTTAAAGACATGTCAATCCCTTGTTCTGATGTGTTGCACCTTAATGATGTTTCAATAAAAGTGGATAAGTGGAAAAGAAGAACAGTTTTCCAATCAAATGAATGATAATCCAAGGAAACCAATCCAAGGAGTGATAATGTAATGACATTAAAGATTTTTGGGTCAATGTGCAGAATTTCCTATCAGGTTGTTTCAGGTCGTGTGCAAAAGCTTAAAATAATGGCTCTTAAGGAAGTTATTTCTCTGCCAAAAATGCAGGACAGGAAAAATCTGATTAAGTGCAGCAACATTAAAAATGAGGTGTACAGAATCCCAGTAAACGATCAAGAAAATCACTGACCCAGCAGGACCCCTCTCAAGCCCCCACCAATGCTTCAAGCCACTGTCGTCAAGCCGAAGCTATAAAACATTTATAAAAAATACTTATCGTCACAGCAGTAATCAACCGTCATAAATTCAAGTGAGATTACACCTGCCCCAGCTCCCAGTGTTCTCATACTCTCCTGTCAACTCTTGTGTTAATTATAATCGCTCCACTTAATGATTGTTTTATTTCTTTTTTTTAAATAGAATTTGAATTTAAATGTCATCCCTGTCACAACAGGCTGTGCTTTGTTTTCCTTCCAGTCTGCTTCTGTGTTTATAACTGAGGACTACTAGGTTATGTACGTATGTGATTTTAATAGATTCAATAAGATTACATTTTCAGATGTTTAATTGGCAATGTTTTTTTATTAGTTAAGAGGTTTCCTTAATAAGGAAAATAATTTGTTCCTCTCTGCTTTTCAGATAAATGGAATGCTTTGTTGTTGCTATTGTTGCTTAGTCTCTTCAAAAACTGAGTCAGAGCATAACCAATTTTGTAAGGAATAAGTTTTAATTGATTTTTGTTTTGACTCTCCTACATCAATGATTTTCCTCTCCATCGCCTGCAAAATGCACATTTGCGTGTTTGAATGTGTGAATGTATGGTGGGAGGATCTGTGTGTAAATCTGAGTGAGTGCATCCTGTGTGTGTTCTGCATGCCTAGCTACAGTAACACAGTGCCTCATTGTTACGATGCACTAAGGGTAATGGCCAATAGCGTGTGTGATCATTCTACAGCGCCTATCCCCTCCTCCCCTGCTTCCTTCCATCCCACCACCTTTGTTCACAATATTGTCCCAACATTGACAATGTAACAATATGGAGGGCTATCTGTTAGAGGAGTATCCTGCTTGCAATCGCAACAGATTCACACACATGCTTTGGTAATAATCCTTTCTGCCGCAGGAAGTTAACGGCATAACAACATCTTCACTCATAACGCTCTCTCGTGTGACTGTTTCCTCTGAACTGGCGGCTATGTAAGCTTTGGCTTTGCTATTTAAAGGCTATTCTGTGTCTGTTAAAGTGAGAACATCACGGAAAAGTACCTCTTCGCTGCAGTAAGCACAAGGATGTAAACAATTAGTCCTCAGGAGAGGCCTCAGGGGCAACTAGGTATTGGCTGGAGGAAGTCAACATGCTAGACATTAAAATGGTTAGCTGTTTTTCCTGCAACTTTGCTGGAGAATCATATGCTCCCAGCATCTAGGACACCCGATCACATTACAGAAAAGAGTCACTGACGCATTAACAGCAAATATTACAAACCTTTATGATGCAGTTCACACATATCGGAAAATCTAAATACTATCTGCTTAGTTCCATGCTGACAGAACACAGAGTTTTGTTTTGAATATTCAAACAACTGAAAAAAATTGAGTCTAGCCTTTCATAGGTAAAAGCGGAAAACAAAAATTTTTAAACAAGCAATCAAATCCTCTGTGCTGCTCATTCACTCCAAGCCAGCTCTCGGGAAGACAAACAAAAGAAGTTGATTGATGATGCTTACAATTTGGGCTGTATGCACATCCATAGAGATCGGGAGTTCTCGCAGAACACGATTGGCACAAGCCGATGTCGGCAAGATGATGGGATTTTGCTTTCTCGCATTGGATCAGGCCCTTCTGGTTCAGAGGAAGTTTGAATACTGCTTTCCACCGAAATATCAGAAGTGTGCTGTGGACTTGAAAAAATATTTTCCCCATCATATTCTAGCTTGAGGGTGTGTAGATAATGAGTGAAATTATACTTTTAACACAACATATTGGAGAGATGCATTTCAGAGCTACTACAGCAATTCACATTTCAACATAAAAGCTCACAGATCAAGTTTTCTAGTTTCCAAAATAAAAAAAAGAATTAAACAATGAAAACTTAGCATGCTTGGGTCCCAATTACCGGTACTGAAATATCACAACCGAGCCAAAATGGAAAAATGAGTCACATTGCTGAAACGAAAGGCTTATCCTTATGGACATTAAAATGCAAAGAAATTGTGTTTTACCTCCAGATGAACTTAAATTCCTTTAACCTGACCAGAAGAGATACTGCAAAATTGTTATTCAAAAGTACTTTTTGTTAAGCTATGGCTTGTTCTGTACTACATTATTTATCCATTTACTTTTAATTTAAAATCTATTGCTGCTTACCCTTTTAATATATATTCATATACATACATAAAAATGAGTAATGTTTTAAGCATTACTGCACTTTAATCAATAGATACACATATAAATCAATTTTATTAAAAATACTAACGGCATACTTCTAATGCTCCACACAACATGACCAATGTGTGTCTCTTTTTTTATTTTACTTTTTTCAAAATGTGCTGTGAAGCTGATGCTCAATCACACTCTACCATTAAGTGTTGTTCCCTTAGCAGAAATAAAGGTCAATCCTTACAAAGAGTCAGCGTGTCCTGGACAGTTAATGAAGGGACTGCAGGATCGAGCCACGCAGATTTTCCTCCTTTAACATGACATGCTGGACTTACTTTGTCCTTATTGACCTTACCATTGTTATTATTGTATAGTAGCAGTGCTATTATTATCATTAACAATCATCATATTAACATTGAGATTATGGTGAATATGCTGGACATCAGTTCGTGATGTGAAAAGCCTTAGAAAAAAGGGTCGAAATCTGACTGAAAACTGGCTGTTTGTCCACTCAGACCTTTTAATATGGGCGATTAGGACACGGCAGAGTAGGATTACCACAAAAATGCCTTGCGGTGATCGTGTTTAAATAAAACGATTAAAGGTTGAAATGTGTGAAAACTCATAATGAAGCCAAACTGGCACAAAGACGAGGCATCGCAAAATAAAGACCCAGGGGAGGGGAGGATAGTGAGTAAAGCCTTTGAGGGGGAGGCGGCGGTCCGTCACTCCGCTGAGTCACAGATTGGCCCCAATAGACACGGCAAATAATCTGACATGTCTCGGCAGAAGAAGTGTCATCAATGATACATTGTTATCGGCTGTGGCTGCTTTTCATTTTGCATGTCGATTAATTGAGCATGAACTCACTCGTGGGACATTTCTATGCAACTTAGCTGTAATTGGTGCTATTAAATTTATCTTTGCTTGCCCAGCTATGAAAAAGAATATCATAAATGCCTGACACTATAAAATGTTTTTATCATTATAATGGGTGCATACGGTTTCAAAATAGTTTATGGATGTCAATAGATTGTCTTCCATGTATCCAGGAAATGTAGCAGATTTCGGGGCGGCGTGGCACAAGAGGTGGTGCAATCGTCGTTCACTCCTGGTTCGATTCCCGGCTCCTCCTAGTGTGTCGAAGTGTTGTTGAGCAAGACACTAAACCCCTAACTGCTCTCCTGGTGCCGCTGAACGGCAGCCTACTGCTCATGGTTCATCCATGATGGGTTCATTGCCTAGAACGAATTTCCCCACGAGGGATTAATAAAGGGATTAATAAAAGATTATTACTTTCACAACGGCAATGTAAATGTCAGACATTGTTGTCGTACATAACGGTTTCCCATGGAACTGCCATCACATACAAAACCTCCCCAGGTCCCACATTCAGTTTTGCACTCGATTCAAAATTCTATTTTTCCTCAAGCTGTCAAAAACAATTATCGTTGACATTCTTATTAAGTAGAATTTCCTGATCCCAGAAATACGTATTGGGTTGTTCTTTCAGTAATTTCTTCACCAATTGAGGGCACTTCCATTTGCTAATGTTCAATGTATGTGAAGTTCTCCAGAATGTTGAGCACAATGGCATTCAACTGATCTCACGTGAAAAGGGAGCTGTGAATTGAAAATGGAGCCAGAAAGACCATGCTACATTACACCTACATCCCCGGCAGATACATGCAATTGACCATGTCGTGTTAATTGTCTGACTTTGGCCCTATGAGCTTCTTATTAAACCACTTCTGCCTCATATTCAATATTCATGGCAGTACAGAACGATATCGGTGATGTTCTTACCCATGGCGCTGCACTTATTCAAAACTGTAGCTTTGCAAGACCTCTCTATGAGGTTTATGGCCACTGCAGCTGTGGAAAAGAGCTACACCAAACCAGTCGGAGGAAGAAAAAAGAGCAAGCTGTGTATTTTAGAGAATTTCAGTGCTGAGACTGAAACACAATGGTGAAAACAGAGATCAATGCAGATGCTTGCACACATACATATCACTGTATGTCCTTTTAAAGGCGGTACCAGCTGCCCCTTGGGATGCATGGCTGTTGGCTCATCTGTTTCATTGTCATTGTCTAGAGGAGAAATGGGAGCATGAACAACACGGGCACAAATATGGGAGCTGCATGTGTGTGTGCTAAAAGCACAATGACTGTGCCACTGAGTGCCATTTCTTTGTACAGGGGAAGCACAGTTGACGTGTGTGATGAGGGATGGTGGGAAACAGTATGAGAAGGTTAAGCAGAGAATAGCCTTGTTAAGGTTGTGAGGATATTTCTATTTAAAATCTACATGTCTCTGTTGCAGCGTCAAAACATTTGCTTCTCATATTTTTACAGATTTAATATCACAGGTTCAAATAATGACCCCCCCAGGTAGATGAAACTGTTTTAATAAGCTCAAAATTTGGTAGACAGAACAGGAATGACTAATATATGTCACCAAAGAGTCATTGAAGGTTTTCAATGAAGAGTGATTGTACACTGTTCTGGTCTGGGGGTCTCATCTAGCAAGAAAAATGTGTTGTGTGTCTAGGTGTGTGTGTGTGTGTCTAAAAATGCTAAACAAGCAACATAAATTCTTTCCTTGTTAACCCCACTGATTGCATCGAATCGGATATCAAATCAATGATAAGATGAAACCTGTTTGAGGAAAGAGAACAATTGTAACAGTATTAGCTCAGTCGAAAAGATCACTATCAACAACATTTTGTCTCTCTCATTGCACACGCATTACCAAATAAACTATTAAGAAGTAATTTCATTCCTCGCAGTACACACAGCCATGTGCATGACAGTTTTATAACCGTAATCCAACAACCTGAAAATCCCATTCTTAATAAATAATGAATTAATATCCCTGAATGAGACTGCTCCACAGCTAACGTCACACCTGCCCCTCCCACTTAAAATCACTCTGCTCAGAGAGCCAATTGGATTCTCGCAGAGAATCTACCACTCTCTGTGAGCTCCTCCTCCTTCTCCTTGTGATTATAAAGTCTACAGACATTGGCATCACCACACACACACACACACACACACAGACACACACACACATATATACACACCACCGCCGCTGCTGCTGCTGCTGCTGCTGCTGCTGCAGCTCCCCAGAGCTGCACGAGACATGAAGCTGCTCTAAAAACAATCACCCATTGATGGACAATGGAAATACAACCTGAGTGGTTCCTGTTTGCTCCTCGTCCTTGTGAGTATATGCGTGTGTGTGTGTGTGTGTGTGTGTGTGTGTGTGGCTAAAAATAACACATTTCTGTCCTGTGTTTCCTTCTCATTCAGTGTTTTTCATCTTCGGCTTCACTGTGGAGATATTTCCCCAATTTTTTTTTAATTATTTATTCATCCATTTCTTTTTTTTTTTTCCCTGTGTATATGATTATCCTATTTCTAGCTCTATTCAGTTCTCCTTTTCCCATTTCTCTAATTCCAGGCACATGCTGGGTAATTTTGAGGGCAACGGCAGCAGCAACATCAGTGGCATTGACAGCGGAAGACGCGGCTTTTGAGAAATCCTTTCAAGAGTTGTAAGCACTGACAGAAACGCTCGGACGTGTGCAAAGGGGATCCCCGCGGCTGACTCACATCGCAGTCTAAGGGCAATCGCTGAAAATGGGTTGCTCTTCAGGCCGCCAGCCACCGGCCCCGGTCCTTCATCCCGATCTGGACTGCAGGAACAGCAGTGAGGCCAACACCTTAACCCAGGACTCTGAGAACCAGGGTTTGAATGGTTCTGAGGGAAGTGTTGGAAGAGACCCAGCCAAACCACCAGAGTCACTACCCACACTAGAGCGACTGGCACAGGCTACAGGTGGCACCGAAAAGTCCTGGTACCGCTGTGTGTTCCCTTTTGGGGTGATATCCCTTGTGATTGGGATGGCGGGAACAGGGGTGACTTTCACCTTCAACACTGTGCTGCAAACCAAAGTGGTGTCAGTGGCTCTGCTGTGTGTTGGTGTACTGATGCTGCTGGTGGCCGCGGTGTGTTGGAGGTCTCACAGACTGAGGAAGAGGAAAAAGAAGGAAGGAGGATTCTTCAGTACTGATCAGGGCACTTTGTGATTTTGGGCGGACCCAATCAGACGTTCGATGAATCAAACTGTTGAAGTTGGACTGAGAAGGAGAGCTAATTGAGATTGATGAAACGTATAGAGCCGTGCTGTCCCGCTCTACTCAAGGGCGGGATAATGGAAATTAATGGTTCGTTTTCATATTTATTGGGTATTCTCATCATCCAGAGTATCTAAAACAGGCTAAATTAAGGTTTTCCAAAAGCATCTCCTCATCAGTTCTTTCTCAGCATTAATTTAAAGATCCTGTTATGGATGAAAGTGCATACCTCAATTATGCCTTGGAAATGTATTTGAAAAAAAGCACCTCAGGAACAGTCATTCAATGCTGGATAATCTTTATCCAACACAATTTCCCTTAAAAAGTCCAGCAAAGAGTCAGATCTGTAAAACAAACTTAAAACTATATGGATATCATCTATCAGAAGTGACCAGAGGAGTATTTTTGAGTTTGTAGAACCTTAGAATTTGAGTTTGTAACAGATTTTTCAGCAAACAACATTTGTTGACCAAAACAGCCATGGTGTTAAAGAAGCCCATGCCCACAAGGTAGGTGGTTAAAAATGTTTGCAAAGCAAAATGTTGGGTTGGCCTTGAGGGGACACAGCAATTAGTTCCCAACAGCTCTGAGGCAGCTGCTCATTTGGCCAAAATAGTGGGCAACAGGATATAAATAGTCATGTGATGTCATTCACATTGTTTGTTGGAGGCCACATGTTTTAGAGCTGGCATTACAGGTCGGCATTTTCTTCCCTGTTTTTTAACAATTATAGGGGCCAAATGTGTTAAAGAGGGAATTGTTTGCTATTGTTCGTTTGTAGTTTCAATAGAAGCTAAGTTAGGCAGCGGCAAACAATTTTGCAATCTTTGCACAATTGAACAAGAAACAAAAGTTTAGATGATTTTAATTTTTTACAAAAAAAAAAAACGTGTTCACAAGTTTATAAAGTTACACATTTATAATAACATAAAACATTTATGCATTGTTGTGTCAATCAGAAGGGATTTTGTTTATTCACTAGTAAATTCAAAAAGAGATCTTTAAACTAGCAACAAGTAAAAAAGTCATGCAAGCTTCATTTTTGCAAAACAGAACAGTTTCCCTAATAGGAGCTTTATTGACGCTTTTTGCTTTATTTTCTGACCCGGAAGCTATGAGGTGCATTTGGAATATTATCTGAAGGGTAAATAGACAAAAATCCCACATAAACTTATTAGCAAACTGTTAACATTCAGTCTCTGAAACCTTTCCTAGTTTCTGCCGTCACTCTAATTTTGCATTATCAGGCACAAATTTCAATTTCTTTTCTGAAGATAAACAAGATACAGCTGTTCTTGATCAAATTACCCTGCTGTTACGCAGTGAGCTTTGGGTATAATGGCCAGTATTTTCAGTTCCTGGTGATGAAATGGCTTTTTCAAGCACTATTGGACTGAAAAGAGATGACATGTACATTGTACGACCTCATGAAACATAACAGACTTCAGTGAACACGGAAAGAGAAAAAATGAAAAAAAAAAACTGTCCTTTATCCAATTGATTCCTGCCTGCAAGTCAATCAAACAGATCCAAAACTTGTAGCTATTTAGCTGGGAGCATGGAGAGAAAAGGGATTATTTACCTTGCATAATGCATTTTCACTCTCTAAGGACGTAATTAAACTTGTCTTTATGTCGGTATGACTACTCCCTGCAAACATAGATCCAATTAGCTTTACTATGTGACAGTGGTAGGCTAACATGGTAGCATTCATAAGAGCATTTCTTAATGGTTTTTTCCCGTCATACTGACCCCCCCCTTAAACTCTGAAAACTAGAACCAAAGGACTCTAAATGTCCTGGCCAATTAGCATTCAGATTCATTTTTTGTAAATTAAAAAATATCATTTTGAGTCTCCTCTCTTGATTGTGGTGTGAAAATGTAGCAGCTTACCACTGTAAATAGCTATTACAGTGTTTGGCAGCAGGTGACATAGTTTAGAGGAAGACCCAGCAGCTTCTCGTCAGCTGTAGCAATGTTCTTGTATTAGATTTTTAATTCCTTCGATTAAATGTTAACTGGGCGTCAAATTTGGTACAATTTATTGCATGAATTAAGAACTACACTTATGTAGAACAGCTGCTGTGCAAATTGTGTGTATGTACTGTATGTCTGCACACTTTATGGAAACGTTTAGTCTGATTACTTTGGTTCCCGTACTGTTTGTCTTCATATGAATTATCCGGTTTCACTTCAGTGCTTACAAAGTTTCCTCTTAAAAACTCATGACGATTTAGAAAAAAAACATCAAATGTTGGCATTCAGTCATATGTGCAAAATTATTCTTATATGCTGAGTATTCTGCTAAATGACCTACCATGAATACTGTGCCACACTTTGAATGTACCAAACAGTGAGTGTCTTCTTAGCACCATTGTAAAGTCAGTGTCTTCTATTTTATGAAGATGGAACACATTTAGTTTCATGGTTCGGTGTTTTTATTTCTGATTCAATGGCTCTCTTGTGGTTGATTTGAATTGCTGTGAAAATCATTCAAAAATAAGACATCTGCCCTCTGTGGAAAATAACAAAGACAAAAGTTTTAAAAATCAGTTGAAGTAAAGCGCACTATGAAATAGTAATCAGGCCTAAACATAAACCGGTCTGTTAAAAGGAATGGTTTAGTTTTAGTCAGATATCTTTGGCATCCTCATTGTGGTCATTGGTGTGTCTCGAATGAATATCATCATCATTATCTTATGTCATCAGCAGATGTTAAGATGCGCCAATCCATCAACCCACACCTGCAGTGAATCCACTGAAGAAAGCCCCCCTGTATCAAAAGATGACATTTGATTTCTCACATTCCATCTGAGTGTGGTGTATACGTGAAAGGAGGTATCTGATTGTATTATTTATCCAAACTTGATACATCGCCATCATTTTGAAATTAAATTATTCATTGCTTGAGCCATTGTGGACAGTTTGCTTTCAGTTTAGCGACATGGCCCTGCTTCAATCCCAGTGCCTTTTAATTGCACCATCAATAACTATGTGAGGTACTTAAATGTAAAGTGTGTAGGCCTTCTTGTACCAGTAAAAAGTAGCCACAGTGAGGCAGAGATGCTTCACTTTATTTCCGGTCAAGTTTGTCTTAGCAAATGTTGCATTGTGCATAAAAGTGCCACTTTTATACAGGTCCGATTGTAAATCACAAGGAATTCCAAAATATATTTATCTAGAAATGTATTTTTCTTTGTGGGATATGTGTAATCTTGTACGTTGACTGTATACTGCCTAAGCACTGAATTAAATGCAAAGGTGGATTTTGGGAACATTCTGTTTTGGATTCTTTTCCTTTCACCCTGTTGGCAAAGTGCTGCTGCAATGCCATTAACTGTCCTTAGGGAGATCACTCAGGAAGCATTGGAGAAATGGATTTCAAAATCTCTTAATTTTTTTTCCTTCATTCCGTGTACTTCATGGGCATAATGGACCACAGCTGGTGATTTTAGCTTGCACATTGAATATGATGATGAGCTGCTGGGATATCTAGCTTCATAATGCAGTGCAATAATGATGTGTGACCATATCAATGATTAGAATTTAAAAAAAAAACTCATCAGATTTGCATTAAAAATTTAAATGATGTGCTAAAGTCACATATTTAAATGCTTTCCTCACAGATGTCTTTTTATTTCAAAACGCATAACTAGTATTAATGTAAATTAAGTCACCTGTCAAGGTTGGCAAATGATTAGGATGTAAATGTAAGACTTTTCACAAACAAAAGAAAAAAGGAAGTGCAGGATGATGTTCAAAACAAAGCTTCAGATCACTGGCAAGTCAAATGACTGCAAAGGCATTTACTTGAAAAGCATCAGAGAAAACGGTGGAATCAAAATCATCACCACACAAACAGATTTCTGCAACACTGTCACATATTTGCTTGTTTTCAGTACAAGGTTGTTTTTGTGTATTTGTTTGTGTGAAATTGCACTTTACACCAGATAGCATTCACCCATTCACACACACATAGAGCAGAGCACCCATGGAAGGTGCTAAGTGGGGCAAGGGGGGCAACCGGGGGTCAAATATCTTACCCAACAACACTTTAACAGCAGTAGCTCGAAATCAAACCACAAATCTTCCATTCAGAGGGAGGCGCGCTCTACTAGATGAGCCACAGCTCAGTTGAAAACTGGTAAGGAGCAAAGACACAAGGCACATCAGAAGAGTTTTCTTGGAAAAGGACCCATTGCTAATAGAATAAATAAGATGTAAAAAGGATTAACTTCTCAGATTGTCAAGAAAAGATTAAACAGTTGCAGAGCGTCCCAGCATGAGGGAGGATTACAAACATGCTTAAATAGGCTTTCTTCTGACAGTATGATACTCCACAACTCTTTTGCTACTGCATCTGTGCTCATCACCTTTGTGAACGCAGCTGTTTCTCTGAATATGCAAATTGGCACCAACCCCGAATGTGCCCACGCATTCTCCTTCTCCTCTTCTTCTTCATCGCCCACTCATCTATATGGGATTGTGTCATCTCTCCCTCTCCCCCTCGGACCGAGCTAAAAATAACCCCGGCTGTTGAGAACGAAGAAAACAGGCAGTTAACTGGCTGTGGCACGGCGCTGAGCGGAAACAAGGTGGGCAATTCTTTTACACCCCTCCAATTTCAATGTAAAAGATAAGATGAGATTACACAAAGCCTCTTTAGAAATAAAGAAAAAAATTCTGAACAGTCTGAACAGTTGTGTATCTTCCTTTCCAGGCCCATAACAAAAGCAGCTTTACACCAATCACAGTAACTGACACAGTTTATCGGAAGACAAGCTTAAAGATTAAGGTATAGTTGTAATTGTGGTCGGTGAATATTTGATGACATTTAGATTGAACAACTGATAATCCCTACCAATTTGGAAAATGCTTCTCAATTTATCTCCCTGTTTATAAAAAATAAATATTTCACTCAAGCATCAGCTAATACCGTAAAAAGTCAAATAAATTCAACCTGAGCATAATTACAGTGTCTGAGGCTGCACCTGGAAAATAATATGTTGGAGCAAGAACAGAAATGACGAGAGTCAAGACTGACTAAATTTGGTTTATTTGGCGAATTATTCAAGAAATAGTCAAATGCTATACGCAAGCTGCACAAGAGGAGGTACTCAAGGAACTACACAATGCAAGACGGGCTTGGCCTGTTGGGTGGTTTTATTCAGCCCAAGTATTTAAAATGCAGGATGATCATTTAAAGCCAGGTATGGAGTTTTGATTGACTGCATCATGCAAATGGAGTAAAATGTAAGCACCCCCCTATCAGCCAATTGCGACATCAATGCGGAAAAGACCTCCTATGAGACACTTGAAAAATTTGGATATAAGTAAATGTTGAAGGGCTTTTGGATTTGCTTACTTCTTGTTTAGATTCTTCACTTTGTTGTATACCAATAGAAAACAACCTGACACAATGTGACAAGCCAATAAACACCAGGTATCAGTCTGACGCAAAGCTCGAGAGGAGGGAGGCTTCACCATTGTTGACTTAAGTAATTCCTCCACTTATACAAGATTTATGCGTGCGTTCAATCAGACAACAGGGTGATGATTAAGTAAATTAGATCTAATGACTTTTCAATGTGCATCTCCATTCTGATGGCTTATTTTCTATCCTCCTCCATTACCCTTTCCTTCCTCTCTCCCCAGTTGTAACGGACAGCATCCGGGACAAATCATCTCATCAGCAGGTTATGTTAAGCATGCGATAGATTCCTTCGGCTCAGATGTTACAGCAGACAGTTAGTTATGGCAGATCCAGAGTCTAAGGCTGCTAATTATCGCGAAGTTAAGTCACATCACATGTCGCCTCTTGATGTATCCGCTGTCGTCGCTTTGCTCCCCTTGTTATCTACTTACAGTTAGCCGCTATTTTCTTTGTTTAGTATATGAACACAATTGTTGATGAATTAAAACAGTCTTGTATCCAAAGCTTCAAAAATGAAATTCATTATACGCGCTGGTGTGCTACCAAATGCTTGCAACTGCATCAAATGAGATAATACTTTAATCATCCCCATAGGGGAAATTCATTTGACACAGCAGCGCAACAATAACAATATCAATAAATATGAATATAAATAGAAGACACATAAGTAGAAGATACAAGTGACAACAGCAACGGCAAGGATAAAAATAGATAACAGAATGACAACATCAAGGATAAAATAAATAATAGAATGACAACAACAATAAGGATGAAAATAAATGACGAAATGGCAATAACAAGGATAAAAAATAGATATGCAGGATGAGAACAGTGACACTAAGAAGGATAAAATCAGATAACGGAATTATGACATGACGTGTGAATGAGTGAGGTAGGGAGGTAGAGGTCGCATAGACGCCGTCGGAGCGTCTGAGGCGTTCAGTTCTGCACCAGGTGGGATCAACCATTGGCATGATGAGCTGCTCATCCGCCACAGCTCGTCATGCAGGGGCTGGGAATGATTTTCAAGGACAATTCTTAGTTTGTCCTTCACTCTCTCCACTGCCACCTATTCAAGATTGTCCGAGTTCAGTCCCACCACCAAGCGGGCTTTTCTCACCAGCTTGCGGAGCCTATTGGCCTCACCAGTCCTTGCAACGCCCCGCCAGTACTCGGTAGCGAAGAAGAGCGCACTGGCTACCATGGATTAGTTGAAGGTCTTGAGAAGCCCGCTAGACACCAAACAACCTCAGTCTCCTCAGGAAGAATATCCTGCTTTGACCCTTCCTGTAGAGCAGGGGTGGGCGATTATTTTGGCTGGCGGGCCACATTTCTTATTCAATTTTTATGCGTGGGCCAACTTAGTGTCATGTAAATTAGACAAAATGAAAATTGCAATCTTAATTTCTATATTTTGAGCATTTTATTTCAACTTTAAAATCATATAATTGTACCACCATTATTTTGTATGCAATCAGATATACAAAATTAAACAAAGGGAAAAAATTATTTCAATGAGGATAGAAAATTCTCATTAAAACATTCAAAGAAAATAGTATGGCGGGCTGGATAAAAAAGCAAAGCGGGCCGGATGTGGCCCCCGGGCCGTTAAATGCCCGGGTCTGCTGTGGAGGGAATCTGCGTTGTGTGACCAGTCCAGTTTATTGTAAATGTGGACCCCAAGGTTCTTGTAGGAGTCCACTATCTCCACCTTCTCACCCTGGATGGTGATCGATACATCTCCTCTGATTCTTTCTATAGTCCAGATGTTGAGTGGGAGGTAGTTCCGGTTGCTCAACTCAACAAAACTCACTATCGGACCTCTGGACTCCCCCCCCCGTCATCGTCATTGATGCATCCAACGATGAAAGAGTCATCAGAGGACTTCTGGTGGTGGCAGGAACTGGAGTTGTGCCGGGAGTCAGAGGTGAAGAGGGTGAAGAGGAATGGGGACAGTACAGTACCTTGGGGCACTTCTCTGCTGCACATCACGGCCTCAGAAACCTAGCCATTCACCCTGACATACTGCTGCCGTCCTGTGAGGTACTCCAAGATCCAGACAGTGATGTCAGGGTGAAGGTGTGTACTCAGCAGCTTGTCCTTAAGGAGTGTGTTGGATGTTGTTAAAGGCACTGGAGAAGTCAAAGAAGGTGACTCACAGTGCTTCCTGTACCTGGATGGTGCAGGAAATATTTAAACTTTGGTATATGCTCATGATTCTGTTAACTATGATGATTCAACTCAAATTCCTTTGATAGAGCTGAACTTGACCATTACAAAGAAGGATATTAGCAAATGGTACATTTTTCATTAAAGTAAGGTTATGGTCTGAATGTTTCTTGGATTGCAGAAGTTGCCAGGCAACCTCTTGGTGCAGAATGACCACATCTTAACATTGGGACAGTCCATGGAGTTCATTAACACAGCAGGTGCTGGAGGAAATGCCAAACTGCAAAGATAACACTCAAATCATCCAAAACTGCATACATCAATGATTTCCATCTCGCCAATTTTTGATTTTGGTATATCATTTTCAACATTAAACTGTCTGCCAAAAGTGGACCAGATATACACCATTGAATAAAGAATTTCATGACCTCCGCAAAGAACTATTTTAAGTCTGAGATGATCATTATCGTAATGAGAGACTTGTTTGTTTGTTTGTTTTGTTTGTTTTGTTTGTTTTAAAGAGGCCATCATTCTGAACCTTTCACATTATCTCGTTGGAACAGAGATATCCTCTGACTGTAATTCAAACCACCCTGAGCTGTCACATCTGTGACAGAATAAGAATAACTTGCGAGATAATACAACTCCAGGAGTCAAACAATGAACGTAAAAATCATCAGAAATTGATGGCAAACATGTGTATATATAACAATAAATATATTTCGAATATTTCTGATCCTGTACTGTTGATTTATTCATGAGAAATGCTACACATGAAGTGCTGGGGAAGTTCCAAAAATAAATATGTCCTTTTTGCCGATGTTATTCCATCATTGTGTGCTCACAAGAGGAGGGTTTGAGCCTGTCTTGGCTTCAGGTTTGCTTTTACAAGCATGATTAATTTGTTCTTCAAATTCTTGTCATTTACCTAATGTAAATGAAACAATTCTCTTCTACATGGATAGTCAGGGATAAGCCGGTATTTAAAATGTTGAAAGATCTATCTTTATGTTTTTCAACCTCACTTGGTTTTGTGAAACTATCACTTGGTTAAGATGCCTTTGAGAGTGAGTATTTGTATTTGACATGTGGTTCCTCACTGCACATTGTTCCTGCCTGTTCATGACCTCATATCCTTACGACTGACATCACAAAGGCTCAGTTCAACATCTACCCACGATCCCACGCTGCAAACTGTGCTGAAGCATTTTGACTTGTGCGTTAAACTTTTTAAGCATTTATCACCGCGCCGATACTTTCATGTCTGACAGGTGTTGATCACATATCCCTGCAACTAATGCGTTATCTCTCAACTGTGCAAGATCAGTTACCCTATTATGTTTTAATAGACTGAGGCAAAGGTCTGCTCCTCCCTCACGTACTATTAGGGCTCATTACTCTGGCTGTGAATGTGCCACTTTCCACTAAACCATCATGACATTACCTTTCACTCACCCCATGAATCCCTGTCCCTCGGCTATTTATTTCCTGCTCCAGTTACGCTGGATAATTCTCTGTGAATAACTAGCGTCTTCGATGAGGACTGTATTAGACAACAAAAGGTTTCAAGGGTTCAAGGGATGAGAACCTAACTGAGCTTAATAGCTCAGTGGTAAACCAGTTTAATGTTTAAATGAGAATTCTCAGCACAATTCTGGGGTATAAATTCAAGGAATTTTATGTATATATAATCTGATTATCTATTATTATTATTATTATTATGGGGATAGGTGAAGCTCGAATCTCAATTTTGTGTTTGGGGGGGAAAAACAAAATGAACCAGATGAGAATACAGGCAAGAATCCTGTCCCTTTAGGACAACAGATGAAAGAGCTGGTTATAAACCGCAACATTATTAAGATTATGCAATTGAGCATGACATTTTCTCATGCTTTGTACAACAAATATCAGATATGAAGGACGGACACACACACGCGCACACACACACACACACACACACACACACACACACACAGAATGTAATTTTTCTTCACATGATAACAGCAACTAATGAGGGCAGAAAATAGATATTAAATGGCTGCTTTTGTTCCGTGTGAGGTTGAAGGCTTGTTCCTCACTGGGCTTTTGTGTTTGACAATTGGAATGTCAATGTGTCTTTCCCACCAAAATCAAGTATAATGGACGCTTTAGCCATTTAGTTTTGATTCAGCCCCATTCATTAGAAACATCTCCCGGAACACGAGCATGTATTTAGACCCTCTGCATCGATGTGACCCCAGTCAAAGAGGAATTTTACATTTCACGCTACTGTTGCAAATAGCGCTTCAAATTGTGGCGAGACAAAGGTGGACTGACAGCTAAAATTTCAAAGTATAAAGATTAGAAATGTGATATTGAATGAGACATGAAGCCAAACATCTTTCTTCACAGTTCAGATTTTTTATATCTGCAATTTCATTGTTTCATTTTTGTCAGTGATGTATTAGAATCCCTCATATTTATTCAGGTCTACCTATTCGTGTTTGTTTATCGTAATCATTCACATTAGTAATGAAGGAAAAATTGAATCTGATATGCTGTGATCCCAACACCTGATGGATGAATGCTGATCAGTTGTTTAGCGTTATTCACTTCTTTCTGCTTCTAGTCCTATCTCTTTATTCAAAGACAAGCACAGGCCAATAATCAACCTCAACTATCCAGAGGTTTGTGAGAAATACATTTGTTTCCCAGTGTTTTAATTTTAATGAGGGTTTCTGAATTTTCTCAGTCATTCCTGTCATGGTTTTTGTTTTCACGTCTTGTTGCGGCAATAGGACTTCATTTTTCCCCCAAAGACATCTCAACTCACATCCAGAACGCTTCTTCACTTCTAACCAGCTTTGGGGACCTTCTGGTGTCTGGATGGGGGACGGCAAAAATCAAGGTTGAATGGGGTTTGTTATATTAAATTTCATTAAGGTATTGCGGGGTAAAAAGGCAGCAAAATACTCTAATACTCTCTAATACGCTACGTTCAGTAGAGAAAAACGAAGGGTAATGGACTGGGTGGAAACTGAATTTGGATAAAAAAATAAAATAAAATAAAAACTGCAACAAAACCAATTTGTGTGCTGGTTACACATATTCATTATCTTTGCCCTGATATATGGTGGGGTGAGAGGCAGGTTTCCACCTAGAGTGGTCAATCACAGGGTCACATGCAGACAAACAACCAAGCATTCATCATAAAGAGACTCCGAACCATGCATGTGCACGTCTAGGCATTACAAGGTCTGCAATCGACTGACTGCATGTGTTGGGGATGTGGGGGCACACAAAAGTCTCACAAAGGAAACCCATGAAGAGAACATGAAGACTCCACACATGTATTGAATAAAATAAGTTAAAAAAAAGGATGTTTTATGAATTGGCATATCATCATTGATCCATAATCGTCTTTTTCCATACACCTTGGGAAGGCTAACTACTGGGTTAATTATTTACCCTTTTTCAAAATTAGACAGCAGCCCAAGCAGTCCGTTTAAAAAAAAATATTGGAAACAAAGATGTTTTTTCAGTGAAACATACTTTTGACATTGTTCGGGCCACAGTTAAGGTTTAAACACAAAAGCAATAAAAAGACATACAATGGAAAACCTGGACTTTTTCATGAATGTGACAGAGTGGTCGAAAGATATCATCAAAATATAATTTGAGAAATGAACATGTAGTAAAGACGCATGTAAAATGTAGTGGCAATTTCCTTTTGGTACGTAGTTATATACATCTTTGGCTTTGTCAAAGAAACACTGTAGAGCTGTGAGGGGGTTAGCTGCAGCCTGTACAGTAAAACAATTCAAGTCACATCTGATTGTTGTTATTTTAATTACATTTATTTCCAGATGTTCTGTGCTCTTGGTGACAACTTTGCAATACTTGATTTGCAGAAAAGGGATTTTAAGATTGTGTAGGCTACTTCCCATCAGTTAAAGCCAAACACATGCAATAATAAAACCAAACTGTCGATGAACTTTAACCCTCATGCAGAAGCAGACTCATAAAAAAGAGTTTTCTGTGTTTCTCAACCATTTCTGAGAAGCAACACAACAGTTGGAGCCACTTATTGGTCCCAGGAGACGCAACTGTTCAAATTATTTCCAGCAAATGCATGGTTTCTTTAGGAGATGATCAACATACACACCTCAGCCCATAAACTTGAGTCCCTCACTCCTTTCAGTAGCCTAAAGTCATTCACTGTGTAAACAAGATGGAATAATGAGATGTGAAAGCATTAACTCTATATATGTTTTCTTGGCTCTATCATAATCAAACGGTCCATCCAAGTTGTTTCAGTAGGTGCCAATGAAAGTACTGACTATTAAAATAAAAATAAAATCAAGGCGGTCTAGAGGATGACATGGTATCATAGTAAACGTATGAGCCTTTTGAGTAGAATTGATTTGGGGCCTAGAAAAAAAAAAGGTTGGAACAGGTGGGATATAAATACCTTGTGTGCAATGCACTGGTCATGGCACAAGGTTTTCTTCTACTGCATCCCTAAATGTAAACTGTTAACCTCTGAGAGAAGTAGCATTTTACAAAGTAAACTTCTCTGGGGGAATAAAAAAGAAGCTCAACGTGGGAAGGGGTGCAAATCATTCAGAGATCAGAATGTAATAATAGTGCAAAGCATCGACGTGCGGTGAGGTTCATGACTGGTGAGGCACTGACGTCATCACAGTCAGATTTACAAACATATGAACCATACAGAGTAGCTTATTCACCATTTTATTGGCAGTAGTTGACGAGTTTTGTTTAAAATATCATATCAGCATTTTTACATATACAAACTGTAGCATAAAAAAATCATATTTAAAAAACGTTATTATCTCTTACCTTTACTTGTAAATTAAGTCCATGCGCCGCTCCTTCTGAAGAAAAGCATCGATAACTTGCTTGTAGAAGTCTCACTTATCTGTCTTCAGTTTTAAAAGTGTCTCTATCTCAATGGCAATCACTGCCAGTAAAGACAGTCGTCCTTGATCGGTCTTGTTCCGACTGTATGTTTTCAGTCTTTTCGGTGCTGAGAATGAGCGCTCCGCCGATGCTGTCGTAGCCGGAACGGTGAGCACCGGCCGGAGCAACTTTGTCGCGTCACGAACAGTTTGTATGAGATCCTTCTGGGCCAAAAAGTTGAGAAGCAGCACTGGAGATTTACATTCATCCCTCACCGTTTGTGAGCTATACAGCCTGATGAGATCGGGAAAAAAATGACTGGATGGCTGCGCTTGACTTGCTAACTGTTTACAGTAGCTTGCAATTGCTAATTCTATTATTCTGTATCCGAGTAGTAGGAAGGATCCCTGGGATCAGCGGCGCCCCCCTCCATGAGGCACCGTCACTGCATGCCTCATTTAATGTCTCGTCGCAGTCGTTTTATGATTACAAGAAACGTTACAGTTGTTGACGAAAAACATTATACACATCAACTAAACTATGGAAATTAAGTTGATATATCAAAATTGTTCTTTTTTTTTATAGTAACATACACAGAGAAAGCAATACGGTCTCGGTGCATTGCATGCCAGCACAGTTAGCATAATCATTGTGTAATCCATCGTGCGATCAGCTGGTTGCTGTGTCACCTGTAAATGTGTTTTTTTTTTCAGCAATTTTGAAAATAAATAAATAAATAAATAAAAATGATGAAGTTGAGTGAAAAATAACTATAGTACAAATCACTGAATAAATATAACCATTTAATTTATTTTTTAATTTTCATTTTTTTCTTTCCATGATGACAGGTGAGGCCCGGTCTCCCCTGCCTCTGCTGACTGCATGTCACCGGTGCAAAGAAACTGTCTCCAGAAGAGGAAAACAATAGAATACATTTGAATCCAAATCCCTCAATAAACAGACTTGACTGACATGAATGTGGAAACAGTACACACAAGAATTAGGTACTACAAGCAGGATGAAATGACACCCACTGTGAGATTCACACGACACATACGCTCTACTGAAAAGGCATGCAGACGATTGGCAGAATGAACATCCATGACACTTTCATCACCTTGTGGTTTCAAAATACTTCCTCAGGGAAACAAACCGCCATCCCTCAAGTTGGAAGGACGCCCGCTCTGCCAATTGAACTGCAACCGCCCCCAAATGGTGCTTGCTGAATGAGAACCAAAGCTGTGGAAATAAACGCAGCCAAGACCATACTTAAAGCATGCAAATGGATAAGTCTTGCTTCCTGGTAAATGTGAAATGAGGCAGTCTCCCTTTTTTGTTTGAGTATAATTAAATTTTGGCCAGTAGAGTCTACTTCTCTACTCTGTCCCAATCTTTTCTTAAGCTAGACGAATCAGTTCTGCCTCTGTTTCTCATAACTGACCTAACGCCCCCTAAAATGCGTTACTTTTTCAGCCAGGTCAGATAATCTAAGCCCAAAAAAGAACCTATATTTGAAAAAAAAAACTACATATTTTTATTGGAGTTAAGTTGATTAGGTCAGTTCAAATAGGTTTGATCAGCACAGCATGAATCTCCACTTGATATTCTTCTCAGGAGGCAGCCGCTCTTTACTTTCTGGAATAAATTTACCATTTTTAAATTGCTGATGAAATGATTAGTACAACATTTCATAGAGCTCTTCATCATGATGGTCGCTCATTTGGAGAGGATTATGTGCTGCATCCACCTACATGTTCAGCTAAACACGGTCTCAGCTGGCACCTAAACCCCGATGATTGCAAGACTGATGTTCGTTCTATTGAGCCATTCAATATCTCCATAACAAGCACAAAAAATTAACATGAAATATAAGAATGAGTGAATTGTTCCAAAAACATGGCACATTAAATTTAGTCAATATAACTTATTCTAAACACAGAGGTGACTTAACTCAATCAAATTATTTGGAAATGTTTGTGTTTGCCTTGTAAGGCTCACAGAGGAGAAATTGGCTTTTATTTGATCATCATCTTGAATAAGAAAGAAGTATCCAACATTCACCGCCATATCTTGTAAATCCTCAATGTGCCATGGGAATGTTATTTAATTCCTCATATAATCCATGTGAGATCGAGATAACCTTTTTTCTGGCTCAATCTTTAAAATCATTTAATTTTCCTCAAAGTACCGTGTTTGGATCCGACACAACCATCGGTTGGTAATTCCATGAGAGGTGTGCCGACTGCAATGTAATTAATGTAAATGATCTACAAAGGTTTAGCTAATAATGAAAAATATCTGCTCCATTTGACTTATTGGGTCTTATTGACTCCTGGATAAAATTTGGGAGAAGAGAGCAATTTTAGGGGGTAAAAACATGCTCTCTCTCTGCAACCAAATCTGTGAGTATGCTGATATATTAATAAGAATAGTGTGCATAAAGGCGACCTGTTCACTCAGCCACATAGTCAGTGTCACCGATATATCCTCAATGTAGAAGCACTCACCCTAATATTTGATTGCAGATTTTTGATGAATTTATTTTTATATAAAACGACAATAAGGGAGAATTGCACTGTTCAACTGAGTGGATGTTGCTTTTAAGTTCAAAGCAAAAAAAGGAACCTCTGTTGAATAAGATGGTCGATTTTTGATTATGCTTTTCATCTTTTGCATTTCGTGGTTGATCTGTGAAGGGCAACTGAAAATAAACAAAGAACATAGTGTAGGTATCATTTTTTTTCCATTAAGGCTTCATAATTTTCTGAACATTGCTCCATGTTTTGCTGTTTCACTTTTATTTCAGTAAAGAGAAGAACGCTATCATGTCTCTTTCCCTACACCTCTCTAAACAAATTGTACAAATTGGAAACTATGGCAGGCAGTGACCTCACCTTTATGATGTGGTGGAGATGGGGTTCCAGCGTTTATGCTATATCATAAAAATAATAACACAAAACTTGCTGCATAGGCCATGTCATAATGGTGTGTTGATAAGTAATAGATTGCACAAGAGGGCCTCCTGTAAACATGTTCAATTTGTTGTTTTTTTCTCATTTTAGAGAAAACCTGCTTTTTCAGGGGGTCACTATCCACAGAGCTCCTGGAAAAGTGGTTTTTATTTTTTCCACAATCTTGCAATCTTGAGGCCCTTTTGTATACGCCTCATGGAAGATGTTGTGAAGTTCTAAGTGACCTGCCGCTCCTGTAATTCAACTTTATCCAGTTTATTTAATTTCCCCCTCTGCAGTGGATTAGATATGTCCTGGTGTAGCAGCACCAAACCTGCCTTAATATTGCCTGAGAGGCATTTTTTTTATCACTCACATATGCTGATGAATGTAAAAAAAAAATTGCAAAAAGTATACCAACATATTTGGCTGGTCAAATTGAAGAGAGCTGTCTTTGTTATTTTACACCTATTTGATGTCATGGATTTAGAACCACATTCTACAATAGGGAATACAATATTTGCAGGAAAGCAGGGTGACTTTAATGAATTGGATGGCAGTGAACCAAGCAATAAAACCATTAATTCAAATTATGCAGTCCCTCTACCCGCTCCCAGTATGGGGAATTAAAAAGCTGCTGCATGCACCAAATGTATGTAGTATGTTGTTATACCTGTAAATAATAATATTGCAGTCCTGTCAGTGACATGGGGGGTTTGGAAAGATAAATCATATAGTTGTAGTCATAATAAGGAACTAATGTCTCAGTGAAGAAAAGTGGCAGGTATTCTAAAAATATCAGACCTAGATTTGTTTTGTTTTGTTTTGTTTTGTTTTGTTTTGTTTTGTTTTGTTTTGTTTTGTTTTGTTTTGTTTTGTTTTGTTTTGTTTTGTTTTGTTTTGTTTTGTTTTGTTTTGTTTTGTTTTGTTTTGTTTTGTTTTGTTTTGTTTTGTTTTGTTTTGTTTTGTTTTGTTTTGTTTTGTTTTGTTTTTCAATTGTCTGTCTGTAATTGTATGTCACAAACTGCACTACGATTGTGTCAGGGAATAATAGAAATAAATTTGTTCGGTAATTAATCACAATGATATAAAAGGCATCATCACTCAGAGGCTAGTGAAAACTCAAAGGCGGATGATTGAATATGGTTGTACAAATTCGTATTTTGCAGTATACTGACCCTGGACTACCGTATGAGGGGGATGTAACTCTACTTAATTTCTCAATTTCTTTTCCCATTCTTTTATTGAAACAAGCACGGTTGGAAAGAGAACATGTGCACGTTTTGTTTTTTACCTGATCGCTAATGCTTCATGTGAGGTTAAAAAAGAAGTCATAATATCCTGAAGGTTCTCAAGGGTAAGCTCTGGAGTGCAGCTGCAAAGGTGGGGCATGCAACATAGATGGATCTTGAATTATAGGTATAATGGAACATAGGAAAACTGAATGTTACAGCTTGATCTGAATTAACAACTCTCAATTTCACAGGGACTCCTTTGGAGAATATTTGGCTGGAAAACTTAAATATTCATTTTGTCTATTAAGTCAGTTAAGAATGATTTCCACACCAGCATCCAGGGCTATTTTACCTTTTGCATCCACTTTGTGTCTCTGTAAGTTCCCTCTGGTCTTCTGGAATAGATGATATACGATTATTTCACAATAATAGTTTTTTTTTATCGCTTACATTAAAATGTGAGGCTGATATTTAACTAATTGCAAGATAGTGACATGGATGTCAGACAACATATTTAAATATACACGTAGAATCGAGCGATTCAACCATATTTTTTCTGTCATTGTCATTAAGTGGATCTCTTAATGCTAAAGCGATCTTTGAGTAAGACGTAATGAAATGGTCTGCTCCTCTTTCACACACACCTACATCTTGTGTGTCACTCGTAATGTATGAGCGAGTGGGTGAGCAAGAGAATCTGGTTTAGGAGGGGGCAGAAAAGCAGCAGGCATTGCGTGGTTCTTTTTCCTTTGCACAGAAAGGCTATTAAAAGGCTGACCATCCAGAGAGCTGGGTAACTCAATAACCAGTGAACATCCCATCAAACTGCTGGATGGCTCAATTACACATGCACAGTTACACGCACATAAATAATCAGACAAGCACAAAGGGCAATTTAATTACTTGCACACTTTCAGTAACACGTCGGCAAGTTCAATTACAGGGCTTTTGTTGTCAGTGCCTACAACTGATACTATTTCTTCTCCAACTATGATAAACCACAGATGACTGTGAACACACAGATGCCAAAGCATTCTCATGATGCAAACGGTGTTTGGTAATGCAGTGGAGTCCATTGTTGAAGGCTGTAACTAATAGGGCTCTTATTGCTTTAAGCACTGCATTGTTACTCAACCCTATGTTTCAAAACACACCCAGACTAATTTAACAGACCAAACTATAATCTGAAAACATCCAGAATATTTATCGGACACAATTTTGGACTCAAATATTTAAAGTATGATTTTAGGGGATTTATTTTATACACAGGTCATTTTAATAGGCAAGTTTAACTTCATAAATGCCAGAGGTGCTGCACATGTTTAAAAAAATTGCCGCTTCAGGGGTAATACAGTTACCGCTACAAACAGATAATTCTACTGATCTCCTTTTTTTGCTGTGCAGATATATCTGAAACTCCTCTCCATCATTCTGATATCCAGCGGGTTCCTCAACATAAAAGACAGATGCTGTCATTAATAGAAATGTAAGTAGAAATATGTAAATATAAAAAGCAGACAGCTTTTCAAAAGCTGTCTTTATCCAAGGATATCAGTATGACTGACTTTGTATTTCTTTCTTATTCATTTATCTTTTGTTAACTCTGAAACAAAAAGAATTGATAGACATCATCATGACATATATATCAGTGTCATTTGAAGTGAAATCTTGAATTAGTGAGTGAATCAGATCCAAATTAATGTATAATAATCGTTTTTTCCTCCTGTATAAAAAAAATATCAGAAGTCAATGTAATATTAAAAGAAACTATCGGGATGGTTTATTATTGATGTTTCAACCTTAAAAGCAGATCAAGTATTTCTTTGCCTAAACTGAGGAGAACTACTTGGAATTATTTTATTCTATATCATGTATCCATACTCCTGAGTTGTTTACTGTTTTATAAACGGTATATAATTTCAGCTCAAATATAGAAAAAGTTAATTGTACAACAGAAGCTCAGTATTTCAGGATCAATCCATTTAGAAGAAACAGATAGACAATTAAAAATAATAAAACAAGAAGGGATTCCATCATGGAAAGCAAACTCCTGGCTTACCAGACAAACTGGGAAATGTGATCACGAAGATGAATCTGGAAGGAAAGTAATGTCCTACAAAAATAAACCAGGAAATGATGATATAAAGCGAAAACATGACCTAAGTGGCAGAGGCAAACCTCACCATGTGTCGGGGTGGCAAGACATCACAGATGGTAGCAGTCTGTGCATTAAAATGCTTTATCTTTTATTTTTTAAATCATCTAAAAAAAAAATAATCTTGCATCTTTGATGAGTGATAATGAAGGATCGCTTCAACCTTGCAAGTGAGATCAGAAATCATTTTCAAAAACCCATTGCTGAGACAAAAAAAAAAAATGATGATGGGATGGAGTAGTGTACTTGGTCAGAACAGAGAGGAATGGAAGGGAACAGATGCATTGGAATTTAAAGTGAAGGTCACACACCCTGCTGTTCTTTGTAACATTAAACATTAAGAAATGCCTCAAAAACAGCTGATAATTACATGATTATCAGCTGATGATTATCTGATTATCTCCCGACCCAGAAACACAATTCATGACTCAATTTTTTAGGTGCAGGTCTGTTGTGATGGACATGCTTTTTTTTATTCCCAAATGTGAAAAGAATGGACAAAAACATCTTGAAAAGGCCAAAGAAATGATGGCAGGTTAGCATCCGCTGTTATTAGAGATGTTTTTCAAACTGAGCAGACAGAGCAGCCATCACATCTTTCAGTGTGTTTCAGGGTTCAGGCTTTTTTTTTCATTCTGCTGGTCTGGAACGACACCATGAACTTGCTCACATTTTGTATTGACATGTAGTGTAAATTTCTTATCAGCTATCTTATGAGTAAAGTAAAAAATCATTTATATTGTAATATTCTAATCTATGTGAAGATTTTGTATTTCTATCACATTCCACAGTGTCTATAAAATAGGTTTGCCAGCTATACCACCTGGCTGAATTTTCTGAGATCAAAAGCAATATATCAAGCAGGCACATTCAATTTTATCTTTTTGCAGAACTTGAGTGGATCAATATTAGTATAATGTAAAGTTATATCATAAATCATTCAGTTGAGGTGACTTGATTAGAAATTGATTAAATGTTTGCATTAACAAAACAGGGAAACCTGGTCTATAATCCACTTGCCTACAGGTAGAGTGTTCCTTGACATTTCACAAGCATTCGTACCGTGCCGTGACAAGGCTGTGTATTTATGCTGTCAAACGTACCCCAGAGGAATATTTTATTTGTGAATCTCTGTTTACACATTCTGATCTTCCTGCTGGGATCAGATGTGAACATCCACCGCGCTTTTCTTTCACTCACTTTGTGATCCTGTAACGTGATTGGTTGAGGTGGATTGACACAAGTGTAAGCCTGCTGTCACATAAAGCCCCTCAATAAACTGCTGGGTCAGAAATACCATATCTTTTATATATCCCCGTATGACACAAGGGAGAAGTAGTTGTGTCAAGGTTTCCCAAATTGTAAAAAAAGAAAGGAGAAAAAGCCATTTTTTCTTTTTCTAAATGGGATCATTGTTACAGCAGACCGGTTTGTTGTTTCATTATCCATGTGGATTGTAAAAATTGACTCTACACACCTAAATTAGCTTTCAGAGCACTTTGATAACCAAATTGAATAGAAGACGAAATTAAAATAAAAATGAGGGGCGTGAGCTCGAGGATATACAGCAGGTAATGGGCTGCATTTTAAGTATTTTGTCTGAGAACAAAAGGGTTGGAGAGAAAAATTTGGAAGTGAGAGAAATAACGTTCCGTCCAAGTGAACAATCCACTAACGTCAAACTGTGTTGGCAGACGAGTCCCAGCCTAATTGTGTTTGGAGCCTTCTAATTAGATGATCATCTGGGTTTTACGCTCATAGCTTAGAAAAGTCGTTCAACTCTACATTTCTCTGACTTCCCTTCCAGCATTTCACCTATTTGACTGGCTGTTAAGATGCTGGAGTGAGGTGCACTTTGTGTGTCGATGATTTATCGCTGTCTTTATTATCATTGCTATTATCATCATCATTACCACAATTATTATTATTATTATTATTATTATTATTATTATCATTGTTGTTGTTGTTGTTGTTGTTGTTGTTGTTGTTGTTGTTGTTGTTGTTAACAAAACTATAGTTTTAACTGGTGTGATTTATTAGTATTATCATTATTTATCTTGTATGGTCTTGGCCTCGGTCTGGTCCTGGAATGCCCCTTGGTCCTTCAGTTTATGAGAGCACAGATTTGAGTGAGCACCCCCTGGGCCAAATAATAACATTATGGTAGTTATGATGCTGAAGGTGGGGATGACGCAGTATCCCATTGTTGAAGGTTATTCACAGATAAAACTGTCTGTGCCAAATGTTGGTCTTATGTACACCATCTGCTGCTTTTCTGTGGTAAGAGCTTTTCAAATGACTGAAGTGGGAAGATTGCCTTGGATACTTTGGTAGCTGAAAATAGGATGTGCCTGTCCAGATTTCTCTCCCGCATCTCTTCCTTTCTCTTAAATTTTCAACCAATCACAAATACATTTCTCCCAACCTGGTTTCGAAGCAATTCTCTACCCCATTTTGGATATCTCTAATTCCCATTGTATTTTAGTAGATACATATCTCCTTTGCCTCCCTCTCTTGTTTGTCCTTATCTGACAAGCTGGTCTTTCTCCAGATCCACAGGCGACACCCCAAACAGGAGGAGGCAACTCGGGTTGCCACCAGATGGCAAAGGTTGTGACAACGGTGTCTGAATATTGGCAGCGTGACTTTTACACCTGATTGGTTTTCATACTGGCCTTCTTGGTGTGAAAAAACATTAGATGCCAAGTAATGCCATGTAATCACAATAGAACTCTCAAGCATGCATCAGACAATGACGCATTTGGCAACCATTCCTTGTCATTTTTCGACGAACCTGGAGAAGCATCTATTTTCTGGTGCGGCATGAGTGGAGGAGTGCGATTTCTCATTCAAAAACGACAGATATGGAAAATACAAAATTTCATTAAGGTTTAGGATTGAATATAGATATAGATGTTGATGTAGACATGATGTCCCAGATTGAGGTCTAATGCGTCAGAATGTGATGCTAAGGGAAACTTCACAGTTCGCAGGCTAGTACCACAATGGGAGTGAGGACGAATTAAAATTATACGGATGAAACTTCTACATTTGCTTTCAGATATGTTTGGTATGCGCGTGTGTGTTTGTGTATGTGTGTTTGCCAAAATTTTCCAGCCGCAGCTCCCCCTGGCAAGATAACAAGTATTGATAGCAAATTCGTATACAGATGTTTTGTCGAAAATGTGTATGTTGTGAAAAAATGCAATCGTATTTACAATTCAAATTTATTTTTTCTCTTTTTAAAGTATAAACAAGTTAAATAAAAATCCACTGCAAAGTCGGACACTTCCTTAGAATAAATCTCGAGATGCAGATGCATCAATCCCTGCAGGTTTGTTAGACTGACCTTCAAAAATAAAATGTCACTGTTTCCCTATCTCTCCGGGATTAGGTGTACAGTAACACCAGCGATCTGAGTATTATTTAGCAAAAGGTCTCTCCCAGTCTCCAGTTAATAGTTGGAGGAGTCAATTACTCAGCGGAAGCGCTTGCTTCTATCACAATCTATTTTGCTACCTTATTTTCATCCAGAGAGTGTTGGCATTGCATGGTCGCCGACGTCATTGGATATGGCAGTTAGAGAGCAAGAAAGAGAGAGAGAGAAAGATTATGGGCAATTGTTTAAAAGGATATGAAATCTCAAATGACATCTCATGTGACAAAGACAGGCGAAACATTCATTTTTACTGTGTTATGTAAAATGTCATTTTAATTGCACTTTTGGTTATACTCTCCCAGGCAGGGAGGGTTGGAAGTGCACACCAGCCTTGTCTGGGGAGAATGTCACAGGAGACAAAAAGTGAAAGCAAGGGAGGAGGACACAATGCTAGGATTGAAAATGATAACTTTTTTTTTTTTTCTTTGCAGATTGCTGCATATGATTGAGATTAAAACTAAAGAGGAAATTCATCTTTCATTAACATACTAGCATGTGGACCTCCGTGATCCACTCACATGGGAGAGATTGTGTGGGCTCCGCCTCGTGTGTGAATGTGTGGAGGAGGGAGCCTCGTGAGTCGTGAAATCAAATCAAAACGATGTCTTTAAGTCCTCCTCCTGTTTATATCGTGTTAGGTGGCTGACAGAACATCCACCACATGATTCCGATGCTCTCGCTATCTTACGGTATCCTACGGTCACCAAGAGTAAGGCTTGAACTAATATCAACACTCATTAGCAACCAAGCTCCTTTCAGCCTGGCCAGCATATGTGTCAGATGGTGTGTCCATATGTAGTGACAGCAGATATGTGATCATAAGCCCAAGTTTTTCTGCTTTACCGTACCAATGATTGACAAGGAGCTCAAAATGGCACTCGATTCAACTTTTGGGATCAAATGTCCATGTCCAAATTCAAGAAGTTCATCATATTTCCGCAGGGATGGTAGTACACTAGCTGTATTTAGCAAATACACTAAACCTACTCATTTTATCCTGGCCAGCCTCCCACTCTCCTCCTCCTATGTTCTAAGGGATACTTCATGTAGGTCTCATGAGTAGTGAAAAAGGGAAGACTACTCTTCTGAATGCCAAAGAGGGACGTGGGCTGCTACTTATGAAAGTGTATCAAAATATATAAAACTAATTGCTGAATCATACCTCTCCAGCTCCGGGTAGTTTCCATTTAATTGACCCTTTTATCGTCTCAGGTTTGTCGCCCACATGAATGTTTAACTATTGTTCTGAGTTCATCTCTGAAGCATCTCGTCTCAAAAGCCGTTTGATAATGGATTCACCTAACGGTCCTGGTTGCAATCTACTTTTATCAATTTCTTTTGTGAAAAAGGGGCGTTGAATCATGTCATAACATTCCCCTCATTATGAGTTTACTCTTTTCTCATTTCTGACCGGCCTGAGATGCATCTGTGCTGCTTCCACAATCTCGCCACCTTACCCCTTTCACTACCTCACCCATTTGCATGTCATGCGCTAACTCTGCTGTTGTTCTTATCCTTGTTGGTCCCAGCCCGCACATATTTTTTTTAATTTATTTTTGTCATTTGTATTCTTTTAATTTCTATTGTCACTCTATATATATTGTCGTTTAGTTCTGGTTGTGTATTTTTCACCCTTACTGTGCCTTTATGTTGTCCAATATTATCCCTGTTGCTGTTGTTGTTGTTGTTGTTGCTGCTGTCCATTTATTCATGGATGGATTCTCTGTCTCTACTTAAATTTATAATCATATTTTTTTACTTTTTTTATTTTTTGACATTAAAACTGCTACGCGTCTGTGACAAAAGAATTTCCCCTATGGGGATCAATAAAGTTTATCTTATCTTATCTTATCTTATCTTATCTTATCTTATCTTATCTTATCTTATCTTATCTTATCTTATCTTATCTTATCTTATCTTATCTTATCTTATCCGAGTCTACTCTTCTAATTGATTAATTTTCAAAAATTTTTAACACAAATATCAAACCACACAAAAGATACCCAGTTTAACAGTGCTTGAGATGTCAAGATTAGATTGAAAAAGGGAAAGACGGGAAACCAGGAGTCAGGCAGCCTTGTAATCAAACCCCATGTCAGTAAGATGGATGTGTTTGCAGATGATCTCAGGGACTCCCATGGCTGTGCGTTGTCTCCCGGCATCATCCGTTCCCTCCGGCTCTATGGAGGACCCTTCGCATTCTCTTCACTTGGCTCATGTTTCATCCATTAGTGGCGCCACCCACTTCCACTTCACACCATACTCATCACCCCGCACTGTCACAAAAAGGGTGACACATACACAGACACTCACGCTCTTCACACACAGGTTTGTATATGAAACGGTTTTTAGCTATTCAGTGAGATAATTGTTTTTTTCAATTGTTTTTGGCTTCATCGTGATGTTCAAGCTGCACAGCAGCATGATGCACATCGGAAACACTCAACTATAATGAAACTAACAAAAGAATAAGTGAATAAATAAACAAATAAACGTAAAAATAAAGTAATCTATTAATACATAAAAAAAGATGCACATTAAAGCAATACCAAACAAAAAACAAATACACCGCCGAGCCAGCAATTCTTGCCCACCTGCTACCTCCACTCAGGCATTCTGGTCCTGCCTTAACCTGGCAGATCCATAGTGTCAAATCTTTGACAGGCTCAGACTTGTCTGATCCCCTCACGGCCCAATTTGCAGTCCCAGCACCAGCAAAGCCTGCTCTCTCAATGACAAGATGACCATCCCCTGCCTTTGCAACATCACTTGCAAAGTGATTTGTTTCATTAAAATGCATGCGTGAGTGTGTCTGTGCACACGCACACATGCATAGATAGACAAACTCAAAACCTGTTTTTTTTTTTTTTTTTTTTTTTTTTTATGAGCCCTGGAAGCCTTCTCTTTAATAACTAAGCAACAGTACCGTTTACCAAGATGAATACCATGTGCCGACCGTTTTGTTTTGGGGTTCTGCTTGTGTTGGCTCTGATAATATAACTCCTTGTATTTGTCAGTGAATGTGGACAAGAGGGTGTTCTTACTTGTATTTTTTTTTGTTTGCAAGAATTAAACATATGCATTAAGATAAGTGATTAGTCATACTAATTTTAGTGCTAGGTATTGTTTTGAAAGAGAGCACCTCTACTAATCCTCCCTGATCATTAAATCCATTAAATCCTTGAGCTCTGTTGGACACAAATTATTCTATGGGTCAAAAACCAAATATTAATCCATCCATCCATCCATACATTCAACCATCCGTCCATCCATCTGTCAATCCATCTGTCTGTCCATCTATCTTAAAGTAATTCACATACCTTCTGGCTTTTCCGCTAACTTACGTAACATTTTTCACTTTCTTTCACCGAACATCCCCCAAACTGTTTGCAGCCTCCCTGGGGAGATCTGCCTGAATTTTGAAAGCCTCAGTAAAAAGCTATTTTTAGGAGCTCTGTGTTTCTCCCTTGCTAAATTTATAATTCAGGAGCAGAAGTTGTTGCCACTTCCTCATCATAATATGGATAAAAGCAGTTAAAAGCACCTCTAATATGCAAAAAAATTCTGCCCTGATATATTTTTATTCATTATCATTGTACACACTTTAGCACATGTTTTGTCTCATGGTAACACAAGGCCATGTTAATAAGAAAACAGTTAAATGTGAAGCAAACTTTTTTTTATTCAAACTTCCATCTCGCTTGATAAATGTCAGTATCTATGGAACCCAAGTCATACAATGGTGTTTCACAGAAATGCTGAATGGTTGGCTATTAGAGCCTCTGACTCACAGAGAAAAGGAGATTAACTTGCAGTCTTCCGGGGGGAGGTAGGAGTGTAATTATGGGGATTTATCCTTTATATCCATCCATCTATCCATTGTCTGCCGTTTATCCTACACTCAGGGTCGCGGGGTACGCTGGAGCCTTTCCCAGCTGTCATCGGGCGAGAGGTGGGGTACACCTGGACTGGTTGCCAGTCAATCACAGAGCCACATACATAGACAGACATCCATTCACTCACTAACTCGGGCAATTTTCCCCAACTTTTTTTTTCCAATAAACCTGCTGCATGTTTTTGGACTGTGGGAGGAGGCCAGAGAACCCGGAGGAAAACCACGCGGACACAGGGAGAACATGCAAACTCCACCCAGAAAGGTCCCCTTGTCTGATAGAACAGAAGGTTCCTGGTTCAATTCCCTTCTGCAGTGAAGTCGTATTTTTTTCCCCATGCCTCCTTGTGTTTGTTCCTGGTTCTCAATGCAACACAGTAGGTTGATAGAAAACTCCAAATTGTCTGTATGTGTCAACTGGAGAATTTATGGTTGTATGGCTTTATAATTAGTCCTGCAATCTTGTATGGGGTGGTCAAAGTTAAGCCAATAAGAATAAGAATAAGAATAAGAATAAGAATAAGAATAAGAATAAGAATAAGAATAAGAACAACTTTATTTATCCCGAAGGAAATTGTTGTGCCAGAGTTTTAAGTAAAACATAACAATAATAAATAATAGTAGGAAATCGTATAAACAGGATAAAAAAGGGGGAAGGATAAGAAATACAAATAAAACTATAAAGTGTCAAAGTAACAAGTCAAGGCTATAAAGTGTCTTAAGGTCTTAAGTACAAAGATTTTGAGATTCCCTGCGGCTGAAGAGAGAGGGATTAAAAAGTCAATGACACCCAATGACAACTGACACTTTATAGATAGATAATGATGATATTTACAATAGCTTTGCAAGTGTGTGCTTGCACGTGCGTATGTGTGCGCTCTGTGTAACAGAAGCATTTGCCTCACTTTCTTCTAAATGTATGCTTTCACAGCTGTAGGTGAGACAAAAAGATGGCCTGTGTTTGTCCTGACCCGCCTGCCTTGGAAACACCACTTGGAAAATGCTACCTGTAAGGTTTTGCATTCGTCCTGACCTATCAAAGGACTCACTGAAACAAACATGAGAAAGGGTTTTTTTATTTTTGTACCCTTTCTTTTTTCCGGACAACATTTTCCACTCACCGTATCGGTGCCATTTTTTAGATTTCACATCACGTACTGTCGTCATCCGTATGGACAGACAGTAGGTTGAGGACAGACAACAACAACCACAGATGGTGTTGGTACATTTACAGTTGTTATGCCCAAAAGCTGCCAGTGGAGAAGAACCGAACCCCCGGTGTCTTCCCCCCTGTAGATCCAGATCTGGAGATAAGTCATCGGGAGTATAGAAAATCACTTCCTCTGCCAGACCTTTCAAAATTAAAATTGTTGACACTGGAGAGACTAATTTCCTGTATTTTATTCAGTCTGTCATTTAATCTGTAATGTCTTTTCCATGAGGCTGCCTGGTTGATGCGTTTATTATTCAGATCAATTTGTTAATCAAACTGACAAGAGGTCTTTTACAAGGAGTGACCGTTCCAATTTTAGCCGGCTTGAGAAAACCAGTTCCCGAGATCCAACTCTATGTGGCAGGATGAACTGAAGCAAAGGGTTCAACAGCTTGCAGCATTTTACATGAAAAATGATGACACTCTCCAATTAGATAAAAGAGGACTATAAAAAGATAGCTATGACTTAACATCAGGTATAAACAGTTATTAAAAAAATGACTTCACCTGAAATTGGGTCACAGTGCCGCTTCACGTTCTTTAAGGTCTGTGAGATTTTCTCAGCACTGTGTTCCTTTCTTGAACTTCACTGATTCAACCTGGATTAAAAGGACCCTCTTTGTGTGCAGCTCTATAAGTGAACCTGGTGTTTGTTGAGTGTGTCAGGTGCGCAACAAATCAGGCCTGAAATCCTGAAGGACCTTCTCCTTCAATTGATTTACTAATGCATCACTGGTCTGCCTTTTTCTCACTCATCCTTTTGTACTTTACTTTCATGCCTACCCCCATTCTCGCTCTTTTTTTTTATTCATAATCCAAGAAAATGTAATTTAATTCTGGTAATTGTTACGACTGAGGCAGACAATACAACAAGAAGTTCAATTACACACAGCAAAATATAGCAAAAATCAGCCAAATCGTAAAGGTGTTTTCTCCTTTACGGCGGCTATTCATAAAACTGCAAGGGTTGCAATAAGCCCTTTTTGCGCTAGCGATCACCCTGAATATATAATTTTCACATTTTCTATTTGGCGAACTGTGACTCTTTCTTTTGAGTCTCTATTTATTGTCCATGGCGCTAGTTCAGGCGCAGCAGTGATCATAGAGCTTGTCCAAGCTGTTTACCACCAATCATGCTTTCTCTTCTTGGCTGTCGGCTGTCTGTGGTGTTTGATCACATTTATGCAGGTTTGGTCCATCTCTCTAAGTTTAATCTAGAATTGGACTGCTCTGAAGCCCAACTCTAGATTAATTACCTGGAATTTGAGCCTGAAATAAATCTCTGGGTGACAAGCCGGTAATATATTTGGTCATGGCACAGTGCACAGTATCCCAAATTCAGACTGAGATGTTCTTGTTCTTGGCACCAAAGGTGGCCTGCAGCAGAAGGCCGTGACATTTTCTCCATTAAACCACAGATAGAAATTCATACATACAAAAAAGAATAAATTAAAACAGAAAAGCTTGTATCCAAGAATCTGACGGTAGATGGGGTTTTCCCAGATGTAGCCTGAATCTCATGCTTCAGCTGTTCAACGTACACATTCCAACATATGTATAAAATCCATGTTACACTGCATATTTTGCAATAAACCCTTGCATGAATTTGGGTCAAAGTTCAAGTGTTTTCTAAAGACAAGCTACTTTTTTTTGATAACCCCATCCCCAGGTTCCTCTTGTATCTGCCTCACCTATTAGCTCTCTTTACAAAAGCCTTTTTTTACTGCAGCCATTTTGAATCGGAACAAACTAATCTGTGATTGACAACAACAATTCGTATCTTGTTTTAATGCACAAGCATTAAACACAAGCCAGTGTCTCTCAGAGCTGAGATAAATGCAGAAGGTTGCGTCAAGAAGGAAATTTGTATTGTATTCATGTATTGGTCGTCGATTCAGTCTTTACAATGACGTAATGCAAAGACTTGTGATAATATCAAACAATATTTGTTATTGTCGTGAGACACAAGACTTGGCAAAGACTGAGCTGACGGGAGCGCGCCACAACTCCAGTAAAACTCATTACGACTCCAACTTTCAGTTTTAAGTCTGCCACTGGAAAATCGTAAGACGTCAGCTCGGCATTACTCACAATTTGCAACAGCTGCTGAACAGGTTGATCCAAGCGCCAAGTTCTAAATGAAATGCACAGGATTTTATTTGCTCAACCAGTCATACAGCAGGCTCATCAGTCTTTCCGCATCGAAATTCCTACTCAAGAAGTCGCTCTTTTTTTTACTATCTTGGAATAAATAGAAATGTTTTGGTGCTACATTCTCCAATATTGCAGTGTAAGGCAATACGGACTCTGAATCAATCAATGTCTTGATGTATCGTGTCTGCTAATCATGATTTTCTGTATGTATTGTTGACGATGGAACTGACACAGGAGAGATGTGAGCATTATGTGCTGTGCCGAAAACAAATTCCACCAACGCTGTTGTGTGGCCTTTAACCTTCTCCAGGCAGATGTTGCAGATTTGTGACAGCCAAATATCAGATTTTTCCTGCAACTACAACTTAATTTGAGCCTGAGAGGGTTAATAAATGATTCTCTAAAATTCGAAATGTTCTTGTGTTTCTCATCCATCACCTTGCTTATCAAGTAGCCTGACTGAGAATGTGCAGGCCCTCCTGCACAACATGTCCAGTCGTCATTGACCTACAGCACGGGTGGGCAATTATTTTGGCTGGCGGGCCACATTTCATATCTAATATTTAAGCGTGGGCCAACTAGGAATGTAAATTGAACAAAATGAAAATTATAATTGAAATTTTTTGGCATTGTATTTCAACTAAAAAACATGAATGATCACATAAATGTAGCAACATTATTTTGTCTGTAATCATCCATACAAAATTAAACAAAAGGAAAAAATATGGTGTTTCCAAATTCGATATTGATTGAAAATAATCATTAAAATATTCAAAGAAAATAGGTCAGTGGGCCAGATAAAAAAGCAAAACTGGCCGGATATGGCCTTAAAATGCCCAGGTCTGACCTACAGTGTCTTTGTATTGCAGGTATTTCTATTTTTCTTCTTTCTTCTTTTATTTGTCATCATCCGGCAATAGCTCAACTGATGGCTTGTGCGATTAAAGAGCAATCAAGGCAGGCACCCACATGCACTGTGCAGGAGGAAACTGACAAAGGCAGACCCACTGAAATGAATCCACTTGGGCGGAGGACATGAAGCGAAGGCTGAAAAATTAACTCATTGGTGCAGAAGAATCATGGCCTTTACCGTTTAATATCTTCAGGCAGAGGCCACTTGATACAGGGCCACAGGATAACAGAAAAGAAAAATATCAATGTAAGCTGTAAGAGGGAAGGAAGATATTAGAGGTAAATGCAGGACCCTGGTGGGTTATCATTTCCTCCGTGACAAAAAAATGACATGAGCTAAATCTAGACAGCAGGTGGCATGAAGTGAGCCCATTGAGGTGGAGGAGGTGAGTATCAGAAAGTATTTTCAGGGCGATCAGATTTCATTTCGGATTGTATTGCAGTTATTCTTCAGCTTGCTGTCATTCAGTCTTATTTCAGAGAGTTCCATTCAATTCAAATAATTCACCAAAAAGGGGTTTCATATGAAGGGAAGGTCCATTGCTATGGAGGAAAACCATTTTTGTAAACAAAAGCTGTTTGCTTCTGCCAAACAGACAGGATGAACCCCATTATTTTTTAAAGTAGGAGATTAGAAATTAGGCTGAAATCTTGAATCGATATAAAGAGCTTTCCTGGATTACTATTTTTGGTGGCAGGATCTCCAGTATTTGCATTGTTCCAAGTGTCATATTCCGTTCCCATCACAGCCTGAAAAATCAGACTTATGAAATGCCCCCTTCTGTTGTTTTTTTTTAGTTTTTTTTTTTTTTTTTTAATAATCAATGCCTCCATGTAATGGCTAAAGGATACCATGGATTAATGAGAGTATTTTGGTGAGTCATGCAAGGAATATTTTCTTTCTTTCCCCCCCATTGCCCCCCGACACACACACACACACACACACACACACACACACTCACACATACACACATACACACACTCACACATGCGCCCAGTAGAACAAGCTCATCTCTCTTCCCCAATCCTCCGTTGTCAGTGTTTTTATTCCATAATTACTTTTTTCTCCCCACATCTTTTCCTCAGTCTCCCACTCATTTTCAGCACCAGCATTACACGTTTTATCTGGCAGAGGGTCTAACCAGAATTTTCTATTTATTTATTCATTTTCAACAGCCGATGGTGTTTCTGTCAGGGTGACCATCTGGCCAGTCTGACCAGCTGGAATCTGGCTTGGAAGGGTCAAACAAGGGCGTCCAAGTTCCGCTGTTGTGACAGACATCTTTGTTTTTCAATTACCAGCAATCTGAGAATATTTTCAAGAAGAAACCTGACAAAAAATAATGCAGTTATTGGAAAAAAATCAATCCTTATTCATGGGACTTGCTCAAGGTTTTTCTAAATTGAAATACAGTGCCAAAGATAGAAAGCATCACATCAGTCTGGGTCAGATTGCTGTTTAATTCCAGGGGAGACCAATCAGTTTGTTATAAACAAGCCAGGGACTGTTACACCAGATGCACATTCACTTTTTCCATCTCCAATGGCTTCGATATTCAAAATCTGGCTCGTGTTATCTTGCTGTCAGAAAACAAAACATCTTCTGAGCATCAACCACAGGTGCTTAAAGCAATTAAAATATTGCAAAAACATATCTGCTGTGAACAGCGATAGCGATGATGTCAGATATAATTAGCCATATATATGGGGTACGTTTCAAAGCCTCCTCCAGGGAGTTTATCAGGAGGAAAATGTTTCCATTGCTCAAAACAACATCATATTGTTAATATCTGAAAAAGATACAACAGGAATCAAATCGAAGTTCTGTTAGTTGTTAAAATCGGTCAAAGTGCCAATGTAAACCCTGCCGAAAGAAAGGAAAACAATAATTATGATCATAAACTCTTCTGGTTGAATTTCATCTTGCCTCAATCATCTAAAGACATTTTAGGCTGAATGTATAATTTAAAATGTGAGTTAAATTGAATGGTATGATTTGAAAATTTACACCATTAACCAGACGTTAATTTGAACGGCACCTTCAAATTAATTGAGCACAATCTTATCATTATCTTAATATGATACATTTGTACAAAAACGTGCCAAAAAAACCTCATTAGATGTTTTGATGGTGAGAAGCGCTGTCAGGTCAAGCAACGTGACATTATAGGATAAGAGTTGACAAATAAGCCATTAAGATCATTACGAGATTAATCCTCTTGCCTTCCAGGGTCTTCCAGACCTCCATGACTGCTATTGATTATGTCGCTTCAATTCCTCCCCCATTCAAAATGTAATTTCACTTCTACTCCTACTATAAGGTTTATTTCTCCCTGCATAAATCACCAAGATGTCAGCTGCACACAAACTGCAGTTTTTTTTTCCAGCATATCGTTGTATGCATCAGTCTTGACCATTACAATTTTAATTATATGAAAATATTAACCAAGCTTCTGTAAACTATGCATCTTTTACGCTGGTCTGACTTCAATTCTTTAGTGTCCATAACAGAGCATTAACTCGGAAAGATAAGACTGAATCTTAAAGTCACCCCAAGGGACGTCATTGTTGTTTCTGCATCGATAGCAAAGCAGAAGTTTGAGACAAGTCATGAAATTTACTGATACAGTGTTACTTTTAACAACCTTCTCCTCCTCATATTTTCAATTAAGAAATGAGAGCTGCTTTACAGGAAGCGGGAAACAGCTGGGAAATTTATCACCGTCTTTTATTACTCATGCTCCAAGACACTTTCCATGTTTAAGCCATTCTCTCTGGTTTAATCCACTGAGATGTGCTGATAAATGCCAGAAGAAGGATATAGATTTTTGATTCAGGATTATTTTGATCCATTCTACTGCACATTTCACCACAATTATTTAGTCTATTAGGATTTCTCTGAGGTCCGCAAGGAAGAATTTTGCAATTTTACTGCGTCAGATAGCTATCTTTTCCTTTCTGTTGCTCCCATCAGGGGTCACCGCAGCGAATCATTTGACTCCATCTTACCCTATGCTCTGCAAATCTTATCTCTGGTCTTTCCCTCGGCCTCCTGCCTGGCAGTTCCAATGCCAGCATCACTCTGGCCAGATCTTCACTCCTCTTAGCATGTGACCTTATCTCCGAAACATCTAACACGCGCTGTCCCTCTGATGGACTCATTCCTGATCCTATCCATTCTCCTGTCTCCCGATGAGAACCTCAGAAACTTAATCTCTGCAACCTCCAGCTTTGCTTGTCTTTTTCTCAGTGCCTCTGTCACTAAACTATCCAACATCGATGGATTCACCGCTGTATCCTATACCTTTCTTTTTATTCTGGCCGATACTCTTTTATCCCCAAATTACCCCTGACACTTTTCTCTGCCCGTTCCAACTTGCTTGCACACATGTGCACTCAAAATCCTTCACCTTCTTTATCTCCTGTACCCTTGATCCACATCCACTATTGTTGCAGAAAGTCATTGCTTCAAGAGGAAAATTTGTTGAAAATAAATTCCATCCAAAATGCGTTTTCTGTGCACAACAACCTTTGGTGAGTGTCAGTACCTGGGTCATTTATCCTCCTCATTCATGAAATATCTTACAAGAACTGTTGACATTCATTTTTTTCAGACCAACTGTCCATTTTCTTCCATGAGGTTTCCTCAAGGGCAAATGCTGCCTGTTCAGTATAAGTTTATTTTGTTACCGTCTAATTTTTTGGGTCACTGCCTAAACAAAAATGTCACCAAGAAAGGAAATAGTCTAGTAAAGCCTTTGTGTCAGTTAAACAGACTCATGAAGCGCCTACACAGATGCTGATGCCTCTATGACTCACCTGTGCTGCCTTCACCTATAAGCCAGAGGTCCTCTTTAAAAGCTAGATAATTTTATAAAGCAAGATAACATGGTATTAATGTGTTTATTAAAGTTCTCCTCTCTAATAACAAGAGTGTTACTTTTTTCTAGAATCTAATGTTAAACTGTGGCACCGCCATGGAGGTGATTCATTGTTTTCAAAATACAAATTTTTGGCCCTTTTCGAATTAATATTATGATGACAGCACTGCATCGAGATAACAGACAGGAGGGAAATGAAAAGTTTGGGGGGGAAATTGTGTGTTCATTCATTCTCTGCACCGTTTATCAGAGGAGCTGGAGCCTTTCTTTGCCAGCTGTCATTGGTCAAGATGCAGGGCAGCCCAGGACCCGTCTCTAGTTGATCATATCTTGAGATAAACAACCATTCACGCCCTCATTCACACAGGATACAGAGACATACAACCATTCTGTCCCTCATTGAAACATTTGGGGAATCCTGGGTCTCAAACAGCATGTTTTTGGACTGTGGCAGGAAACCGGAGAACCTGCAAAACGCAAACTCCAAATAGAAAAGCCCAATGTCAGGACCGAACCGAGGCTCCTTTGCTGTGAGGCTGGAACGCGAACGGTGCCACCTATGTTTAGTTTTGGATTTGATAGAAAAAACTAATAAAAATATATTTGTCTTGTAACTTTTCCTACTTTTCAGTGGTTCGACTGCCAACTTTCCTCATACGACAGCTGTTTTTTCCAAGCATATGTTGAGTCATCCTGCTACTTTGACTGATGAAAATGATTCATGCGATTCAAAGCGTTGTTCTATTGAGTCGCTGTGAGGAATTACAAATGAACTCTGTCACACAATTTATTACTCATTTCGGATTGTATTCTTGCACAGCAATGATGAAAGTGAAATATGATTGCGTCTTCGATGACAATGGTTCAGGATCCGCTGGGATTGTCACTTTGAGTAACGCATTATGAAAACTGTGACAGAAGCTGAAGGATTGATTTACACTGCTAAATGGCAAATGAACAGAAGGTTTCAAATTCATTATTTTATTGCATTTAGGCCAATAAAATCCTCTTTTTTGCTCATCACTGTAAAATTTTTACCTTTTTACCTGTATATTTTACAATTAACAATAACCATGTGTTTTTCTTTCTTAGCTCCATGTGCATATAATGTCCGCAATGTGTCATATTACCTTTCTACCTTTAGAGCAGAATGAAAATGAGACACATGAATTTCAATAATGCTACTTTTGAGCCAGTGTTTGCCGAAAGAATTTTCCCCTATGGGGATCAATAAACTATTATCTATTAAGTATTATCTTATTTTATCTTAATTTGTTGTTGGAGAGCTGCCGGCCTTCTCATTATGCAATAGTTTTCTTTCACCGCTAAATAAGTTATCTTAAATGAAGGCCTGATGAAGCAATTTTCTTCCTGTTATTTGGACAAGAAAATATTTTATATAATATAAGCACACTTTCACATCACAGAAAACACATGAGACTGAAAAGCTAAAATTAAGTGTTGGACAGGATCTAACCCAAAGCGCAGATCGACGCAGTTAGACCTGAGCAATATCTTCCAACATCAAACAGCAAGGCCAAATGTGTATCATTTAGAAATTAGAAAAGTCTGCACAGTAATCTCGTAATACTCAATCAAATTAAGTCTGATAGGAACACAAGTGAAATTTAAAAGAAGAGCAGTCACAAATCTGTGATTTTATTCTAACAGTACACATGAAAAACTCTGCAAGTTCAGATGACATCCCTCATTTATTGCTTCTCTGCTTCAGGTGCAGTGTTGTCATCAAAATGTGGAGTAAGTCTGCTGGGCTGTTTGATTAAAATTGTTTCTCGAGGTGATTTTCCTTTTTATTTGATGCGTCAAGAGTCAGACTTCCTAATCTTATCAAAGCAGCTGCAAAAAACTGAATTTTAGTGCAGTGCTGCCATCATCAGTTTATCATTAACACATGCAGAACCTTGAAACGTTTTATACTACCTGCAACAAAATTTTGTTTTCGTTCTGGTCCTGTCATGGCCGGCCATTTTCATCTCACAATATGACACGTTTCAGTAGGCGCTGACCTCAGGGGCAGGCCCCTGTTGGCATTTACCAAACCTGCCAGATGGCCTGCCTGGGCCTTCTGACAGCAGCTTTGTTGATTTTACAATAACAGGCTTTACACACATTTCTCTATTTTAATCCGGGTAAATAGCTTGAAAGTTTGCAGTCAAATGAAAACCGATGTGAATGTACAAGTACAAACGGCAAGTCCTGCCACAACTATTGTTTCAGAACTGCGTGATTTTATTCATCCAACTTTGGGGTCTTGACTTAATCGACAGGGTGATAGTCAAAGGAAGTCCTGAATGCCTTTCAGCTTTTTAAAAAACAAAGATTCATGATGAAAAGGAATCTGGTTCTGGCGACATGGTGGCGCAGTGGTTAGCGGTTCCGCAGCAACAAGATCCGCTAGGTAGCCTTTCCATGCGTCATACATTCCATGTGACGTGTGAATGAGAGAGTGAAGGGTTGTTTGCCTCGATATTTGAAAATTAGCAATCGCTATAAACACTTTGTTCAGAACACTTTGTTCGGTTGCATTTGTAACGAAACTGTGTTAAAATGTCTTATTCTATTCTGTTGGATTCTATTCTATTCTATCTAGAGTGAAAAGGGCCTATAACCAAAGTAGAACTTGGATAAAGTCAAAGTGTCAATTGAGAATTTCTTTTGTGGAAAAAAGTAGGATGACTGCACAACTATAACCCTGCAGTCAGAAATATGACAAAATGCAACTTATAAATCAAGAAAGCATAAAAATAATTTTAGTGATTTTGGCTTTTGTCAAGTTTCTGTTGAAAAACTAAGATGAAAATTGATGAGCGGTGTCCAAACACACAAACTCAGGATTAATATTGATCCTCTCATTTCGGCTCTTGGAGAAAGGTCAAATATGCAAGAGGGGACAAGAATGCCTGAGGTTCATTTTATTATTCACACTAAAGAAAGGAAGTAGTGACGAGGCCATCACTGTGGAAAAATATGCAGCAAAATGTACATTATGGCTTGAAATACTTGGGAAAAAAAGAATTTAGTGATTTTAAAATGTTGTACTGACAAGTTAAATAATAAGTTTATTAACTATGAGGTTGATAATGCTAACTGATCGATTGGATCTTAATGCCTGTATGTTATTTTCTTTTAAATAATTGTACATCTGTGCAATGGCCAGGAGGTCAAACAATGATTCTGACAGTTTCTTTATGCTATTTACTCGGATCGGAGGTCCTGGCCGGCTTGTGCAGCGGCATCGATGATGGTACTCTTTAATGAGTCACTGCGACCCCTCTGGCCACCATAGCCAGCTTATAATTATCCTTTATTAATCCCTCGTGGGGAAATTCATTCACTGCGATTAACCCATCATGGATGAACCATGAGCAGTCGGCTGCCATCCACCAGTGCCAGGGGAGCAGTTAGGGGTTCCGTATCTAAAGCACGCAAGGAGGAGCCGGGAATCGAACCAGGAATGTTTGGTTCCAAAGACAATTGTTTGTTTCCCCACGAAGGACGACAAAGAAACTTAACACATAGACATCTTTCATTTTTATGGCATCAAGTTGTTATGAGACAGTTGGTTAACAAACCACATGCTTGAAACAGAGACATAAGGGCATGATGTTTTTTTTCTCACCTAAGCACAGCCACTATTAAATACAGTTCAGATTCACATTCATAGTGTAACAAGCAACTGGAGACAGTTTGTGGTCACGGGTGACAAGCTTTACATATTCTTTATTGATGATTGCATTTCACAGAACTAGTTCATCTTGTACCCCCATGAGGGTTAGTGAACCAAGTTGAGTGGGTCCTGCATCTCATTTATGCTTTGTACACCTGTTTAAAATGCAGAGAGGCTAGATAAGAGCGCCACTCCTCTGCACCTCAAAACTAATCTATGAGCTCTACCACAGGCTAGTTAGATGGTGCAGAAAAAAATCCCAAACAACACATGTGAAAAAAAAACAAAAAAGAAATCCTCTATCCCCATGTCTTTCTTCCACGTGAGCATCGATTCCATATTATCAGGCTGTTCAGAAAGGATGATCCACATGGTGGAGGCAGAAGAAAACAACTGAAATTCAGAGACCTAAGTGCTCCAGAGGTAATTTTCTTTGCTTAAAGCCGCAATATTTTCTGTTTACTGTATGTATGAGGCTGTGTATGAGTGCATTATTTTGATTTCAACAGCTCAGTATCACTACCACACTGAGTCACTCTCCAACTGCACCCGCCATACACTTACATTGTCACACCAAATTATTTTAATACGAGTGGGCAGTTGGATTTTAGTGCCAGTGAGAGAACTCAGAATATGATGTAATTTAAACATAATTGAGAAAAAGCACTCACATTTGGATTTGACTAGCCGGCGAGGACAAAGACAACAGTACGTGACAGCATTTTAATTTAACATCTCATCAAATATTAGTTCCTCATGAAGAAATGCAATGAATAAATTGGAGGCAGAAAAAAAACTTACAATATATTGATACAATACATATCTAATACCTGAAAACAAAGGATTGTCACGCGTTGTGTGGAGAATGATTCCAGTTATTACATTTGATAAATACATATGTGACATGGCACAAATACACGGAGGTATACAAATATATATTATCTGTAGTGATACTGGGTCACTTAAATCCCTGTTTTTAACCTTCTTTAATATAAGATAACCTTCTTTGCCTCTGTTCATCAGATATAAGAGATTATCTCATTAGAAATAATTGTGACAATGGATGATCAAGTGGGTGGTGTGCAGAGCGGTATGCAAGAGCTGCGAGCTTGGGATTCAGAGTCATCACACAGGTTTTACAAATGTGATTTGTTGCGTGAATTTCTCATATTTATTTCAGCTCAGGGTAGAGAGACAGCCGAGACCGAGTTGTCAGTGGCGACATCTGCTGGTCTTTTTTAATAAAGCATTTACATTTTGAGGATAGACATCGTATACAGGTAGATTGTACAGCAGAGGAACGCAATGCCCATATATTTGTGTGTAACTATTGGATACATTCATTCAGTGCTTCTTTGATGCTGAAAGCATTGGCGTGGTAACGATTGTCGAAATAGAGTAAAATTACTAACCCTTGTCAGGACTGGTTGAGTGTTGATCTACCATTTCAGATTTACTTTATCCATTCACATACACAGTGATCTTGTCCTGTTCAGGGCCCTCTGTTCGGGAAATTTGGAAGCAAGTTTTACCAGCCACTGTTGATCCTAAATGGCTTCATCCACGGTCTTTTCCAGCTTCTCCTTCTTCCTTCCGTTCTTTCTATTAAACTCATCTGTAATTTCGGCCAGAGTTTTGCCTTTTGTCTCTGGCAGTGTGATCCTGAAAAACACAGCAGATGCTGAACACACAGCCAAAAAAGGCAGGAAGCAAAAATACCCGAGACTGTTGACAATAAAGGGGAATAACATTCCCACCAAAAACAGGCTTATCCACATGAGCGATCCAGCAATCGTGTATCCTGCTGGCCGAGATGACTGGTCAAAAATCTCGGCTGGTAGGATCCCTGTCACACCTGCAGGTCCCAGGCCAAAACTTAGGATGTAGGCAAACACGCATGCCATGCTGAGATAGGGCATCCCTGGTACCCCCTGGCTTTGGAGGAACAGAGCGACAGTGAAAACTACAATCCAGCATGACATTAGACTGTAGCCCCCAATAAGAAGATATCGGCGGCCCACTCGTTCAATCAAGAGGTTACTTAGTATAGAAGCCGTAAATTCTGATGCCCCTGTCCCGATGACTGCATACTGGATTTTATCTGAGGGAATGCCTGCTTTCAGAAATATGTACGAGGCGTAGAAGTAGATGGAATCGTTTCCACAAAGCATCATGGCGCTACTGGCGACCATGACAGTTCTGAGCTGTGCTTGGAGGTTTTGATCCTTAAAGAGGAGCAAGGGCATCTTGGCAGAAGTTGAAGAAGCGGCGTTCGCCGACATGGTCTGTTGCTGCTCTTGGAGCATTTCCTCCAACTCATTGACAGGAATCTCACCGCCACGGAGTCTCCTGAGTGAATGCATACACGCCTCACGGTTCCCCCGGTCAATGAGCAAATATCTGGGGCTTTCAGGAAACCAAGGAAGCATCAGAATCTGGATGAACCCTGGCACAGCATTGCTTGCGAGTAGATAGGGCCAGAGAGGATCTGTGCCCAACAGTTCTGTGATTCCCACCACTTGCCCCAAGAAAATCCCAAAAGCGGTGAAAACAGCAGAGGAAAAAGCCACGGCACCCCGAAGTTGTTTGGGTGCACTCTCCCCAAAATACATGGGTTGTATGTTCATGCTGACACCTGAGTTTATTCCCACTAGAAACCGAGCAGTGATGATCATCTCAAATGATCTTGCCAACTTGCATGTTAACATGAATAAAGCACCAATGAATAAAAAGGAGTTGTTCAGAAGGAGTGAATTCTTCCTCCCGAAGCGGACAGCCATCGGCCCAGCGAGCAATGCCCCCAGCAAACCTCCCAGTGGGAAAGCGGATACAATAACAGACCAGAAGAAGGTCACCTGGGTATTGTCCAAACCTGTACCCCAGCGTCCAGCATATGTGTCATTAATGAAAGCTTGGATGTAGGTAGTGGGTGCATTAATAATTGAGATGTTGTACCCATACTGGAAGGTGCCTCCGATTGCAGCAGAGAACACGGTCAGTGCAAGTGTCCTGACGCTTCCCGGGGAACTTCTGTCTTCTCCTGGCGGTGGAGACTCGGAGTCTCTATTTGGGCTCAAATGGGTCATTTCAGTGCGAGACCAGGATTAATCTTCCCTTTTGTCCTACAGCTTTCTATGTAGTCTCTATCAGTAATAGACAACCTCTTGGTTAACTACACGGAAATGCTTCATACCTTAAAAATAATCATTCACTCATTCTCAAGTCCTGCGTCTGTTTGAGGTCACATGGTAAAACAGTGACGGGTTGGACGTCGTACTTTGGCTTAGTTTCGATTAGCTTATTTTTCCCTGTTTTATATCTACAAGGTACTACACTTTAATGAAAGACGTGGTCACAAACATCAGTGCGTGAGATAAACCTAATCGAAAGCCAAAAACTATATTTTAAAATAGTCTTTAGTTTTATATTGTCTTTAAGATTTTAAATGCTCAAGGAATATGCGGGTTATGACTTCAAAAGTGGCGAAATGTTGTCCTGCAAGGCTAACATCAGGAATGTTTTTCCACTTTGATTGCTGCACCATTTGATTGGTTAAAACATCCATACGTCATCATTTTGCGACCCTTAACTGCCGTGGATTGATGAGTAGAAATGTAAGCTATACAAATATAACTTTGTATATCGTGATTGTTTTTTTTTTATATATATACATATATAGAGGAAATATCTGTTCCTGACTGAAGAGTAGCCAGGACATGTCATAGTGTCTTATATTACATATAACTGAACCGTATTTGTTTTGAATAAGACGCGGTGTGACCGGTCAGTTAATTAGCCAATGCTAGTTGTTGGGCGTCCAGACAGCTAATGCTCAAAAATTGTTTTAAAGTCACCTTAAATCATTAAGTTGTTTATTTTCTATCAGCTGTTGTCTATAATGCTAATAACATGTGGCTGGTAGTGTAGTAGTCCCAGGGGGTATTGTCGTAAAGGAATAACAACTGGTGTGTTAGTGTCGCTGTGACCTAGAAGTCCATTACACATGAAGCTAGATTCTGATTATTTTTTTAGTAGATAAAGAAAACGTTATCTGACTGTTGCTGATGAGCAATTGGTCGGCCGTCTGTTTTTTACGTCTAAAAAATGTGGCCCCTTGTTGCGTGCTCTGAGGATGTTAATGCAAATTCATATTAGGACTGTCCAGTCTTTTAAACGGTAACTCAGCTGTTTCCTACCTCGTTCAACAGGGCACCTTCTCCAACAAAGAGAAAGGAGGATGACAAACGTAAACAACGAGATAAAGAGAGATCAGGAGCTACAAAAGACAGCGCTGACAAAGAGCGGGGCAGAGAGAAGAACCGTTCCCAGCGAAAAGCTTCCACTGGGAGCAGCAGGTCACAATTCATTTTTTGTCAGAAAAACCTGAAAGTCTGTTGTGCTGTTACTTTGTGCCTTAATAATATTTATATCCTACCGCCTGGACAATAAAGACCATCAAGACCATTAAGTTGTTGCTTAGTAGAAATTGATTGCTGCATTTCTTTTAAAATGTTCTGTTCATATTTTACATCCCGACTTTTGTCGCATTGTACATCATCGGAGTCTGCATTGTGGTGGGAAAATTTAAACAGCTTGTTCATGTCAAATATATAATTTCCAGCTCCAGCTCCAGCAGCAGCTCAGGCTCCAGCTCTGGCTCCAGTTCCTCAGCCACTAGCCACTCTGGCTCTTCGAGCTCCCGCTCGTCCTCCTCCTCATCTTCATCATCCTCACCTAGCCCCAGCCGGCAGCGTCACAACAACAGACGACGCTCACGGTCAAAGTATAGGACTTTTGGATTTTGAAGTTGTTATTGTTTGGAAAGACTGCAGGGCACTGAGTTTCATATAAACAAACCTACAACAGAGTTACTTAGGTTTATAAATCATTAAATTTGCACTGATAAAAAGGAGATTAACAGTTTATGAGGGCATGAAAGAATAATTGATCCATTACCAATGTTTGTTTTTGAGGGGCCTCTTAGAGCAGTTTATATGGGAGGGCAGTGTATTGAGTTTTTGTTTGTATTTTTGGCGGACACATTCAATTGGCATGCAGTTATACAATTATTTCACAATTTGTTTTGGTATGATATAAGGGATGTGACTCATGCTCTCATGAGATATTTAATTCAAGGAAAAATGAAAGCAAACTTAGATCTACTTGTTAGTGAATTACCTTCTATAAACAAAAAAGTGGAATTTGTTTTGTTTTCTACTGATTTTTAAATTTATTTTGTGAGCTATGTTGGTGTACAAAAGTGTAAGAGAAAAGGTTTAAGAGAAATGTTACTATTATTCGGTATTTTTCAAAAGTTGATTAAGTAATTGATTTAATATCGCACCCTTTAATTTGACCAGTACTCTTCCTATCAGTTAAGTAGTGAATATTTTTCTGTTATGCAATTCATCCCATTACATATTGTAAATATGATATAGTCAACTGTTACTGTCACATTCTTAAGAATAATTAAAATTATTTTCCACAGGTCAAAATCGGCAAGCAAAGATGAACGGGAGCGAAGGCGGAGGAGTCCGACCCCCAAACCCACTAAGGTCTACCTGGGCCGGTTGACTAGAAATGTCATTAAGGTGAATGATTCAACACAGAAACCTACTGTATTGTTTTAACTGCTGAAGTTCTATACAATTTATGATTAAAGGATAGAGTTATAAAAGAAGTTTCTCATATCTGTTTTTTTTGGGAAATTTATTAATGTAATTCACCTTTCATGAATTATAAACACAACCTAGAACAGATGCGACGGAGGAGTAAACAGACTTAAATTTCAGTGATTTGGATTTTTTTTTTGCATTAGCATCTGGTCACAAATCATCAAGAACAGTCTTTGATGAAATTCAAGTGGTACATCCCACAATAAATATCAATATAAAAATTGATTAAAATCGATCAGATGTGGTCATTGCCTTTTTTTTGTTTGTAGGAACACATCCAGGAGATCTTCTCATCCTATGGCAAGATCAAAATGATCTATATGCCCATGAACCGCATCCACCCTCATCTGTCCAAGGGCTACGCCTATGTGGAATTTGAGACCCCCGAGGAGGCGGAGAAGGCGCTGAAACATATGGACGGAGGTGCAGGATGGCAGCAGATGCCGTCTACTTTAAATGATGAAGCATGAGAGATGGACAGATATCGAGCCTGTCTGGGATTATTATTAATGTCTTTACTGTGCTGGTTCAGGTCAGATCGACGGTCAGGAGATTACAGCTGTCGCTGTGCTTGCGCCCGCTGTGCGCCCTCCCCCTCGTAGGCCGTCTCCCCCACGCAGGATGCTTCCCCTGCCTCCAGCATGGCGACGCACGCCACCTCGAATGAGAAGGTGTGCAGCTAGTGACCGTACAAATAGTGTAATGTCTCTGTCCCAACCCCTTTTGACATGTACATACGGTTCCGTGTGTTCATTTTCTGCCTTTTTCTCTTGCTTAACACTGCAAATACTTCTAGAACACGGTCTCCAAGGCGACGATCCCCTGTACGCCGTAGGTCCAGATCTCCTGGCCGTCGCCGCCACCGGTCACGCTCCAGTTCAAACTCCTCCCGCTGAAGACCTTGAAACCCTCCTCTGGTTCTGTTCCTGTGTGTCTGCTTGACCAGCGTGTCTGAGTTTTTCTGGTTAACTGCTACTGAATTTATCCTTTTGCTTATAGTTGCTGTCATTGTACACTTATTTAAAAGAGATTTATGTAACGTTTCAAAACGGCCCTAAAATGGAGAAACTCCAGTGTATGTGTGATGACTTAATGTGGTGTTCCAGCCTGAACACTGACAAAGCACTTCACAAGTACAAATTGACTTGCTTGAAAACTGTCTAGTCCTCCAATTAATAGTAGTTCTTTAAGGACCAGGGCCAAGTCCCTTAGCTGACTGATGGCTCTTTAGATAAACTTGAGGGGAAAATCTTGAGAAACGTCAGTGACTGCTTTTTGCTTTGTCATGATGAAAGGCTAATTTTCTAGATCTAGACCATAACATGCTGAGAAAATCAGACACAAATAGAAGAATTAAAAAAAAAAACATATTTGGTCAGAAGTATTCAGTGCCTCTGCACTTTTCAGTTCAATTACCATAACCAATGAAAAGAAAAGAAAAAGATCTACATTGTGTTATAAATGACTGGATTACTTCCTTACAAAAGTCATGTTTGCTATAATAACATTTCTTGGTAGAACATTAAAATGTGAAACAATTCCAGTGACTGTGCAACTTGAAATGTGAAGTTTAAGGTTATATTGTGATTATTTTCAGTTGGATGTAATAGAAAAGGTTTGCCTGCTAATGAGTGTTTTCTTATAACGTGTAAAGAAACACAGTATTGATATCAAATTATAATGTTTATTATTAGTCTATTATTAGTGTGGCAGCGACACCATTGTGGCCTCATACCTGCCACATGGCGGCCTGTTCCTTCACTTGCACTGTTGGATTTTGTCCTGTCCGCAGTGAAAAAAAAAAGAAAATTCAGAGTCTCCAAGGATATTGTGTTATATTTACCGCAGAGCAGCAGGTACTGAAACTCGTCAGAAAGACTATGCACTTACAAAGCTGTTATTTGTTTAATTGCAGTTCTTCAATGGTTATTTAGATAGATGTGCTAATTCAAAATTTGACAGTGGTTTTGATACTGGGGTACAAGATTCAGGAAAAAAAAAAATCTCTGTTTCAAGCTGACCAAATGCAGCAGCTGCTGTTTTTATGGAGTTTCCCTGTTTGACATGTTGCTGTTTTGCAGCTATTCATTACATAACAACAGATAAGCAGATGCTTCACAGTGCATCACTACAGCACTACATGTGCTGCAGGTCACTTGTTACACTAGAAAGTTCTCATTTTCAGAAGCGTCACAACATCTGAGCTCCTCGCCCAGACATGGTTTTCAAGGGTTTAAGTGGTTTTCTTTAATCGGACTGGTTGAACCGGTTGTCTTTGTGTGTGAGGTTGTTTTTTCTTTATTAAAGACGGTTAATTGTGATGTAACTTATGGCTTGACAATAAACATGAACTTCATAAAAAATGCCCTCTAACTGCAATACATTACAGAATAATTATCAAAGGTAATTCATTCTTGAATATCTCAGGCAATTCCTTGTACAAACCTCAATTTCAATTAAGTCGTGATTTTGTGTAAAATGTAAATAAAAAGAATCACTTAATCTATTTTTCAGTTGAACATATTAATATTGAATAATATTTGATGTTCAAACCTATTAATTTTTTTCTTTTTTGGAAGATGTTCCCTCATTTTGAATTTGATGCTTACAACACATTCCAAAAAAGCTGGGAAAGAGGTAACAAAAGACTGGGGAAGTTGAGGACTTTTCAAAAAGCAGTTTGGAGTGTTTGGAGTATCCTACAGGTGAATTGGAAACCGGTGAGTGTTGTAATTGGATATAAAAGGATCATCCCCAAAAGGCTCCCTTGTTATCAAGCAAGAATTGGGTGAGTTTCACCACTTTGTGAACAGCTGCGTGCCAAAATAATCCCAACAGTTTCAGAACAACATTTCTCAATGTGTGATTGCAAGGAACTTAAGGATTTCGTAATCTACGGTCCATAATATCGTCAAAAGATCCAGTTATTATACATATATATATTGAATGCCTGTGACCTTCGATCCCTCCAACGGTTCTCTGACATTAAAAACCAGCATCTTTGTATAAAGAATATTGCCATGTGGGCTCAGGAACACTTCAGAAAACCATTCTCAGTTAATACAACTTTTCACAGTAAATGCAAGTTAAAACTGTACCATGCAAAGCGAAAGCCATACATCAACAACACCCAGAAACGCCACCAGCTTTTCTGGGCCAGAGCTCATGTGAAATGGACTGATGCACTACATATCAGATTCTTTTTGGAAATAATTGACATCATGCCCTCCGGGCAAAAGAGAAATAGGACCATCCAGATTATTATCACCGCAAAGTTTAAAAGCCAGTGTCTGTGATAGTGTGGAGGTGTGTTAGTGCCCAGGGCATGGGGAACTTGCACATCTGTGAAAGCACCATTAATGCGGAAAGATACATGCAGGTTTTGGAAGAACATAGCTGCCATCCAAGACTCGTCTTTTTCAGGGACGTCCCTGCTTTTTTCAGCAAGACAATACCAAGCTACATTCTTCACGCACTGCAACAGCAAGGCTATGTCGTAAAAGAATGCAGGCACTAGACCGCCCTGCCTGCAGTCCAGACTTGTCTCCTTTTAAAAATGCCGCATTATGAAGTGCAAAATCAACAACGGAGAGCTGGACTGTTGAGCAACTGAATCTGGACATAAAGCAAAAATGGTAAAGAATTCCACTCACAAAGCTTAAACAATTAACAATTCCAAAATTGAGTGTTGTTAAAAGGAAAGGTGATGTAACACCTTTTTTTTTTGTTGTACTTTATTAATCCCTTGCGATAAATTCTTCTCTGTATTCAATCCATCATGGAAGAACCATGAGCAGTTGGCAGCCATCTAGCAGTGCCCAGGTAGCAGGTAGGGGTTCAGTGTCTTGCACAACAACAATTCCACACACTTGGAGGAGCTGGGAATCGAATGAGTAATGTTTAGTTCCAAGGACAATCGCTTTACCCCCTCCGCCAGGCCATCCCCTTTTTTTTTTTTTTTTCATTTTTTTTTTCCCTCAACTGACACAGTAAATGAATGTGGACATTTGTTTTAACAATAAAGTCAAGGCTTCAGTTCTCGTCAGACATGCAATTGCTCTTGAACTATATTTAAAATAAATGAGTTTAAATATAAAAAGGGTTTATTTCACAAAAATAGCATATCCATATATTAGGTAATCATATTTTATGTACACAGGTGATTGGATCCCATTGCCAAAGAAAATGTGTCTCATTTCTCTTTTTCATTTTTTAGTCGATAAGCTTGACCAACAAATCTTTGGTGGCAGTGAGTTCAGTGTTTGCAGTCTTTGTCTGGTTGGCTGGGGGGAGGATCCAACAGGTCCTTGAATCCCAGTTTCTCCAGTGGCTCCTTTGCCATCAGCTGACTGAAATATCAAAGATAAATTGTGTGTTGTTTTTTTTAACCTAACAATTAACATATCGGTATGTTTGTGCTCAGCACATGTCTCACATGGCAGGAGGAGACATCCACTTACTGTTCCATCCTGCACTCCAGGTAGTCCTTGGACTGGAGGCGGCACTTGGAGTTGTCAAAGCTGTTGTCCCTCAGACATTTCATGAATACCTCCTTGAAACACTTACACTCTCCTAAAATAAAAATGTGATTCTATTAAATGTAAATACATCAACAGAACGACATGAACTGATTGGGACATCAGGCACACAACAAGTATAAATTATGTTGGTGAATAACAAATAGGTTAACTCAGTCCTTATCGATCATATTTTCATTACATGTATCAGATCGTTCCCTTTCCTTTAATGACTGTAATGTTACGACTGACTGCAGACATTTCCGTATGCCTTGCTTATTCTTCTAGCCACGTCCTGGTCAAGATTAGGATAACTATAAATACATTACTAATTGTTAAAAATACGATTACTGGGGCCAAGAACTCAATGGAATGGACCCCTTTGGTTGTCACCTATCAACACGAATGTGACATCATTACACAACAGGAAGTGTACACTTTACATTATTTCCATGAGACGTACCAAAATGATCCAAAGGAAAGGCTCCTTTGTCCGGGGCTCGAGGTTTGAATGACTTTGACCCGAAATTCATAGCAGTGGACATTTTGGTTTAATTGTTCAAAGTCTTATTTCTTTCAGACAGTCTGCAAAGCAACAACTCTGTGAGCGGTTCCTTCTGCTGACCGTCGCGGAGAGATGACGTCACAGAGGATGGGCAGGCATTACTAATAGAATACATAATTATCGTTTGGAAACACTGTCAGCGGTTGAATCAATACGTAATATGATTTTAAAATAAATTTGTGGCAATTAAATATATGTTTTCGTTTGAATGCTGATTTTAGTGCAAAAAAAAACAGCGTAGGAAAATACGATATCACCGAATATTACGCCTAATGTTTCGTGTACTATATATATACACATATACAATATACTATATATACTACAATAATGAAAATAAAAAGAAAAAGTTTGAAACCAGTTTTCTCAGCAAATTAAATTACATTTCAACTGAATTGGCAAGTCGGACATGGTTTTCGTTTAGAATAAACATTCAGGTGCAACGCATGGCACGTTGAGCCATTATTGGGGGGGGGAAAAAGTGTTTTTTACGATACATCACGGGAGTTTCCCCATGTCTGAATATATAGATGTGAAGCAATTATAGAACATGCGTGTTGGTGATTATTAAACTACAAAAAATGAAAATAGCTTTTAGAGTCCCGGTGGTCTGTGCGTTCGGGCGGAACACCGCTGGATGATTCGCTCTCATCGGATAAACCCGGATGGAGGGGACGGGGGACGGCGGTGGTGTGGATCAGCAGACACACACAGAGGGAGGCGGTTGGTGATGGGTAATTATTATGCAGTCAGCGAGACACCGGTAATAGAGCTATCAGAGAGAGAGGGAGAGAGGGAGGGAGAAGGAGAGAGAAGGAGTCTCCTCCTCTCCAGTCCAAATCGGGCTGACAGGTGACTGGGCGCTCCGTCTGTCGGGACGCCAGCGGCGGATGCGCTTCTGCGGGCTTCCTGGAAAACTCACCATGGCGCTGGAACCGGAGGGAAACAACAACCGGCTCCTGCACGACGTGCTGGCGAGACCGGACAACGAAACGTGCGCGGACTGCGGCAACCCAGGTATGGTAGAAAGAAAGAGAAAAAGAGAGAGGGAGGGAGGGAGGGAGAGAGGGAGGGAGTGGGGTGAGAAGCCGGTGTTTGATGCAGCCGATGCAGGTGATCCTGCATGTGGTGCTCTGGGGCTGCAGCTTCACAAGCCTGAAAAACCTGTGCAGGCCCTGAGGAGAGACAGTCTGCATGGGACTGGAAGGTATCACTGTTGTCAGGTAGAGAAGACCGGACTCTGGACTTGGCTGTAAACATATCAGGCTGTATTTGGAGTGTGTAATGTGTTCACAATTTGCAGGTGTCATCGTGCTCTAAAATTCAGAGCTTGAGTCTAAACGGTCAGTCATCCCCTCTTGGGCTTCCCCCGTTAATTCTGTAGTGTGTTGGAGGGTTATCTGTCACATCTCTTTCCGGATCACCTGGCAGTCTCGGTGCAAGCGCCCAGACATCCAGACAGCCCCACTATGCTCTCCATCTCTAAATCCTATCGCCGAAAAACACCCTCAGCTTCTATTTTCCTCTCTTGCCCCCACCCCTTCTCCCCTCTGAAATGGAAATAAAGCGGCCCAGTTTGGGCCGTGAGCCCAGGATGCCTGTTCCTTGGCTCCTCTGAGGGACCCCGGCTGCAGCGGAGCAGCTTTGGCCCCGGTGGAATAAGGGAGCTTTATCTAAGAGGCGGACACTTGAGGAGGGAAGGCGGTTTTTGTCTGCTGAGAGAAAAATCACAGTAACAGCTCTCAGCCTTGCCAACCACCTTCCGTACCTCTAAGTCCGGACTAAGAAGCCGATATTGCTCCTTGACGTGCGCTAGATCCAGCTCCTCGATGGTTCCTTTCACGTTTTTAATGAAAAATCTACATTTTATCGTCAGCTCCATTGGCCGGGGCTCCCGGGACTTGACATGGACGGGAATGATGGTTTAAACAACGAAGCAGCTCAGTTATTGTGATATTTTTGCTATTATCTTGATATTTTCAAATATGTTAGGCAAGAACGCTTAATTCACCTTTGAATGATGTACACGTCTGTAGTCTTGTAGATTATATTTTAGTTATTATTGTTAAGCTTAATTAGCCACACTTGACACGATGCATCCTGAAATGATATGTATAGGAAAGGAGAACCTGCGGATGCCGCGCAGAAACCCGAAGCACAATCGATCAGGAAATTGGACTCACATTTGGGAATTGATCAGAGCCTTGGTGTCGATGACGATCTCACCCATGCTCATCTCCAAATTCCCGTTATCTCCATGGGTTTACTGCTAGTGGCATAAGATATGATGGAGGCACTTAAGGTGGAAGCGTTTTCATACTTCTTTATTCACCGTGAATTCTTCATTGGGCAAAATAACACTCGGACATTTTGTGGCCCGGTCTCTAGAGCAGGGCGTCCTTCCGACTGGAAGGTTGCAGCTGTCAATGGGCGATGGGCCGTCCCTGGACTGGTCTGTAGTTGATCACAGGGCCTTACATACAGTAGACATACAACCATTCACTCACCCATTCATTGGCACATCATATACAGGCATGCAGGCATTCACTCATTCATTCACACATCATAGAGACACACTAACATTCACTCTCATTCACATGTCTGGCCAGTTTAGGGTCTCTGATGAACCCACTGGAAACTGGAGAATCCAGAGGAACTCATCTCCAACACAGGGAGAACATACAGAATGGAGTCCCTGTCGGAATCGAACCAGGGACCGTCTTACTTCGAGGTGGCCGCCGTGCTGCTCTTACGATATGTCTTTATCTTCTGTTGCTTAATGGCCAAGCTGACCTACATCAGCTTCCTGCAGTTGCCCTAAAACGTGTTTCTTTCCAGCAAAAAACGTGTCAGACTGTCGGGTGACGTTTCCGAGGAAGCGGACAGTCATTGCTGATGAATCGCTGTTGCTGCGTTGACATTAAACTATAAAATTATAAACACCGGCTCTCATCCAGACCAAACAAAATGAGATGATGAATTAAGAAAAACGGGTTTCGCGCTGATGTATCTGCACAACCTGTAGTCCCAAGTGGAAAAACTTCAACCGCAACCCTTCCGCTGTTCTGCAAAGTAAAGTTCTTCTGAGGTTACAGTTGTGAAAGGTACATCTGTGATGTAATGTGTAGTGGAGTACCCCTCCAGAAACTGGCAATTGCAAGGAGATTCTGATCACGGCTAAGGGAAAACTCATCCAGTGGAGACGCTTTCATCTCCTCCGACAGTTCTCGGCGGCACATCAAACCCGGTCGGCGTGGCTCCTCGTTGGTCAACAAGAACTTAAACTCACCCATGCTTGTCGCGTGGAATTTCAGTAGACAGAGATGAAAAGATTTACAATTTGCATCCATCAACCGCTCCATTATGTCCCCCCTTCCCTCCTCTTGCCTGCAACCAGATCAGGAATTCCCAGGCTCAGAATTCATCAGCCCTAATCATTAAAATATGAATTATTGATGCCGGTTCAGTGGCTCCTTCCCAGAAGAGGACAGGATCTTATCTCAGTGACTTCTTTTTTCTTTCTTTTTTTTTTTTTTATGAAAATGGGGTTTCATCGCCCCACGAAAACAACACAGATCATCTCAGCACAACAAACAGTGAAGACGGAAATAAGCAGACGCCTCGAGATACAGCAGTTCAGAGACGCAACGTGTCTCGCATTGCTTGGATTTCATAACCTATGAATTAGGGACCCGGAGCCAAAGCTTTGTTTCTTTATTAATTAGTGTACTGTATTCATGATATCACAGTGCTGTTATGTATTGATTTTAATGATAGAATGGAAAAAAAAATGAAAAAAACTTTAAAACTCTTCCTGGAGTTTTACAGCTTTTTACATGATCACTTGTCTGTCTTCGTTATCTTAACAAATTCTTGTGGAAATATATAATATTTATGTATATACTGCATAATTCAATCACTCCGTACTTTGTTTTTTCTCCCAACTTCGGAGTCAAATAGAGTTCAGCCGAGCGGAACTGCACACTCTGGTGTTCTGGCTTGACACTTTCTCTTGATGTTGCAAACACCAGAAAGCACATTGTCATCTTTGTTTCTAACTGTACTTTTTTTTTTGCAATTGATATATAGAATCCACACAGATGATTTTCACAAAACTTAACAGATGAACAGTGCATGAGTTAATATTACATTAATTCAGTCATTATCTATAGCGCTTATCCTGCGCTCAGGGTCGCAGGGGGCTGGAACATATCCCAGGTGTCATTTGGCAAAGGTGGGGTTCAACCCGTAGCGGTCGCCAGTTGTTCACTGGGCCACATATAAAGACGTAAAACTCTTCATTCTGTCATTCACATGTAATATAAAGACATACAAGCGTTCACGTAATTCATCATAAACATCATATTGACCATTCACTGTATTTATATTATCTCGTCAATTTAGGGTCGCCAGTGAACCTACTGCATGTTTTTGGACTGTGGGAAGAAACCCATGCAGACAAGGGAAGAAAATACAAAATGCAGCGTAGAAAGGCGTTCTGTTGAAATTGAACCAGGGACCTTGTAATCATTGCGCCACCTTGCCGTTCAGCAACATTGCAAAGAAAACAAAAAAAAAAAAAAAAACCCAATGCATTCTTTGGCTTACACAGGCACTAGCAGAGTTATTACTCTCCACAGTTTCCTTTCAAGGTTGTTTGCTTTATTTGCAAAAAACGCCCATCCAGCAACATTTTCTACATTTATCAGGAATTAGTGCGGCATATAACCCCTGTTTGCTATTGGTCAAGTCTCCTCCGTTATCAAGTCGCTTTTATGCTGCACATTCAACTGCGACTTTCCAACGAGGAGGGTTTGATGTGTTGAATTGGCGCGTAATACAAAGGTGAAAAAAAATCCCGACCTGAAAAACTCTTTGAGTTACAGCCGTCAGCCAGATTGTGCTGAAAAGTGTCCTAGAAATTAAGCTCATATTTTATAAGGCAGGAAAATGCTGCATGACGCGGCACACACGCTGTAAGGGTGAGTTTGCAGGAGTGAAAAGTATCTCATCATCAGCGGTGACCTGATTGTCCTTCCTCAACCCTGTCTTATCTCCCCCCGGTGCATCCATTAAGCAGCCGGACAGGCCGCTGGAATCGGTGTGAAAACACACAAAGCAGCTGTAATGCTCAGGCGTTTATTATGCTTAGTCATCCCTCTACTGCCCTTCCTTACCTTTGCCATTTTTCCCCCCTATCTTTTCCCCGCTGGTTAGCTCAGATGAGGTGGCGAGAGCCTGAGCGTGGAGCTTATACAGCAGGGTTTCTCTGTAGCTCCGCGGTACGCTGGTGCTGCCCTTCGCTAAGGACACGGAAAGACGTCCAATCCTCCGGAGAGAAGCCTCGGCAGTCATCAGCCGAAAAGGTGTCGGTGGAAAAGCGGGAATTCTGATAAGAAAGCTGCAGGGTTATTTATTTATTTGTTTGTTTGTTTGTTTGCTGCTGCTTGAAAGAAAGTTGAGAGAAACCTCCTGCATCTATTACTGTGATACTTTTTTTTTTAGTAACAATGAAGTATTTTAATGAGAAGTTGTATCAATGCAATTTTTCCTCATTTTCCTGTGTCCAAAATGGACTGAAATTAATTAAATCAAGTAGTGATTGAAGTCAGGACTTTCACATTTGTTTGAAGGAGTTTAACCGATGCATTGAGGAGTCTTTCCTTCTCAGAAAGCAATCAGATGGTTAATAAAAAAGCAGCTGCTCTGTCAGGCGTGGACTTTTCCCTTGATATTCCCCATCAATTGTAAGCCGATAAAGGGTCGGATATCGATCTGAAAGTTGCTCTCAGTAGTCGTTCTTTGTCATTATCAGAACGAAGTCCGAAGACGGGTGGGCGTAAATGAAAAGGAACAATCATATACATCAGCAACCCATTTAGGAACAATTAAACCAGCTATTTGGTGTGGACCAGAAGAAACAATTCAAGGGAAGGATCACGTAAGAGGCCAGGAAAAAGAAACCTTTTCACATTATCTTAAGTTGTCAAGAGCGCTCAACGCTCCAGAGGACAAAGGTGTGTTATGGTCAATGTTTAACAGCAGAGCACGCCTGAATGAATGTACTGTGGATTAAAAAAAATAGGCGTAAACCCCTTGCAGCACTTGGGACTCCTACTGAAATCTTCCGAAAAGATGGAGGAGGTTAAAGCGGAGAGCTGAGAAGATTCTCACATCATCCGCCAGACATGTTGAGGTCAAACCAGTGTGGTCGTGCATGAAACCGTTTCACCGAGGGGTCTATTGATGACGTGGCGTTGATAAAACCAGCAGGATCGGTCCAAAAGTGTCTTGATCCAAAACATAACGTGAGAGTAACTTACGTTCACTCACGTTGAAGTAGTGAAACACACTTAAACCAATCGTAATGTAATATCTGGGTTGCAGGACAAACTAGTCACTTCCTTTTCTATCATTTTGGTAGTTGAAGCAGATTTTAGCTTCTAAAGAAATATGAAAATAGTAATTTTGAGTTCAAATATACTTCGTGCAATATTTTTGTCAAACACTCAGACACTTAACAGATTGAAATTATTCCTATTTTTTTTCAAAACCAGTGTGTTGTTGAACAGAGATGATTTCGCTGCCAAATACTAACGGACTGATGGAACAAACGGTTCTGGCCAAAACATTGCCACCTCACAGCAGGAAGGATCCCGGTTCGATCCTGACTGATGCCTTTCTGTATGGAGTCTCAATGTCTGCGTGGGTTTTCCTGTTTCCTACTGCAGCCCACAAACACGTGCTACGTTAATTCAATGGAGGCGTCTTAATGAGTGAGTGAATGTATGTTGTACGTCTCACATTATCCAGAGTTCATTCATTCCATATAAATCATAATTTTTCATTTAAAAAATTGATATTCGTAAAACCACTGAACTTTAGAACTAAAGCCTGATTTTGGCATAACTTCCATCCTGATTGTATCTAAAGCTTTCACAATAAGACTTACTGATACTGGTGCTTTCTTCATTCGATTTGTACATCAGTGTTGTGAGTAAAACCATTAGAATGGTAGAGGAATTTATTTAGTTAACATGCATTTTGGCAGTTTTCATTGTCCAGAAGCCATCACTGTTTCTATTTTCTTTTTTTTAATCCGCTAGCAGATGGTAGCATCACAAATCGCTTAGTTTAGCACCAAGTGACTGCAAAGAAAAAGACTAAACAAAACAACCCTAGCCTTAAAAATGTTTTCCGTTTGTTTCATCATCAAAAAGAGTTTCTTACTCAAAAACAGAATAGATGGGTGTACCGGCAACATGCACGTGCAGTTCCATGGGATAATTCATGCATCTAATTGTGGGGCAAGTCCTTGGTACAAGAGAAAAGGCAATTTAAAATCAGCCTTGACGTGGATAGGAAGCAGGTGCAGGGAGACTTCAGCTCCTCGCCAGCGAGGCTGTTATGGCTCTGAGCTGGAAAAAATTGGGCCCTTAAATAATCGTCCAGCTCATTAAAGTCATGCAAAGAAACAGAACAATTCCTACTTTAGTAAAAGGTTGTAGCTTCACTACATCAGAAGTGAAAAGCTCAGTGTTGTTTTCTCAGGCTGTTGTGTGTTTCTGCGTTTTGACTCCGGCCTCCTCCAGGCAGCGGTGTGTTCGTCCTCTTGTCCCTTTCGCTGAATGTTTGTGCTTCATTTCCCTCGGTAATTTATTGATTTGCTTTGACTCAAAAGGTTGTTTTTCATGTTTTTTCTGCTTGAGCTTGGATTCTGAATGGCAGGCCAAGGGATCTAAAGTCATGATTTGTGACATCACAAACTAGTTTGGAGCTAATTGTCATCTGATTCGTAACATATGCAAAACAAGTTTGATGTGGTTGGCCGAGGCCTCCAGTGCTTATAAACTATTCCTTGGGAGGTAAAAATGTCATATTTCCAGCTGGACGAACAATGATTCTTTCTTTAAAAGTATATATTTTTCATGGTTTCAGATGAAGTAAATACACATCAAAGGGTTGGGTCACAAGGCTGCCATAAATAAAAGAATATCTGGCTATTTAGGATGTACGAGATTTCTTTTTAAATTATGCCTCAAGAGCAAGACTGTTCCGGTGGCCCAAAAACATCTGGGATTTTTTTTCCAAGAGAAAACTTTTCTCTACATTCTGAGATAATAATGTCATTAATTCTGAAAAACAGGGAGATTTACAAACCCCAAACAACCCTATACTATGGCTTTGCGGATTTGGCTGAAATTCACCTAGGCATATCAAAGGCCTTTTGAATTTTTGATTATTTGATGATGAATATTTTTAAGGTTGACAAATAAGATTTTGAGAAAAATTGCCATGCAAATCAAGGGAAAATTAACCGTCACGAAGAAAGAGCCTCCAATTCATGCTATTCAACGTATTCAGCTTTTATTATGTTTTATTTATTAGTTTAATGTTAACACAAGTGTGTATATGGTGTATCAGTCGATTGATTATTGAATGCAACTGTTATGAATCATCAGGATTTTATTGCTTTGTTATTTGGGAGAGAAAATTGAAAAAAGGCAAAAAAAAAAATCATCTTTTCCAGCCACACTAACTGTCTCTTTGGAAGACAGCCATATATTTGTTCATGTGTAAGATGGTCACTAGTGTTAAAGCGAACCACCACAGCATGACACATCCCTTTGTCTCCACGGAGTGTGAGCACTCAGTTGTGTATGATGCTTAAGGTCAAGAGGCAGTTGTTTGCATTATTAAAAAAAAAGCCTCCATGAGCTGTAAAGCCAAATGTCATCGACATTTATTGGTACTAATACACCAGAAACCGGTAGATCCATAGATAAGAGAAAGCTAGTTTATTACAGTATTTGCGAGTGAATTACTGAGAGAAAAGGTAGGGAATGAAACAACAAGGTCAGAGATGCGCTCCTAAGATGAACATGGATGTTGACTCTATCACTCAAATCTACAGGGGCTGAATTTGACAGGTTCACCACAGATATGTGTCCAGAGTAAATAGACAATGGCTTGTTAAGAAAATTATCAAAAAGCAGCCCTTGTCTTCTTCTGTCATGATGATGTTGATGAACTTCCTCTCAAGCGATGCTAATATGTATGTGTGTGTGTGTGTGTGTGTGTGTGTGTGTGTGTGTGTGTGTGTGTGTGTGTGTGTGTGTGTGTGTATAAAACTAAGCAGCACAGACTCCATTGTATAAGTGCGTCCTCCATTCAAAAGCGACCAAATCTCAAACACAAGTGCCATTAATGTAACAATGTTTGTATCACTATATATATCATACCAGAGATTGACATACATTTATATATGTCTGTGAAAATAAAGTGCAAGGCAGCCTTTTCCAATTCTAGATTATGTTGAGATTAAATGGCAACAATGGGAAATAATACAGAATAACCATATAATTATGCCAGCTTCAAGTAGGCAGAAGGCACCAAGCTTAGAATGTCAAGAAGGATTTTCATGGACTCTAGATTCAATCTGCAACAGTATATCTGACAAAGCCAATAACACCTTTTATACCTCCAAAGTGTCTCTAAATTAATTTCACATTAAGAGCTCTGGGCGGCAACGGTGGCGCAGTGGTTAACAGTGGTTCACCTCCCAGCAATCCACAATCCAGAAAGTTAAATGGATATTTTAAATTGCCCAGATGTCTAAATGAGGGCTTAAATGGTTGTACGTCTCTACATGTGGCCCTGTGATTGACACGCCATCGGTCAAGGGTGTACCCCGCCTCTCCCGGTGACAGCTGGGATAGCCTGCAGCCTCAGTGCAGGATAAGCTGTATAAATAATGAATGACTGAATGAATTAAGGTCTTTGTATTATAAGACCCTGTTGATCCCTCCAAAAAACAACCAAGTATTCTTGAGTCTGGGTTTTTATTGTATGAGGACTGTGTGACTGCCCTTTTGCAGACCCCCATAACAGGAAGCTGCTGAGGAACTTAAAACGTCTATTATATATTCTCCCCCCCTCCTCTGCATCTGTGGCTTTGGAGCGCCAAATCTCATTCTTTAGCCGTGTGTGGTTACATTTAAAAGATATTTGTTGTTCTAGCGAACAAGCTACCAGCTTTTGGAAGTCAGACATTTGAAGAGCACTGCTGCACTTTAACAAACATGCCTGAGTGAACATTGGAACTGTGAATATAGACAGGAGAGCTGCACTACATCAGGAGGTTTCCACTTTCACTTTCGCTCGTCTTCAAGTAGACTAGGGTGCCTGTGCCTGTGTGTGTGTGTGTGTGTGTGTGGGTGGGTGTGTGGGTGGATGTGTGTGTGGTGTGTGGTTTGTCAGTCATGTGGCTTGTAGGCTAATCTACATGAGTGCTGTCTGCTTCTCCATGAGGCCAGAGTCAGACAGCAATGACCTCATCGCTCGCTGAATGCCCGGTTGCTATTTTCTCTGAGCAGGATCGTGTGTAGGTGTGTGTTTTCTTGGCATTTTTGCATGTGTGTGTAATTATAGAAGATATTAAAATCAATATGTCTGGTGCTTTGCACTCGAGCAAACTCCAAAACGAATGAATGATAACTGGTGTAGATATGTATTTCACACTGGATTAAGAGAAGGAATTTGGAATTGGTTCCAGGTCTCAGCTGTATAAAAAAAGGATTCTCGAAGGACTAAAACTCGAACTTTGTCCAATTTTGCTACCTCTTTTTTTTCGGTCATCATGGTTGCCAGTAACACCACTACCGTTAATTGTCACTGCATCCTCTTCTCTGTGCCGTATTGCTCATCTATGCTCCCAAAAATTTCAGTTTTTGAGAGCTTTCCCATCTCTTTCGCTCCGCCCGTCTTCGCTGTCAACAGACTCCCTTGTAAATCACACACTTGTGTGTTTGTGCGTGCATCTTTGTGCATGCAACATCATGCTGGGGTGTTCTTGTGTGAGAAATGGCATCTGCAGAGAGGGTGAGAAGGAAGTGTCGACTCATGGGTGTTACCGGTAAGGAAGTAGCATTCTAGCTTGGGTGCATGTTCCCATCATGGATACTTTTGGGGCAAGCATGGCTGCACAATTTTGAAAGAAAATCCTTTTTTTTTTTGTTTTCTTTTCAACAGCGACATGCAATATGAAAAAACATAAAGGCAACTTTTCATCATATACCAACTGTGCAAATTTTATTATTTGCATTATGTCTCCTCTTAAAATCTGGTCATGTAAAGACAAAATGTTAAGTAAAGCCCTCTCATCCCTTTTTTATTGAAATCAGCTTCATCTCCTCCGCTTTGAGTTTTACAAATAATTTTAAAAACAAACAAAACTGTCTCTTTGTTCAGGCCATAAGGTTAATGCGAGCTGCTTTGGCCCCTTTTAGAACATGTGATATCAGCTTTATTTTGGTTTAAGGTCAATTATAGAAAATGACGCCCTTGCAAATGTACCTTTTTTTTGCTCAAGAACAAAGAAAGAATGACACATTTGAGTTAATTTGCTTTAAAAGGCATCACATGGTCTATAATGTGGCTCAGGAACATGTTCACTTTACAGCTCCAGTGCTGAAGCAGTATATTATACACTCCTAAATTGGGCTGAGAGATTTTGGTGAGTTTTATGGCTCGTTACTGGTTGCAAACAGTAAAACTGCCATATTTCAAAACACCACTTTGCAGCTCGAGAAGCAACATTGTAGCATTAATGATCTGTCACTGTCCTCCAATCCCATGGTGGCTTAACACTCAGTGACTGTTTATCACTTTAACAAGAAGTTGCAGTAGAAAGCAGCAAAATATATAAGCGTGTCAGTGACGGTGCATTACACAATGTACTGTAAAAGTCCAAGAGGTGAGGATAGATATGGATTAATGGTCAGATAACATGTAATTGGATGGGCTGCCTTTTGTCAGACGCCAAAGTTCTGTTCATCTACAAACCAGGGATGTACAATCGACTCTCTGGGCAGAGATTGTGCCTCCATTCGTTTGCATGAAAAGATGTGCAAAGGACTATGATTCAAAAATAATTTAGTCTTTAGTCTACCTTATTTGACAGTGAAGTGAAAATATCATTTGATTCTTGAAATGCTCCTTCAGATTTTTTTGATATTCCAAGCAAATCAAATCGCAATGGGGAAATTTGTTATTTCCTGATGGCCCCTGTTCTCAGAATAAATATATCTACTGTTTTACATGTACCCATTAATGTGGGTCTGAGCAAAGAAGCCTTAAAACCTTTTATCGAACCACATGCATGAGATTATACCAAAGGCTGGGAAAGAAACCAACACTACTTTTTTCAGACATTTTTGTATTTGGGCTATAGAGTAATAACGCTATTAACTCTACATCATCTTTTAAGCCATCTTGAATCACATCATCTATTTCTTTAAATGATGTCCCACTGCTATCCAATATTTGTTTACTCCAATTCACTAAGGCCCGTTGTTGGCACTTCAGATTTAACTGAAAACTGGTTTAAAAAGCTTCTAAGTTCTTGTGAGATGATCATAGAGGTTTTTTCTTGCTGTGATATGAACCATGTTTATCTTTTTTTCATAGCATAACATCATGTATATTGTAATGCTCCATGTAATAAGTGTTGATTTTAGACCACTTGGGCTTTTCTAACCTCTTGGCTACCTTCCACCCAAGTTGCCCAATTATTATTTCTACCATCCCAATATTGCAACCTAAAACCATCCCTCATCAGTCCAAACAGGCTGTCTTTTGGGGGGGGGAGTCCTCAGAGCTACAACCCTTTCATTCTTTGAGCGCTGGAATGTAAATTTAGACTTTCAGCCTGAGCCCTTGGTACAGAACTTATCCTCTTGTTGTTTATTATAATAGGGGTGGAGACCCCATGTTTTATATTCTCCATATTGCAATATCACCAACTTCTGGCTGGCGTTCTCTGTTATTACAAAGCAAAATATAGTTCCAAGACAAAACAACCGTGACATTGATTACTCATTATTGCAAAGTTCATGACCTACTCCTTCCCATTAAATATCAAAGAACCTAATACCCCTCAAGTTAGAGGAATTGTGAATCGAAGTGACAACAAATAAGCTATAAAATGCTCTCCACCGAACTACATTGTTCCTGCTCTTCGTCCAAGAGAAATATTATCTGGCATTCTGGATGTCAGGTAGTCTCACATCATGGCAATAAGAATGAGAGGACAAAGCAGGACAAAAACAAACAACATTTGGGGTAATATAAAAGATGCCAGCATGACTCATTTTTATAAATCTTTCCTTTTTCTTTTGAGATCCATAACATTCAGCATCTGCCTTGTTTTTTTCTCATTACTATGCATCTTAGAAACATAGGCTTGCATAATGTGCTGGCCTTGTTATTTAGTCATTTTTTTGTTTGTTTTTGTTTTAGATTAAATGCTCACTTCAGTTTTGATTGATTTATCATCCAGAACCCTGGTAAATTTGACAGTGATGTTGCCAGGCAACCAACAGAGACTCCAGAAAGCTACTGTTGTTTTTTCCTTCAACCTTTCAGCTTATAGTAGCCATAAAACCTTATTTTTGAATTTTCTTCATTCCTATTTGTTTTAAATAAGTTCTGCTCCATGGCACATTACCATCGTTTACTTTAAATTTAACTTATGGATTTTTAATCAGCATTGATGATTTCCTCAGCTCAAGTCAACTGAAATTTCAACTAATGTCACCCTTTTCGGTGCACGGCTTCACATGCCTAAATGCATCTCTCTGTTTCGGTGTTTGCGGGTGGCGCTCAGGGTTCACAACGTAGTGTTTCTCTCGCTGTCGCACTCGAAGTGTCAAAATGTCTGTGATAGAGCGGCTCGGACGTACCTGGGCTGAACTCCCACAGATGCTGCTGTTGTGTGTGTGTGTATATGCTTTCGGTTAAAAATGAAATGCTTTAAAGCTGAAAAAATGTCTTACTTTGCACTCAAATATGTGTTTTCTGCACGTGTTACCTGAGGGTTTACCCAGTATCGATAGCAGATCTCCTGATGTAGCTACACAACCTGATAACTACCTCTGCTGATCAGATCTCAGGCAGTCTGTTTCCTGCTAGTGTCCCCAAATAGAATTTCCCTCCAAAATCGTATTCAGCCTTCCTCCTGTACATCATAAGCAAACACACGCTTTTTTCTCTTAATATCCACCCATTAACTTTGCTGGCACTTTGGCTATTTAGTGCCTGAACATTGAACTGTTTATGATATTTTCTCACCACGCCTTTATCTGTCTCCACCATCCTCCTAGGCTGCGTTCCTCCCCAATTTCATTTCCTCCCTTATCCAACCAGCCCTCTACACCATCCACCCACCCCCGGTCGGTTCGTCTGCATCATCTCCCCCTTTCATCTCTCTTTTTTTCTCTCTTTGTTTCCCCCCCCTGCAGAGCCGGATTGGGCATCGCTTACTCTGGGTGTGTTTGTTTGCCAGGCCTGCTCCCTCCTTCACCGCAGCATCCCCCACATCACCAGGGTCAAGTCGGTCCAGGACACGTGGGATGCCAGTGAGGTAGAGGTAAGATGGAGATACATACTGCATGTGCAGTATGTATAGATGACGGTGTAAATAAAACTGATTTGTATCAAATGATTCAATTTTTGCATCATTTATCATGATTTTTTTAGATGTTGTTTGTCAGTCGTGCACAATCTTTTAAGAGCTTCTCTGGTCTCCCCTATTTGTAAACAAGCGATTATATCAAAAACTGCTTGATAAAATAAAGCAATTACAGCTCTGACACTGACCCCCAAGCAGGACTATACATCATAAAAAAATGCTTAAATATCAAAACTGAATAATAAGGGGAACTGTTGGTAACATCAATATTATATGAGGAGGGCAGGATAGAATTTTGTTTGACTATTTTTAAAATGAAGGGTTCAAACTGGTTATCACATTAACCAGTTAGGCCAAGGACTGTGTGCTGTTAATACTTGATTCCGTCAATTGATTTCAGACATGAACACTGTTGGTTGACCTCATTTTACTTAAGTACTGTAGCAACAGGTATACTGTCAAAAACCCCCTTTACTTTTATTACAATAATTAGTGACCTTATATTCTGTTTTTTATCCTCTTCTGAAATATCACAATTATTTTCAGTGAAGATTAGAAACCAAAGAGAAAAGAAGAAAAACTGGTCAGACTGGAACATCCATGATGCAACTGACTCCCATCAGTGAATATGTTTTATTTTATTTGTTTTCTTTTGCAAATGTCCAGGCCATCAGATACAAATAGCACTTCATTTATTTTGAATATAATGATATGTGGATGTTTTTTCTCAGAAATATAGCTCCAGCTATAGAAAGTTACTGCGATATGGATATACATTAGCTACTCAGCAGGCTATTGATCTCGTTTTGTTGTTAAACATACTGTATATATTCTATTCTATTCTATTCTATTCTATTCTATTCTATTCTATCCCATATTATCTTTTTATTGTGCTTGGCTGATTCAAATTTTAGAAATATCTCTGGTTAGTAAGGCTCTGACTGTCTACATGAGCACTGACTGCTTTATTTGGAAAAGAATGTCAGCCAGCTTCTCATCGCCTTTTGTTTTTTTTATTTTTATTTTTACAAGACTCACATTTTGATTTTTACAAAGGTCTGTTTCAATAAGTGCTTCTTATTTAAAAAATAAAATGACTAATAATATATATTAAAAATAATAATAATAATGATCCAGTTGTTTTCTTTATGCAATAGATATCTGAACTGTATATTAAATTACAATCTATGGAAGGATAAAGAATAGCAATGCAAAAAAAGACAAAACATTGAAGTAGTAACCATACATTTTTGTGCAATATATTTCTTTATCACATCACTAAACCACAGTGGGCAATTTTTTCACCGTCAAATGCAATATTACTCTTAGCTTTTCAATTTTGGAGCCATCTGGCACAAGCATTTCCTATGGGATAAATAAAGTTTTATCTCATCTTATATTATTTTGATAATTAGCATTACAAAAATAGAGCGGAAGTGGAAACATCTCTGCAAGTTTGGAGTCATATAACTCGATTTTACAGAAGGCAACATGAACAAAGGATCATAGCTCCACCAGGGTTTATAAAAGCGGTATTGATTTGCGAAAAATTACCCTTGTGGTCCAGATGCTATTGTTTTGGAACACTTTACCACAAAAGAGCATTGTTCAATAGCTGACCCTGACCTCTGACCTCCTCCAGAGTGAGAGAATGTCTGCACAGGAATCATGACGGTATTATTCCATTTGTTCCTGTGTTCACACTTTGCTCTCTTGTGTGCGTGTAAAGATGCTGAGCTATTGTTTACCCTCTGAAACTACTTGATAGGCAAAAAGACAGACTTACACCCCCGATGAGCAGGTTAAAAATCCTCGGCTCTGCCGGGATGTAATCGTTTTGCGGAATCATTTTAGGACTGGAAAAACGGTGGCTTTTCTGTGATGGAAAGCACTGTGAGTCTTAGGGAGGGTGAAATGTGGGGGTGCAAGAATTGTAATGGGGGATTTAAGTTAAAAGAGGAAAACTGAGGGTAAAATTCTACAAAGGCGCATAGGGTATTTGGAGATAAATCCCATACGGAGAAATAGCGTTAAATGGTTGGATGACTGGATGTGATTGCAGTGCGGGGAAAAAAAAGAGCTGTGAGGGCTTTTATGTTTGTTTTCAATCTCCCCCTCTATAATTGCTGTAAAGGGAGAGTTTGGGGCAATTTTGGAATGCCAGAGTTTATTGTTGAGACGTTTGGAGCTGCTGTATTCCCACTGCAATAAAACATCAGTGATCAGAAGCAGCCAAAGCGAAACTGAGCCAAGCTAATACTGAGTATTTCTCCTTCCGCGAACAGTGTCATTTCTCAGAAGGCTGCATTTAAAGTGCCGCGCATCCCAGAAGGATCGTACTTCGTGTTTACTTGCGATAATGACTCCCCAAATGTGGTAATGATGAACAGCGCCGTCAAGTCATTTTGATTATATTGAAATCATGTTTTTCCTTAAATAAATAAGCATTTTATTCAGAAAAATGGTTTTGCTTTTTCAAATATTTGATGAGTCAAAAGGAAAACGCCATTTTCAAATAGGAGAAAGAAAAGAGCAGCTGACTCATTTTCAATAACTAACTCAATAAAGACCACCTCAGTGAACAAAACAAGAAGTCAAATGGCTCATACTTGGAAACTTTTCAAGAAGAAAGTTCCTTGAGGATTGAAAGTGAAGAGTAAGTCTGACACTGAAGAAAGGTGAAATACTGGAGAAAGAAATCACCTCAGCCACATTATATGCATCAGGACAGACAGGGAGTAACATGCCAAGACACAAAACAAAAAAACTTGTACATGATCTCCGTAAATTCAGAACTTAATGGCTGAGTTGCTATTTGCTCATTGACTTAATTAGAGACAGAATCTACGAGACGTTCTGAATTAAATCTGCTGTAGCGAAAAGTAACATCATCCAAATGTTGAAGTCTTCTGACATAAAGCGCTGTGAAGATCAATGGAAAAATCTGACTCTTGGCTCCAGAGCTTTTGCTTTCATTGGGATGTTTTCCTCAGTCTGGGTTATTTTTGCATAAGCTACTAATGCGGTTACTGGGCAGAAGTGGTTACGCTAACTTTTTGCTTTGATTGTACTGATATCCTGCTAATACTGCATTTAAAAAGTGTCACAGTTTGGCAACAGATGTGTGGCAAGTGTTCACATCTGTGACTCTTGTAGGATCTGTGTGCTTTTGTTGAATGTTCAGTGGCATTTTGACAATTTCAATAAAACAGCACGTTTCTGCATTGAGTCAAGAGCCCCTCAGCGCAAAAGAAGGAGAGCCAGTGGGATTGGAAGGGATTATCCTTGGATGAAATGCAGAATAGAGGGAAAAAGGACAGAAAACAGGCACACACTGGTGAAGTGCAGCCATCTCCAAATTGTATACAGTTGTAAAGCTAGGTAATTGGACTCAATGAACTTTGATAATTTTATTTTCTCCCATCCTTTAAATATGAAATTCAACAGTTGTTGCTATGTTGAAGTCCGGTTAATAGAATGATGATTGAATTTTATGATATAAAATCTGCAAAACCATCAGAAAAACCAACAAAAAATGAATAATAAATACATAAAAGTAAAAGGCCATATTTCACTGACATCTTAAATGCTGGTTATCTTGACAGTCTGGAAATTATTTTCAGCAGATGTTCCAAATAAACAGTTTGTTGTCTGCCATGCGCTTTCTTTTCAGTTAATGGCTGCCATGGGAAACAGTGCAGCTAAGGCCAAATACGAGCAGAAGGTTCCTGCTTTCTACTACAGACCGACACACACTGACTGCAAGTAAGTACATAAACAGCGGAGACACAACGTCCAATACTGTGTATATGGAATAGATATGGCCCTTTTGCACATCTGAAATGTGTTATTCTTTTCAGTGACCTATACCATGTATCATAGATTGGTAAAAAATTAGCTTGAAGTTGAAATTGCAAACTATTAAACACAAAATACAATCGGATATCTTAGTTTTTTTTAATTTGGCCTTTGGAGATTTATTTATATTTGGCAAATGTTTAAATCTGTACATACCCAGCAAAAAGGGCAAGATTTTTTTTTATAACTGATGTATGAAAATTATAGAGGCATTTGTTGAGATATTACATTGTTGTTTTTTTGTTGTAGTTTTTTATTACATCAAAGGATAAGAACATTTTTGTTCACAAAGTTTAACCATCATCATCTAGATAAATAAAGAAATTAATAGCAAAGTAGAAAATTAAAAAATAATATATATATACATGTTTCTTTGAATGTATGTGTGTATATAGATAGTTTATTTATTTATTTATATATTTTTTATTTTATTTTATTTTGCCCAATAAAAGACATTTTCTCGCAGTAGCTAAAGATGTTTTTCACTGTTTAAAATTGTATTACATCTGTTATTCAACTTGGTTCAACACTAATATCAATGTATGGTTTTAAATTTTAAAGCCAGGAAGTATCTGTGCTTCAACTTCTTGTGCATAACTTCTACCACAAAACATGACGTTCATTAATCTGTTAAAAACATGGAAATAATGACTAGAAATAATGACTGAAATAAGCAGTGTCAGAGCTCCTCAACCCTCACTGCACACTGCTTATAGAAGAATACAAAAATGCCAAAAAACACAGGTATTTATTCTGCAAATTGGTAAGAAGTGCACTGATGTCAAGAGCCTCTCTGTTTGATAATCCTTCCAAGCAAGATGCTCTTCAGTTTCACTACCTCATTCACTTATCACTTTCTTTTTTAACTTTTGCACAACTTGAATTAATGTAGCGTATATCTACTTGACACAAGATAGGATCTAAATTCATGTTCACATATAATTTTATATTGTTAAAAAATGCATGACTTTGTCTTTCAGGCAATTTAACTGTTCTTCAAAGTTGAAGTAGTACTTCAGTAGTACTGTGTCTCTGACTAGTACATCTAGACTGAAACAGACAAAAAGAGAAAGGTACTGTCGAAGAAAAATCATTATGATGAAATCTCAGATGAAAAAAAAAAACTCTACTCGGGGTGTTCTTCCTCTGTGTTCAGCGTTCGTCTACGTTCACCGCTCTCCCATGACAACTGACGGGTTTCATGTTTCAGATGCAACGTCACAAGGAGGCGTCAATCAAAAGAATCTCAGATGATCGTGAAACATGTTCTAATGAAGATAAAACAGTTGTTTTGTTTTCTTCTCAAGAAAAAAAAAAGAAGTCAATGAACGGTGGAAATATGAAGGGAAGGGTGCTGTTGAGTGAGACATATTGTATTACGGAAGAAATTGTTGCCATAATGATGTGCTGACTGTTACGATTTGATTTTCCTCATATTAAAGACAAGGAAGTTGTAAAATGAGATGGCTTCATTTATATATAGCTTCCTTAGAAGAAGAAGCAAGCACATTCTGAGGTAGGGGGAAGGGTTCTGGACAATGCGATTCTAGCATTTCATTTAATATTTTTTCCTTCGAGATGTAGAAATTTATTACAGCAAACATGTGCAGCAGCATATGAGAGAAACCATCAGATGACAGTAAGGAGAATGAAAGTAACAACTGAGCGCTCGCTAACAGATGGTAATTTTCACATAATATAGAACAAGGACACTCCTTTAAATTCATAGAATAAGCACAGTTTCCATTAAGACATTGCTTTTGTTGCCATTTGCAATGGCATGGATGGCTTTTACCTTCGCAGTGATCGACTGGTGACGAGTCCAGGGTGAAGAACCCTTCCTCCCACCCAGTGACAGCTGGAGTGCAGGATAAGTGATCTAGATAATGAATGATTTTTTTTTATTTTTTTATTTTAACTATGAGGATAAATCTAGGAATGGGAAGGTTAAGTTACGGGAAAGCAGGCAAAGTAGGAGATCTTTATAGTTCCAAAAAATTGAGGCCCAACATAAAACTACTTGGAAAGGAAATACTTGTACCAGAACCTGACCCATCTATATTTGAAAGCTGGGACCTGGACTTATACTGAAATGAAAAATGTTGGACCTGATCTTCGCTGGGAGAGATAGACTCAAGATGTTCGTCACAGCCGGCTGCTACTAAATTGTTTAATATTAACTTACAATTTGTGAATGGAACACTTTGTCCTACCTAATTTAACATGATGTCACTGAACTTTGTTTCGATCTTGTAGTTTTTGCAACTTGTGCCTCACGAGCTGCCCATTTTTATCCTGGTTCAATTTGAGGTAATTGTCAGTTATACAAGCACTGATGTAATTTATAGAGTCTTCAATTCATTCAGATAGTGGGACTGCTTGAGAGTGTAGCTTGAATATAAAGTTGAATTTCATGAACACAAATATGGAATTCAAGACCATACTGACACATTGTATGTCCAAGAGGGCAAATGTAAGATTAATAACGGTAAATTACCAAGAACCGACCCTTAGGGTTCCTGTGTTCTTTTTTCCAGATCCAAGGTAAGACGTGAAGGGGAGAAAAATCAGTGTCGATGATCGCAGATTATTTTTAGCTCACTGACTACAAGTGACCAAATGTAGAGTTGTGTTCTTAAATCTTATATATGTTGCTATGGAGTGCCTTCTTCTAAGAAGGTCCTTTCTAACCTCAGTTCGAGCCATGTTAATAAGGTGCTATGCAAAGATCTCCAGCTGGGACTCATCACATACAGATACTTGTTTGATGATCAGCCACAGTTCCTTTCAAAGATATTCCCTCATTTGGTATTTTGATGACAATTTAGACTGATATTTGGTGCTGTCACACATGGCGACCTTGATATTCTCATAGATAAGAAGACAGACAGCTGAGTAACATATGATAAGCATCAAGTTCAGATTCAAACCCTTCAGTGACCTCTCGGTTTTCTTTAGAAGCATCTGAATTCATTATTCTTTCTTTTCCCCTTACTTGTCACCAATTTGTGTTTCCTCAATCACTTGGATGCAGAATAAAGACACTGGCCCCCTAGTCAGCTTTTATATTACTTCTCATTAATACGGTGTTTTCCTCCTTATTTAGTTATATAAATCACCTTCTGATGTTACCCTCTGATTTTGTAACTCTACCAGACTGTCTATCAAAAGTCTTAAATGCATACCGGCGACAAATATTTCATTCTCTTGAGTGTTCTGTCAGACAGACAGAGATGAGTGAATTTTTAAGCTTAATGAAACCTATTAAAAACGGCAAAACAAAGATAGGTAGCCCAAGATCTGAGTGTCACAAAAATGAAAAAGCATCAGTGCAACAGCTGAATCTCATTGGAGGCATTCTTTGTCCTGACACACAAACAACACGTTCAAACACTGTTCTGAAGCTGCTATTGTTAGGCTATAGCTATTACAGGCTAAGCATCAAACTGCACTGGACTCCAGCAGGAATAGACAAAAAGCTGTGGTTGGAAATAGAACTTTCATCCTGAATTCAGAATATTTTTACTGAAGGAAATGCGATTTAGGGGATGATTTGACATTCATAAGCAGCTGTATAACTTCTATGACTTTTTTCAATACTCTTTACATTTCAGTGAAATAGATGAGACAAATCTTCGAGCAAAGCAGAGTGCCAAAACGGCAAATCTGATTAACTTTCGAACAAAATTCTTCCCCCTACTAGGCTTTTGAAAGTAAACAAATGACCAGATCTGTGTCCTCTAGGCTTAATTATGAAATTTTATTTTCTTATTTTGAATCTCTCACCAAGGAATGACAGGATCTGTCGTAGATCGAAGGTCTTGTACAGCACAGAACAAACAGAAGTATTTTTAAAATATTTTTAAAAAGCATTATTAGAATGTAGAATTAACCTGAAACAAATTGGGTAAACTGAAAGGCCCCACATAAAAGATGGAACAGGGAAAATGATAAAAAAAATAAAAGGTGGGTGGCATTGATCAGAAGAACTAAAACATGATAAAAGGGCCAGGTAAAACCAATGAAGTAGAAAATAAGTCCATCTTCATAGACCTAAAAAAAAATGTAGATAAAAAGCGAAAGATGATAATAGTTAATTATACCTGTGTGGGCCATAGGAAGGGTTGCTGCTGTTTTGGTGATGCCGACTTGGAAACTGGATAAACAAATAAATATTATATTTTGTTAAACTTGTAGTCTATCAGTGGTTCCAGATGTTCTCAGCTCTGTTATCTTATATAAAATAATATTATATTGTCACCTGAGATGGAGAAGCACCCAGAGCAGGATGAAATGTTTAACTACATTTCGGAGTTTCCCCTTCGGTCACTTTATACTGGCGCTGAGCCTATTCATTTGGTATGTAGTTTATTTGACTGGAAAGCTAAATGTGTGTGTGTGTGTGTTTCATTGTGTTTCCAGGCTGCTTAGAGAGCAGTGGATCAGAGCCAAATATGAGAGGAATGAATTTGAGTTCATAGAGAAACAGGAGCCTTACTCTGCAGGTATGTAAGGCCTTGACAATGTGACATCACCTTCATCACCTTCAGATCAGCATTTCTGATAAATGGTGCCTCGAAAACATTTATTTTAACTTGATCTTCGCCTCAAAATTGTAGAAATTTGACAATAATCTTTTACTCATGTACTGTGAATGGGTATTTTACAGTTCTGTTATTCCCTTTACTGTCAGTAATATGTATTTTACTCAATATAACTTAATAATTGATATTTTTTAAAACGCTGGTTCGCTGTTTGAAGAGCAGCTCTTTGCCGCTGTTGCCTAGCACCAGATAACTGTTTATCAAGAATTACAACAAAATGTTATTGTAAACTTGATTGTATTTGCCCCATTTTTATCTTTACAACATGTACATGAAATAAAAGTAAGACGACACTTTTGCTGGCAAAAATAAATTAATCCATTTACTGCATAGGCTTCTTCACGTAAGTGGGTAAAGTTTCTATTGTCGGTTTTGGGCCTGCATCATTTAACCTTTTCTAACAGCGCCTTGTAAACTCTTTAGACAATGCTCTCCCCATGGAAGCCAGCAGCAAAGATTGATTTACTCCGACACACTCGCCGAGTCACCACTTTCAAACGCTCATTCTCATCCCTCTTTGCCTAAGTGGTTTTATTTATCTTTGCATTTTAAAGTGTGTGCGTTTTGTTTGAGACAATGACAATATAACTGTCATTGTGTGTGTGTGTGTGTGAGTGCAGTATACGTTTGCATGTAACTTGTATACGTTTCACATCTTGTTAAAGATGAAGTTCTCTCATTGGCTTGAAATGACCTCATCTTTATATTGTTACTGTGGAAAATTTTGCACAGACGCGCATGCACATACACACACAGCTTGAGTGGATTAATATGAGTCACCCAACCATCCCTGTTTTTGTATTCAAACAGTCTCCATCACTCATTGCAAGGTGTGTGACATCAGCGTGTGTGTGTGTGTGTTTTGTTAGATGGATTACTTGATTGATTGAGATTGACCATTGGCAGTAACCTGGCCTCTGGTGCTGCCAACAGAAAGCTGGTAGAACAGATGGGGGAAGGAGGTGAGGTGGGGACAACAAGGTTTATTGATCGATGAGGTAATGCCATTGTAGGAGGATATTTCATGTCAGTAAGTCGCAGCCAGATAACTGAGCGCACATATGCTCGCGCATACGTTCACAACTGCACACACGCATTTATGAATGGATGGAGCGTAGAGGGCAAGGAGAAAGGGAGAAGAAATCAATGGAGCTGGGCAAGGAGAGAGGAAGCGGGAACAGTAGAATATATGTGCATTTAAATGTGGTACATGAAGGAATGGATTTATGGTTTGTAAAATACGTTATATATTCTACACGCTTGGATTTCAGTATCTTTTAGTATTGCCTATGAGCTTGTGGAAAAACACAAGTTCGCTGTTTGAAATCACATTCACTGTTAAAAAACGGTAACTAATCCGATTAAGCAATATTCTAATCTCATCCACTGATCAAAAGTATCGCAGCGAGTATCGCTGCTTAGAACTTTCCCTCTTGCCTCATATTTCAGTCACAAAATCTTTTTTTTTTTTCATTTTAAAATAGCTTGCAATTTGATACATATATGAACTAAGTTGTCACAAAATCTGAAATTGCTAAATGACAGTGTTTTTTTAATTTCTTACCCTTGCTAAATGTTTGCTTCGCTACACGTTCTTTCGTTTGCATAATAAACAAACATGACGGTGGAATCCCTAACACGCATGTACACACAAACACACGATAGGACCGAGGACCACCAAACTGATAGTGAGATGGAGCAGGGATTACAATATATTTTGTATAAAAATGGTGTTTTATATTTACAGGTCTCAGTGCCATGCATAAACATACTTTATTATTTGTCATTCAGGAAGGTAAGATATGCAATTCAAATCATGTATAGGTTTAAATTTCTGATATAAAATTGAATATAAATTTAAACATGAAATAAAGAGTGAGTAGTGTAGCTGTGCCACAATATTTAGAAACATACCTTGTCAGCTGATACAAATGCCAATATAAACATTGTCATTCAATTGCCTGATAGCAGATAATATCATCTGCCTCCATTCATCCATTTTCTGGTTTCATGTTGATTTGTGTTAAAAAATCAGAAAAAATCCAGAAAACATTTCAAAAAAATCATAAAATTAATCCAAAATGTCACAAACCCCTGCAGTACCCCCACGGACCCCCTATTGAAGATCTCAGATGTAGGCAGTAACAGCAGAGTTAGATAAATGGTCATCATGGCTCACACTTTCGTAATGTTACGTTAGTCATGATTAAATTGTATACTTGGCAAAACAGCAAGAGGTATATCTGAATTATATATCGGCCCCTCAGCTTTCAGAATTATTTGCACTGGTTAATGACATCATTGTTTTCCCAGAGTTATTTCTTTCGTTTTTGGAACACAGCTTGCTTCTGGACACACTCCTGAATTCAGCAGTGGGAGTGAATACGGGCAACTTACTGCTGTCAATGATATTAATAGATCACATCCTCCTGCTGACTCACTGGAAGATGCAGGGTTTTTTAGTGGAAGCGATACAGAACTAGAAGTGAGCAGTTTTAACAATTACAATAAGAATCTTATAGCTGAATAAGAGTATTTTAAATCTTGAGAAATTAGTTTGAATAGCAACTTTCTGAACACATGTATTAAATGACGGCAAAATAAAAACGTGACAGCATATAATAAAATGCAAGGGATACAAATGTGATAAAACAGACATACCTCAATGAACAAAAAAAAAAGGAAAAACAAGTATGGAGCTTAGCAGCGGTATCAGTATGCAAAACATATAATCAGTAAAGCTAATCAACAAGGATAAATTCTTTAATGCAATCAATACAATTGTTGTTAGAATCCTTTTCATTCAAATGAGTCTCAACAGAGTTTTACATTTGGCAACTTTCTTAAATATATTAGGAAAAGGACATTCAAGTACGACTAATGGTATGACGGTGACATTTCACTTTTCAATCGTACAAGTTAACCAGGTTGGATTTTAAGGTCCAGTGTTTGGATTAATGGAATACATTAATCGCCACTTTTTGAGGAAAGACCCTCCTGTCTTTCTTACCCTTTCTGTCTCTAAATACATGAGAAAAGTCTTAATTTATACCTCATCACTCTCTATTATTAGTCTTTTTTCTGTCTTTTCTAGGTATTTTCTCAGATCTCCTAACCCAATTTACACACTGTGTCATTTACAGCTTTGAATTTGATTGTTGTCATAAAATGCGCTATCAGACAAACGGGTGAGATCTGAAGTTATCACTTCTCACACAGTTTCTTCACGTACAGGCTGCACAAGCAGTGCCCGATGAGACGGAAACAACTTTGTAGCCTGACAGAAATTGAAAAGTAAAGTGGGCAAATAGTTAGTGTGGGCTTTGCCTCTTGCCAAAATAGAATGAAGAATATTTGGAGGCAAAAACAACTCAAAAAGGAGAGAAAATAATGTTATTTTGTATCATGTATAGTGTTTGTGATGCCCCGTCTTCCAATGTCTGTTCTTTGTTACCCATTTTTGGTTATTTTCCTCTAAGTTTTTCCTCTAAGCGAGGTTTCTACATGTGCTTATCTTACACCAGCTATTTCATTATTACACTCACCATCTCTTAAATCCTCTGATAGATTTTTTTTTGTGCCTTCTCTCTACCTTGCACACACTGTTCTGGTTTTTCCGACTCGCAGGGTATCGAGAGGGGTTTCTATGGAAACGAGGAAGGGACAACGGTCAGTTTTTCAGCCGAAAGTTCATCCTGTCGGAGAGGGAGGGAGCCCTCAAATACTTCAACAAGCAGGATGTGAGGAAGATGATTCAGTCATCTATTTTTTTTTACATGATTAAACACAGATGACAATTATTTATTATCAGAACAGTTATGCTTCTAGCACAAATGACATTAATGTGAACAACAGAATTTGCCTTATGCAAATAAGTGATTTTACTCACAAATCCCTGCTGCCATAGTGCATAAGCATTTGTTCAGACATTTGAAGGTGTAAAAAAATGCTTTACAGTAGCTAAAGAGTCTATATTTGTTTTATCATGAAACAAACTATGAAACAAATAATGAAATATTCAATAGAAATAAATAAAAATAAAAAAATATATAATGAGAATAGTCTCATAACACAAGATGCAAAAAAATAAATAAAAGAATTGTGATGTATAACTAACTCCTAACTCCTCTTTTTATGCCTAAATCAAGGCCAGGGATCCCAAGGCAGTGATGAAAATTGAAACGCTCAATGCCACTTTCCAACCAGCCAAGATAGGCAACCCCTGTGGCCTGCAGATCACCTACCTGAAAGACAACAGCACAAGGAACATCTTTGTTTACCACAGTGATGCTAAGGTACATGGTCTCATGCAGGGATCGTACGGTTTCTGTGCTATGTCAGTCTGGAAGTGTAACTCAGGGGCATCTGAACAGTTATGGTTGGATGTTTGAAAGTGGCTGGGACTTGTAAATATAACTGGGATTACTGACCTTTTTCTGGTCTGGACCACATCACTGATCTGGAATAGGTGAGAAGAGATTTAAACCTTTAGAATCAGCTCTCAGACCTAGCAAGACCTTGATGTTACTTATTTTTTAGTTCCCCTTTACCTAGTATTATGAATAACATACACATAAAAGAAAAAAATTCAAAATCTTGCACAAGAGTTAAATTGATTTCAAACTTTTTTTGCTGGAGCACTCTTACATAGCCCTTGTAATGATAATGCAAGTAGCGACAAAACGTAAGGCTGAAATGAACTTTAATTTAAAAGAAAGAGAGAGCAATGTCTTCCTTAAAAAAACTACATATGATGCATGGTATTATGGACCTGAATTTCACTCTGTTCCCCATTATTTTTAATAACCATCAAGCATCAGACATAAAGCTGAATAGTAAGCTAAATAGTATTGGTGAACGCCTCTTTGCTATATCAGGAACAAATGGTTCATAGTGAATCTTTCTCTGGAAAAAGGGAGTCTTCCTCTCCTTCCTTGATACTTTACTTTCCATTCAGCCAACCTGCTGTGCTGGTTGATTTAATTAGGAAACATTAAATAATTTTAATTGCAACCAGTAGGGGCTCCATTATCAAGTTATTTCTTCTTTTCTTTTTTGAAAACGCCTTAATAATTGCAAGCTGTCTCCTTCCTGGGTATTTCTAAGAAACCACAGGATTGGTGCAATATTAGTCTTCCTTCACTTTGCGTGCTTCCGGTCTCTCTGTTGGGATTTTATGATGCTGAGCACACAAATCCCTCGCTGCACAGCTACATCTCAGGGATTTAAGACTAAAATAGGGGTAGAAAGAAAGTTAATCAAAAATGAAAAGATTAGAGAAAAGACATAGAGGGATATTAATAGCTGTGCAGGGCAGTGAAAGGAGAATCAGTGGCGTTTACTGTGCTGCTCCCTCTGTTGGTCAAGCAGAGTCCCTGAAAACCCAGAAAGAAAGGGTTCATCAGGTTCAATCAGTGTCACAGTTTCTGTCTTCCTGAGGTGGATTCAACGACAGCAACACAAAGATGACCTTCACGGTGTATCACAGGGAAAAGAACAAAAGAAAAAAGACTCATTCAGCCTGGATGTTGCTGTTTATTTCCAACAGGAGATGGTGGACTGGTTCAACGCAATCAGAGCAGCCAGGTTCCACTACCTTCAAGTAGCTTTTCCTGGAGCAAGTGATGAGGAGGTAAAGGATGCTGCTGCACTTCCCCTGACCTCGTAGTTTAAAAAAAATATCAAAGATGCTATTCTGATTAGAAAAACAAAGATCCTACCTATTTGATATGCTTGCAAACTTAAATCTATTTTCATGAGCTTGTAGGTTCATCTTATACAGTTTCTTAAGATCATCAAGTTATTCATCCATTAACTTCGATTAACCATCTGCTGCATTAAAAGTAGTTATAGTTTTCACTTTTCATGATGGGTTGGCGATAAAATGAGGTCCACAAAAAGTAGCTTTATACATTTTTTTCTTTATTGCTTTTATCTCTAGCTTGTCCCCAAACTGACCCGGAACTTCATGAAGGAGGGCTTTATGGAGAAAACGGGTCCAAAGGTTCGTGTCGTAGTTACACTCAGTGGATCCCACCTGGACACAGTCATGGAATATGAATTTACACCTTTGTTACGCACTTATTACCTAGATTTGCAATTACATATAATTCATTTAAATAAAAAGTGAAATGAGAATTATAATTACAGCAAAATAGAAAAATGTATTAAGACTTTTCAGTGATACTTTGAATCTGAATATGTCAGATTTTTTTGAAATTAGTTTATGAGATTTTGTGTAAAAATAGTTTAACACACAATTTTGGCCTAAAATCATTATCTAATAACATTTCACAACACTGAAGTCAGTCATAAGGCGACATGTTGAGCCTGGTCCTTCAGACAGACACTTTTAAGCCCTGCAAAGTCCTGGCCATTTTTTATGTTATACCTTGAAGGAAAAGTAATTACTTCTATTTCACCCAAAACAAACTTCAATTAGATACCTGGAAGGTTTGCACTATATACAGCACATATGAGCTGAGCCTGAGCAAACAGGGACGGAAGCTAAGGTTTTTTTAGTTTCTCATCATCCTCATTCTGTCTTGCTGGAGCAGCACACTGAGGGCTTTAAGAAAAGATGGTTCACCATGGATGACAGAAGACTGATGTATTTTAAAGACCCACTGGTAAGACCTTCAGCTTTATTACACTTTGATTTTTACCTACTTTTGTTCAGCACGTCCTCGTGTCTCCCCTCTCCCAGGATGCCTATGCCCGTGGTGAGGTTTTCATCGGCAGTAAGGAGAACAGCTACACTGTCCTGGCTGGTTTGCCCCCGACTATCCAAGGCTACCACTGGAATCACGGCATCACCATCGTCACTCCCGACAGGAAGTTCCTGTTTGCCTGCGAGACTGAGGCCGAACAGCGGGATTGGATAGCAGCCTTCCAGAGGGTCATCAATCGACCAATGAGGCCACAGGAATATGCAGGTTTGTGGAATCCAGACAGTTTGTGTTTTTCATATTTGTAATTGAAATATGATGTAGTAGATATTAAAATACCATTATGAGGCATACATTGTGCAAGATGTTCATTATAGATTGTCTCTGTCTGAACAAGAGAGTGATGGCTGGATGTCTCCACATGTGGCTCAGTCAACATCATCAGGGATTGATTGCAGACTCAAGTGCCCAATGTGCAGAATAAAGTGTATGGAAAATCAATCAATTAATTATTGAAATAATGTCATTTTGCAGGTTTCCGCATCTAACAGGGTAGAATATTTTAGCAATGTGATAATTTCCCATCATAAAACCACAACCAAAGAAATTACCACATTTGGACAGCTTTCTTCTGGGACCGCTCCAATGCTTCACACAAAAATTTTGTTTCAGCATTGTCAAACAGCATATTGGATGAAATCATAGTGTTATAAAACAGACTTACTTGTCTTCTTTCTGCCTTATCTGGCTTTTTCTTTATTTGCAGTGGAAGCTCATTTTAAACACAAGCCTTGAAACTGCAAAAAGCCAAGCCTCAGCTGGACTGACCCGGGCCTCGTTCAGATCAGAGACGACCCCGCTGTGTGACCACAGACCACGGTTGGAGGCGTTTGGGTGGGGGTTTGTGGAATATGAGTGGGTTTGGGGACAAACTGAGATGACAAAAAAGAGACAGAGGGACTCTTGTGTATCTAATGTGTAGAAATATCTAGGGGGACTTGAGGTGAGACATTGGCGACCCAAGGCTAAAGGGCAGATGATGTCATCACGATTGCGCCTACCAACCTTGTGCTAAACATTATCATGCCAACTACCCTTTTCCTTCTCAGCATTGTGGAACCTTAACCCTCCTTGGAATTATGTCTTGTGAATTTCCATCCTAGCTGCAATCCATTGTAATTATACAGTCATTTCACAGGGTTGCTTAACAACAACAATGCATTGTTAATTTATTGAATGTACAGTTTTAATGACAGTGGCTTACTGTGTGTGTGTGTGTGTGTGTGTGTGTGTGTGTGTGTGTGTGTGTGTGTGTGTGTGTGTGTGTGTGTGTGTGTGTGTGTGTGTGTGTGTGTGCGTGCGTGCGTGTGTGTGCGCGTGTGTGACTTTCTCCATTGAGGACGCTGCGAGTTTGCACCCGGAACCCTAGTATACCTGAATCTACAAAGTGCTGTTAACAACAAATATGCATTAAACACACAAACTCAGTGATCACCGTTGCTGTTAACATAGCTGCAGGTGGCTGATTTGCATTCAAGCAGGGGTCTTTAAAAACACTGAACCCGACAGCTGTTCTCATATTTATTTTTTTCCGGTCGAACATACCAAGTCAAGGTGGAATCATCACTGCTGCTTCAAGGGATTGTAATGTGACAGGATTGTAATTTATATATCACAATTCTTTTATTTAATTTTTTGCATCTTGTGTTATGAGAATATTGTGTTGATCTTTAAATCACAGTGATAGTTTGTTTCATTATGAAAGAAATATATAATAAAACCAGTACAGAAGAACCTGAATTCACGGCCCGTTGTTTGATTTCTAGCAATATTAATTTACTAATATTCTAACTTTGTCTTTACGATCCTCTGAAATAGAAAAGAAAATGTTACCTGATCCCAATAGCCCACAATACAGGGGAAATTACTGCAAAGAATTGCAGGAAATTTTGCTTGATGTGTCCCCTTGAGTACTATCTTGGTCTGGCCATCTCTCTTCAGGTTAAGGGGTGATGGGTGGAACACCACCCCTGGCTGGGATATAATTAAGATTGATTATGTATCTCTCAGACCCTGACTTAAAGTCAATACGCTTTGCGGTGCTTAAAGAATAAATTCACTTAATTCTGCATTAATTTAGGGCGCACACCTTGCTAGACTCCCAAAGCTCAACTCTACTGTGAAAGGGATTTTTCTTCTCCTTCTTGTAAATCGGCTGTATTTTTGGCAGCTTAAATTTGCACAAAACACTCTATTTCACCACGCATTTGACTCACTTGCGTTTGCAATGCATCAGTCTTACAAGTCCAGAAATGTCTGGAGAGTTAAAAAAAAAAAAGCCCTGTCAGTTTGTTTGTCAAATTTGATTAACATTTAACAGACACATGTTTCATCCCAAGTTTTACCAAAACATCTCTAGCTCCATGAACTAAACTCAGAAAGAACCCTGTCATTCTTGCAAGAACTTTGGTCATATAGTTAAAGTCGCTGCTGTCAATTATGTGTATTGGACACTCACCCCAAATTAGGAGAGCAGACAACAAACACGGATGTGTGTGCTTTTTATGTAGGGTTTACATTTCGTGTGTTTTCATTTTGAGCATTTTGAGCGCTAAAGGCAGATCCTGAAGGCACATCCTTGTGTCACCTTTGTTAATTCTCTCCAATTTTTTCCTCTGTCCCCATTGTTAATTATATTTATATTTACAGTCAGTAATAGTTATGATCCTAAAGCTATATACATATATATACACACATTTATATACAGGAAAAATGTTCTACAGTATGTTTCATTTGCAAAATAAGTGTTGTGCGGGTGGTAGTGGCAAATTTTCCAGCAGAGGGAGCTATTGTATTTACTACTAAGGTTTCATGTCACATAATATAACCTTTAAAGTAAATAAAAATATTACAAGAGTGTCAAAAAGGGTAAAGTTTTTGAAAGTGGGGAAAGTATCTTTTTTCTTTCCTGAGGTTAAACAATCCTTCCGTGATTGTGCATTGTGAGGTATATTCATGGGGAGGAGAAACAACTCTGGCTGATAAAAATTCCATGTTTGTAGAATAAAACAACTTGTCATAAACATTTTTGTTTACAAGAAACAAGGTGTGGTCAGGTAATTGATGGTTAAGTGGTGTCTGTAGACTCCACTTACCTACTGTTCACTCAAATTAATTTCAGGGCACATTTCAAACAAATGTGAATACATATAACTTGACGTAAATAAAATAACACACACAGCAAACTGTTGATGCTGAGTAGCGGACTGCTGTTTCAGTAATTATCAATAGCAACATTTTTGACACTGGTCATTAACAGAACAGAAAGTGTAGGAGAATAGTGTTTATTGTGTTTATTTATTTCGGATTCAAATTTATCAAGGGCACTTAGGTTGCGTTACAACCATGCTGAAAGGCTTTATATCACTCTTGAACATTACATTGTCACATCGTCGTCATGCAGAAGTATATGAATGTGTACAGTTGCATATGCAAGGGGAAGTGTCAAAGTGCGAGTCGAAATGTCACCTGATGATCTCGCCACTCTTACATAAACTTCTAATACACACACACACACTGGCTCCAGAGTGTCACGCAATTATGGTTAAATCAATGTTGCTTCTGTCTGGCTGTCTTGTTGTCGTTGGCAACCAGGTTGTCATGGTAAACTGCAAAGACAGGGAGCCACTGAGCTGCAGCAGCCAGGTTGCACTCATACAGGAAGCATTTAAAAGTGGGTGGGACCTCGGCTGTTTAGCCACCGTGTTTGTCCTGATGATGACATGGTTAATGGACCCTAACTGGGCCACGTAGCTGCATTGACACAGGAACCGTAATAATGGCCGAACTGCTGCTATCGGGGTGTCGTTCGTGTTCAAACCATTTAAAGATGTTCTTGCGTGATTCCAGAACATTCCTGAATGTTGAACATGTGTTTAGCTCCTTTTCACTGAGTAATAAATAAGTAGATTATTTCTTATTTACACTGGAAACCTGCTCCAGCAGCTCTTTCCATCAATTGGACTGTGAAATAAACAAATGTCCTCCAAAGGAACCCAGCAGAACCATCTGTTAGACTGCAAAGAAAGCAACTTTCTAATTAAAGACCAGGAAATGATGATTAGATTTCATGTTTGTTATAACTGGAAAAATCTCTGGGGGTGTTGAAACATCCCATGTATCTAAATACATTGATTTTTATTCCATACACTGGTGGGATGAAAAATTGGAAAAAGAAATATAAATAAATTCCTTCCTTTTGAACTTTCAGTTTTTATGGATTTCACTTTAGAGATTTTACTTAAGACATTTTTCTTTTATGATGCACAAAGACCTTCACTGGTGCTGTAAAAAATGTATTCATCTTAGAGTTAAGTCAGATGTGCAAAAAGTAGAAAAGGCTTTGCTAAATATGCAATTCAATCTATAGCACTCAACGCTGCTAACCTATCAACTGTAATTCGATGGGTTTTTTTTTGGAAGGAATGACAGTCCACTGTGGGTGTAAATGCAATTTAGGAAAGTTTGTCACTCAAATGAGTCAAATTCAAAACAAAACACCTTGTCTGAACAAATTCAAAATATATAATGATGCATAAAACGTTTTTGCAGTATTAAAAATCAAATGAAATATGCCACTATCCTTTCAAAGTTGCCATTCAGAATTACAAGCAGGAGCTATTGCTGAGTCATTATTGGTTTAAGGAGTGTCTTTTTACAAGTCTTCGCTGCCAAAAGTTCACTGTTGCAAATCTGAAAAGTCATCAATGGGTTCCTAAATGGATATGTTTGATGGGTTCCCCTCTTCAAGGCCTGCTTAATGTTGTGTAAATAGGCTGCTCCCAACTAGAGGAAGAACTATGTGGAGGCGGTGCTAAGGCCAAGCTGTTAATAAGAGGCGTAGCGTAGGGCCTGCGGGAGGAGTGGAAGTATGGGTACTGATAGAGACCAGCAGGGTACCCAGAAAAGGCACTGTAGAAACTGGAGGTCTGAAGGTCAGTATACTCAGATTGGCCCGCAGAAGCTGTGGAGGTAGATGAAGTACAGGTGGCCAAGCCTGGGGGAGTGTACTCCGCTTGGGGCGGAGGTGGCGGGGTGGAGGAAGAGGAGCATTGGGTGCGGGCCGGACTCTTCTGCTCAGTTTTAATCTGAGGTTTCTGGCTGCCCTCCTCTTGTTTGGGAGATGTCGAAGACGCGGTTTTGGGTGTCCAGGTGGGAATGCTTGGGAGGACGAATGACCCAGGAGGGTTGTTGTGTGTGTGATCGGTATCTGGCGGGACCGCGACTGCGGCAGCACCGCTGTTCGGCCGTAAGTACTGGTCAAACTCATGAACGTCAAAGCCATCAATGTTGCTGATAACGTCAGTGCTGAGCTCCGATATGTCAACCTTACTGAAGTCGATGTTCTGGCGGCCGGGCATAGCAATACAACTGCCATCCACCAGCCTGAAGCCCTCAGGTTTGATCCCGGTGGGATGGTCAGTTTTAGGAGTTGTGGGAGGCGTCGGTGGTCCGTGAGATTGACCTGCACACGCACAGGAAGATAAGCAAATCTGAATGTTTGTCACTCTTTTTATGCAAATATATATATATATATATATATATATATTTGAAAACCCACTTTTGACCTCCCTTCTTATCGATTCTCATGATCCCAAATTTGAGAACATATACTTTTTTCCAAAATAAGTTTAGTTAAAAAAAAAAAAAAAAAGATAAAAGATGACAATGGGAAGGCAGACAGTGATGTACTATCTGCTCATATTCTACAAAAATGAATACCACAAGGAAAAATGAAATTTCCGTATTTTAAGTACCTTAATCGGATAATGACAGTAAACTGTATTTGTATACCTCATGCACATTAGAGTACAACTGAAGGTCTGGAGGAGATAAGTCTTCTCACCTGTCCTATCAGTCAGCCTGGACAACCCCCCTTCGGTCTTACACAAGCCCTGCTGCTGCTGCTGTTGCTGTTGCTGCTGCTGCTGCTGCTGGGCCCTCTCGGTCCTGCAGTCCATCTCGTCTCCTTTGGTGCTCTTTCGTCTCCGCGGCTGGTACTTGTAGTCCGGATAGTCCCTTTTGTGCTGTAGCCTCAGTCTTTCGGCCTCCTCCACGAAGGGACGCTTCTCTGTCTCTGAGAGAATTCTGAGAAAGGCAGAAGGGGCGGGTTATACTTATTGAATTGCTGTCATCGACAAACTGAAAAACAGTGATAGAGGCACTTTGGGTAATGTTCAGTGAAAACTGGAAAGCCTGGGCTACAAAGTGTGGTTTTGGATCAGGAAACCCCACAGACACTGTCTTTAAAAAGGCAATGCCGTGTTTTTTCCTTATCACTTTACTAACGTAACCTTCTGTTCTCCATTTTAATGGCGGCGTTGACTCAGGGAGAGTGAGACTAATCGGAACCGGGCCTCTGGGCCACATATGACCCAGCACATGTTCAGCTCTTGGTGGGCTCAGCTGGCTTTTTCACCAACTGAGCTCGTCGGAAATTGCAACAATAACTGACACTTTTTAAACCAAATGGTCCAAAAGATAACTTTAAAAAGAACCAGATGTGTCAGGTCATGAGGAAAAAAAATATGGAAAAATCTAACCAGTTATTTGGCCACGTCAAATATTTTACTATAAAAGTATGAAGCGTATTCAGTATATTAAAAAAGACAACTTTTTTTTTTCTATTCCTCATGCTGTGTTTGTTGAGGATGAAGCTCCATCACTCACCGCCACAGTTTTCCCAGCGTCTTGCTGAGCTCCGCGTTGTGCAGGTGAGGGTACTGGTCCGCCAGCTTGCGCCGCGCCGCCTGCGCCCAAACCATGAAGGCGTTCATCGGCCGTTTCACGTGAGTTTTATTCTTTAGCCCTTTCTCTCCTTGACTGGGCATCGGAACCAGCGACCAACCATAACCTTTCAGCACCTGCGAAACGGCGTCCTGGATGCAGGCGGGGAAGCGGTCGTCCTCCGGCCCGCTCTCCGCCGAGTGCGTCGCTCCGGCTGGGTGCGCCGCTCCCGGCGCGTCGGAGCCCGCCGGAGACGTGGGTGACTCTGAGTCTGACCCGGGCGGAGACGAGGAGCTGTCACTTTCTCCCGGGCTGCTCGGGTGGCTTGTCACGGTCGTGCTTTCTTCCGTCATGTTTTTGACTTTCCAAAATGTCCCAAAAGTTGAGAGGATTCGGAGGATCTCTCAAGGCGCGCAGTGACGCACGGCGGTGACAGCAGCGGTCGAACTCAGGAAAAATAGTGAATTTCTTGACATGAACTTGCCATCCTCTCCCACAGTGAGAGTCACTGTTTTCTGTTACCACTTCATTTGTATGTCTCTCCACCCCTGGCGTCCGATTGGCTTTGAGTTGGTTTTTCACCATCCCAGTTCCTCCTGTTTTGGCACATGGAGCAGGCAAGAGGGATTCACCGTCACATGTGAATGAGATTTTTGATTGTGGCTAGTTTACTGGCAATCGATTTAAATGAGTTACATAAATATATAAATGGTTGATTTTCAAAATCTAATGTCAGCAGACAAAAATCAGACAAAGGCAACTAAAATGAGATAAACACACGCGAAAAAAAGCCAAATAAATTACGTTATTCAGTGTATTCGGTTTTTAATGACTTCTCTTGAATGCACAATTTCATGATATTAAGTGCATTGGACAGCTTGTTTGGTTATTTTATTCTCATCATCTACGTCAAAATAATAATCATTATAACCATCACTATTATTATTATCATTATTACCAGTGCTACTACTCGTAGTAGTAGTAGTAGTAGTAGGAAAATAAGAAGTTACAGCAGTCAGTAGTACAAGCAGAAGTAATCATCGAAGGTGTTAGTAGCATTCGCAGTCGTAAAACAAGTAGAAGTATAGATAAACAAAAAAAGAAGCCAAAACGAATCAAATCATCCAAAATTAACGAACATTTTTTTTCAATGACAAAGCGAAATAATCGTTGCTACAACAACAACAACAACAACAACAACAACAACAACAACAACAACAACAACAACAACAACAACAACAGCAGCAACAATGATAATAATAATAATAGTAACAATAAAAATAATAGTTAAAGTAATAATAATAACAATAACAATAATAACATTAATAATAATAATAATAATAACAATAATAGTAATACTAATACTAATATAATAATAATAATAATAATAATATAAACGATGATTCGACGTTGCGGGCTGTTTAGTCACGTGACTGCATGACAGCCCAACATGGCGTCCGTCGGCGGGAGCACAGAGAGCTCTGTGAGGAAAAGGCGTGTGGACGGCCTCAAAACGGAGAGAAACTCCGTTGGTAGCCCACAAGAAGATGCGGGGGACACGCGGAAAGCCAGCGAAGAGGAGAGGAGCTTTTCGTCACTGCACACCGGGACTTTCTGGCTCACACGTATCGTGCTGCTGCGCTCCGTCGCCTTTATTTACTGTGAGTGCGTCGACCTGGACTCCACTCGGGCCGAGTCTGAGACGCTGCTCAGTAACACACCTTTGACTGAAAGGTGGTCCTCAGAATATCGACCGGACATAAAAAATATACAAGTTAATAGGGAATAAAACATGAAAGGGCTATGAAAATGACACTATCCGTAATTTACTAAGATAATGAAATAAAAATTGCTTCGGAAATGAGGAGAAACTCAACTGAAATCTGTAAGACTTTACTAAGCAGTCTTTACGAGAAGTGACCTCATGAATTTGGACTTGTCGTCATAATGTTATCAGGGAGAGTTTTTTTTTTTTTTTTCCAAATGAAACAAGTTAACATGATGGATTTTTTTCAATTAGCATAAAATGTTTAGGTCCGATTGTTTGGGTTGAAATGCAAATTAAAATATCAATGCCGCAATTGGAAATACAGCATGAATAGATTAAAATGGTGTGATATGAAGAAAAGGTGAACTAATGGTAAATGTCCCCAAATGAGCAAGAAGTCACTTGACAAAATGGAAAGCAATAAATAAACTTTTACAGAAGTTAACCTGCAGAGACAAAAACAGGAAATCTATCAAACTATTATAATTGTACAGTTAAGATGATTGATGCTATTACTCTTGAAATAATTTGAGCACAGCCTCCAGAACATTGAAATTAATGTGAAACATTTTTCATTTTGTTGAGGTTATAATGAATCAAATCAGTATTTTTGATGAAACAAACCCAGATATTTTTTTCCACACTTATGTAACTGACTGAAATCCGAAATGTTCACATCTCTTTTATGTCTACCGAATATCAAAGCAAGTCTGATTTATGACATTGAGGAGAGAGAAAATTGACATTTTGATCGATGAGTGTGAAAACAGCTTGTCACAATCCATCATTGAACAGATCGAAAAACTCAAGATTTCAGCTGTGACTAAAACGGGAAAAAAAAACACACATCTGATTGTCGGTGAGGTGGTGTAGCTCCAATAATAAGATCTGTCTTTCCCCACAGTCGTGGCGTTCAGTGTTGCATACAATCAGAATAAGCAGCTGATAGGCAACAATGGCTTGATGCCTTGCAAGAACTACCTCAACAGTGTCAAGCGCTATGTTGGGGGCAAGATAGGCACGGCTGCCTTGGCCTACACACCGTCCATCTTCTGGTTCCTGGACTGGAGCGACATGGATGCCAACTTGGATGGTGTAGCCATGCTGGGGATTCTGCTGTCGGGATTTGTCCTGGTGACGGGGATGGCCAATATGGTGATCATGGTGTCGCTGTGGGTGCTTTACCACTCGCTGGTCAACGTGGGGCAGCTTTGGTGAGTTTGGGAAGCACGCGTTTCACCTCTTTCTCAACCAACATGATGAGACAGGTATATTATTGTGCACATTAGATGTTTGTGTATTTAGTTCCCCAAAGTGATCAGAAATGTTTTGTTGCAGCTTTGAATTGGGAAAAAAAACAATGTGAAATTCAATTTCATTCCAGCCGTTTAGTTCACTGTAACATTTTCCTTTGTTTTTTTCTTTATCTCCAGGTACTCTTTTGGTAAGTGGCCATGATGGCCATGAATCTCCTTTTCAAAAGGTTTCTCTTCAACCCCCACTGCTCTGCCATGATATGAAGTGGATTTGAGCTGTTCCACAGGTTTGGAAATCTCTTACTAATTGACTGTGTAATTTTAAAAATTATTAAATCCCAGCAATTCATTCACATCATTTTTTGGAGGAATGTCGCTGGGCAGAAAATCAGACAATCAAATGCAGCTGCAACATCATGATTTAGAACTACTTTAAAATATATCCACTCCATTTCATTTGGCTTTTACACTCTGCTTTCTTAACTTTCACATGATTCTTCCTCTCAGTGTATTTGCAAATATTTATGCATTTTCAAAAGTATCCAAACATATTGTCATGTCAGTTTCAAGTCTTTGACTGAATCAATTTGATTTTAATATTCCCCCTCTTTTTGAAGATGTGATCACACAGTTGCTCCTTTTACTAAGTTAAGACAAAGAAACAGTTGGTCTGGGCATGAATCTTTTAATAGCACAAATTGACCAAATCTTTTGTTTATGAGCTGCTTGTAGCTTCCTCTAACTATCAGACAAATATGACTGAAATCCATTTCAAAATAAATGTTCCATTTGAACAAGTCTGATGATAGTAATGGCACTGTTGTTCTTATGTGGTGACACTAGGTTTATTCTACTATGTTTCAATTACATCCAGTTGTTGAATTTGATATCTTTATATTTTATTTAGTTATCCATTTTATTTTGAGGATTTGCAGGATGACTTGATATTGTTTTTAAATCAGGAGCTTTGGATTCAGGAAAATTAGGACAATTAATAGACTGATTTGAGATTTATAGAGACCTCAAATATATCTCCTCACATGAGAGGTCAGGACTGCAAGAGTTTTAGAGAAGCTTTGTGTCTTTTTAGCCTATATATGTTCTCACAAAATTAAATCTTACTCACTTCTTAGCCATTTGACTGTTAAGTATAGTTTCAACAGTGGGAGGCTTGTTAATGTTTGTGGGATTTTCACTTTGATCTATTGACTAACTCTTAGTGGAAGCCAGCTTCAAATTTAGTTTGCTTGCCGTATTTCCCAACGTTTGTTTTGTAAGCTGTTGTTTTTAGGGTCAACTAGGCACTGTCAAGGCCAGTACTTTCTGTTTAACTGTATAATTGAGTTCCTTTTGTACATCTGTCCACTTGCTTCTAAGGCATCACTGACTCTCCCTGTTGTTCAACCTGCCCCTTTCTCCAGAGAACACCATTGGAAAAAGAACTCTCACTTTAGATGTTTTGCTGTTGGTCTAGGTTGGGAGAGTCAGCTGTTGGAGACAGGGTTCTTGGCTATTTTTCTGTGTCCGGTGTGGACACTGTCTCAGGTTCCCCGTCGCTGCCCCCCCTCCCTCATCTGCATCTGGACCTTCAGATGGCTGATTGTTCGCATCATGCTGGGAGCTGTGAGTACACCATCTCGCTCGCTTCCTGATCAGACCATATTTAAAGGGTGTTGTACAGCCCAGTCACGATGTATGAAAGGAATTTCTCACGTCCCTGTTTGAGGGGAATGTATTATTTATCAAAAGCTGATGTCTGATAATTTGGACAAGCCTATTGAAATATATTTGACATCTTTGAACGATACAATTTGTGTTGATTGGATTTCATACTCTAATAATGAGATCCAGACAAAGCATGTAAAATGTCTCCTGCCAGTTGAAAACAACAAAGACCCTGTTCTCTAAAAACAGAAATGATTTATATTTTTATTTTCTTTTAGATCAAGCAAGTGAAGTTCAGTCACATTGGGTCCCTTAATATGCATCTCATCTCCAATTGTGATGTGATGCACTCCGAGCCGTGTACACATGATGGATTAGCCAAGACATGTTAACACTTGGTCTAACTTGAAATGTCAAAAAAAGAAATGTTATCACAGAAAATAGTGACTGTTTGTGATAGAGTTTTATTGAACTAGAAGATAGTTTGTTTTGTTTTTAGAAAGTAACACTATTTCCTAGCTGTCACTGCTGTCAATCCATATTCACACATTTTCACTTATGGATCAGCATTTATTTCCTTCTTTTAGCAGTACTTTCTTCATGTTGGACGAAATACCTCTAGGTACAAACATGAGTCCAAGTTGGATTTTCAGTGTTTATTGTTCTGATTTCAGACTGGTGCTTTTGGAGCAAGGTCTTTGCTACAAGACCATGTCGGTATTTTGAAATCCAACACAAATACTTTGTTGGCTAAACAGCATGTCTGGTGGTTTGACAGTGTCCACTATGAATTTCTAACTTGGTTACTGGTTTGCAATTGCAACAAAGTCAGCATTTTACATACTTTTGAGATTTTCCTTATGAGACTTTGTAGAGAGCTGGAATTCAAAGAGTTTTATGACTGCAAATTAAGATGTCCGGTATATTTAATCCCCCCACCTGAAACAAGGATAACTGCATTTTTCCTTTTTTTTTGAGGTAAACCACATACATTAAACAGTGCATATTAGATGTGACATCAGTATATGGGTTTTTCCAGTGATTTGTTTTTCATGCATGAGGGCGAGGGGCGTTCCAAGAAGTTGCAATTAGACCTGAATAAAGTCTGATTTACTGATTGGATTCAGTCCAATCAACTGCTTAGGTTTTGGCGGTAATCCAGATCTGGAAGGTACATTTTTGTACAGAACTGCATTACTCTCATTGACAGTGGCAGACATCTAGACTTTAAAACCATTAGATTTGTATTCACTAACTTTTAATGTGAAATCCATGAGCTTTGGGAAGCATGCAGTGCAAACCCAGCAAACATTTGGCCCGAACACATCTGCATGAATGCCAATGTTTCACCACTGCTCCATGGAATTCTGTTGGTGAGAACAACTCTGCGTAGCCCAGGGTCCAGCTCCTTCCAGTCAAGTGGAAGGGGTTTGAATGAGCCCACCCACCCAGCTCGGTTCGGGGGAACTTTTTTCCAGGATGACTTGCATGTTTAAAGTCATGACACTATTTTACGGTGGTCCTGCTCTGTCCAGACATCATGGTGCATGCTGTTAGATTGGAATCTAAATCTGTAAAGATGCAGAGTGTGTATTAATACTTGTGATGGTCGACTTAGCTTTGATACTACCATCACGGATTTAACATTCTCTTCTTGTTACGCTTTACTATTTATGGTACAAATATTTATATGCTTTTAACACATTTTTTTCCCTATAAAAACATCCCTTGAAAAGAACTGGGATTTTTAAATCCCAGTACATTTGTGTGAGAAGATGTTGCTTAAAACATCAAACAAATCATAATAATTTCCATATACATTGATTCATTGGGTTAAATATAGTCAAAGGATACATGGAGGGCTCACAGCTTGTGAGGCAATTGTTTTTGCCCCCTCAATTAAATAAACAAATATGCTGTAATCTTTTTTTTTTTTCCCTTGTCACAGATTTGCCAGGTGGCCAACAAACCTTCCTTTACACACATTGATACAACCCCACAGGATAACAACAGCAGGTTGCCTGAAGACAAACATGACATGGATTTAAAAATAATACATTAAGCATTTGTCATAGATAAACACAAGTGTAAAATTAATTACCCTGTGTTCTGTGCTGCAGCAGCTGCAGTACTCTGTGAGCATAATTAGAACTGTGAATAATCTCATAGAGCCATCGCAGGAAACATTGCTTCATGTACCATGAAATGCGCCACCGCTCTTAAATCCAGTTTGTCATGTTCACATGATGAAGTGAAATAGTTGTATTTTGTAATGCTCATGGGTAATGCCCCCCCCCCACAATATTTTCCAATACAAATGAAATATATAAGTCATAGTTTTAAGACTAACATCGATGTTGTTTGAGTTCTGTTTTAGGATGAATGTACTTCAGCTTTGCAGGCCACATAACATATTTTCAAGAATTTTAAGCAAAGAGCATCTCTGTTCTTTAGCTTTGTAAGCATGGTTCATAAACTCTTGCAAACAAACACCTTTCCTTACTGCGTTTTTTTTTTTTTTTTACTAACAAGCATGGCAGAGGCATTTTGAACTGTTGTAGACCATCCAGGACAAGAACTTCTCATTTGATAGCAAAGTAGCATATTACATTCCGCAAAGCATGAATTAACAGATAATGGAAAACACTTTTCATCCAATCAATTTCGCATTAGTTTAATCAATATAAATGTAATATTTGAACCTTCAGTACAGCATGGGAGGGGAAAGGGTTTGTGTCACCATTGCGTCATAATTTGATTTATTCTTATTTGGCATCAGTGACAGATGAAATGTGAAGTTGCTCAAGTAAGTGTAAAAGCACGATAATGATAACATTTAGAGTTCTTTGTGTTAGTTACCTGAGCAAAAGTACAGAAGTATTAGCGGGTAGTTTAACTTTTAATCTTAAAAGTAACGGTATTCATTATGTATACTGTTTTTTATTGTTGTCTTACATAGTGTGTCTTTGTCACCAGTACGATTAAGAGTGGTTTGAGATCATTTGTCCATATAAGATGCCTTCTGTAGACTAAAAGTAATAATATGTCATATTATTCACTTTTACAGTGTATTAGTTTATTAGACAATGTAATACATTTTGACACAAAGTGCATGGAAGTTTTGTTATTAGATAAAACTGATAATTAAAACAAATTAAGAATATTTTATTCAAATTTGAAAAAAGGGTTAATATAATGTGGCAGAAATAACATTTCCGACGAAATGCAATAGAGTGGAATTTCCATTAGCACCAAATGAAAGGGACTCAAGTGATTTGCGAGTAACCCATAATTGTACTCAGGTGTACTTCTTAGATACTGCAAATTTATGTAGTTTACTTTCCCCTAGTTGGGACAAACCTGGAAATCATGCTTCGAAAAGGACTATCTTCTAGCCTCTCCCCTTGAAACTCTGAGTGCTAAAGCACATTAAATTAGTAAATAATGACTAAATAGATGTCCAATCTTTAAAATAAAGTTGTTTTTTTTCTCCACACCAATCTATGAATAAAGTTAGAAGTTATTAATTTCTCTGTGTATCTGCCCATATTTATGAGCTTCCTGTTTAAAGCGTTGGCCCGGGAATTGTGAATTGGATTACAATTTTCGCTGCTGGCAGGGACATCTCTCTTCAAGAGTCCTGTCACAGGAAATTGTATCAGAGGTGTGGAGTAATGAGTGTCACTTGGAGTGAGCAGTTACCATGGGAATGTGAGCTCTGAAATGATACTTAAGCCTGCTGTTAAGGATTTTGTTGATAGCGTATTCTGGATGTTTGGGATTGAGGTCAATTCATTGGGGTGTAAGTGTGCACCCGATGTACTCCAGCAGGTGGGTTTTTATGGACTGTGGTTGGTCGGCAATTGTATGCGTGTATGTCCGTGTGTGTCCATGTGTGTGTGTGTGCATAGTAATGGAAGTGGTTAGGATAAAGTTACCCTGATCTAAAACAAAATTTTCATCAGGAAAGAAAAAAATCTAATGTTTTGTTGTTTGGCTATAGATGTTTCTATTACATTCCTGTAAATATCAGTGAGTTGCTTTTCTAAATCAATAATTTATATCATATGCCTTTGGGTGCCAAAATGTTTACAACTCTCCAAACTTTAGTCAGTCCTCTTTTAAAAATTCAGAGGCCATTATTTATGAGCCTACTGGCAAACAGCTGTGGAAAGAATAGTCATGTTTTTAGGTTCTCCATCCATCTCACTTGTCACCCCCTCAAAAGTGGGGGTGACAGATGTGAAATTGAATGGAATGTGAAATTTCAGGAACTCCTGTAGGATATTTTTAGACCCCGCTATTAATTGATTAGAATTTGCTAATCAAATGTCAAGGTGGCTATGACGTCATTTCCATCACTTTCTCATGAACACTGGGAATACCATTACAAATAGCAACATTTTCCACATGTACTCAAAGATTAATTGATTTGAAAGTAGTGGCCAAAGGTCAAGGTTTTTAAATCTCATATAATTCTCTTTTCGCCGTGAACAAAAAATTCATAAACTGGTTAAAAGAAAAAAGCTCAAACCAAGATTAAATAGCATTGAGTTAGAAAACTGAACATCTAAAGGGTTGAACATCAACTTCACTGTGAAATCATGTTCTGCAAAACACGTCATCAAATTCCTTTCCTTTTGCATTAGGACAAACATGTATGTATGTTGTCAGTGGGTTACAAAGCAAACAACAGCAATATATTACTTCCAGTTTTGTCCATGATAAACACCAAATATGTTACCTGATAAAGCACAAGTAAATACATTGCAGTTTATTTTTTTTCCCAATTATTTCAAAGTTGTACAGATATTGCTCCCCATGCTGTCATTAACAATAATATAGATAAACACACTGCAGGAAAATACTGTCAGTTTTTATTTTCAAAGTTTCAAAAAGGTTAGAATATTAACATGCATTTGACATTATAAGGGTCCTGAGCTCCATGTGCCATGACTTCAACAGAGACATTTAGTATTGATTAAACCCAGGAAAATCTTCAAGTCTTTGACACCGAACAGAGTCTTACTTCGAGTCTACACTTTCCCACAGAGCAAGACTATTGGTGACCTAGTAAAACAAGTGGGTTTACTTCATTTTAAGAGGTCAACATTCCTTGCATCGGAATATTCTTGGCATTTTTGTCTTTTGAAGTCATGCTCAAATGACCAGCACATTTCTTTTGGATATTCCTGTTGGGGGGGGCACGGGTGAACAAGTGAAAATCTTTTGAGCCAGTGTTCATATCTGGTCTGGACACCTTCCCTGCTCAAGTATTCGGTGGTAATTGATGACGTTTCAGAATCTCATGACTAAATTTGATTATCAACAACATCTTCAGCTGCGTATCTTCACTAGCTAGCAGCTGCAGAAAGCATCTGCGGTCATAATCACAGAGAAGCATCCTGGTGTTTCTAAATCTGGTTAGTGAAGTTAGAAGCTGATTTATTCCACATTCCGCTCTAACCACATGATGGGATGATGTGTCAATATTGACAGTCTTGTGTCTTGGATAGTGCAGTATTTACTTATTTCGCCAGGTTAAAAAAAAAACACCCCGAGCTAAGGATACATTTGTGTGTTGAGTTTGTGTTATAAGGGAAATGCTCAAAAATCCCTCCACAGACATGTGAAAACATCTTGTATGTTCATCACTTATCCTGAGCTGTATCAATTGTTTTATAGTATGTATTATGGACAGTATGGTAGATACTTGTGACATTAACAGTTATTGTGAGTTTGCTCAGACAGCAAGTCAATAACATTTGCTCTCAGATATGTTTCTAAAGGTGACCATATACTTGTTAATGTTCAAGGGAGAGGATTTAAATGTTTGGACTCGATGATATGACATCAACTAAAGTATAAATAATCTTACAATAATTACCTCTGATAAATCTATACCTTATGTTTACTTATGGTATCAACAAATATTTATCCCTGTAGTAAATGTCACAGGTATGAACATGGATTTTTTTTTGTCTTGCTTGCTGTGGGGTCCAAGAATAGCATGAGATGGCGAGCTGGCCATCCCACCACATGCCTTCACTGTCTGTACAAAAAAAAAAAAGCAACTGAAAGTTTTAAATTCCAAATGCCAAAGTTCAGCAGATACTATAATTAACAGGGTAAATGAGCAAATCAGATTTTCTATATGTAGTTAGAATTCTAAGTAGAACATAGGGGGGAGGGGTGATTGGCTCAAACTCTTCGACCCCCATCTCCGTCCCCAATTTTCTCATTTGCGACCAAATCTTGTTCTGAAAGAACATTTTCACATTTCCAAATGTAACTTTCACAATTCATAACACACTGATAAAAATTACATAACTTAAAAAGATGCATTTTGATTTAATCCAAGCAAAAATCATTACCGATTCAAGTAGCGTCACGTCTCAATCAAACAAGAGCTTGACTATAGCTTGGAGGTCATAGGAATCTAAAACATGGGCTCTTTATCATCAGTGCTGGGCGCAACATGAGCTGACATACCTGTCTTAATCTCATTCTGGTACATGACTTGAACAACAACCTGAGCACTTCAAAAGACCATCAGTTGCACACTAAGTTTGTTTTGAACACCACATTATTACATTTGAGCATTTATGTCCTTTGTATTATTGAATAAAATAATCCACTTTTCGAATTATTATATTCTGCAAAAAAACTAAAAAGAATGATTGTGACTGTTAAGGTCTTAAAATAGAACAATTTCCTCGAATATCTCTTAAGAGCACTGTAATTCCTTTCACTCGAATACTTAAATGACTATAAGACACTCACACACCCTCTTTTTGTCCATCTTAACAAACATTACCTTCGCAAACAAAGGGAATTAACAATTGATTGAAAAGAGTTAGAACTGTGTTAATCACTTGTATTGTCAGGAGCTGAATAAGTGATTAGTTTGACTATAATCAGGTCATCTGATTCTGCAATGGATGTGGCTGGTGCTTTTTAAAATTGATTTATGAATTTTCAAGTGTAACATTGCTACATTGTTCCGGTGTTTTTTAGGGCCTCATCAAAATCCGAGGTGACAAATGTTGGCGAGACCTCACCTGCATGGATTATCACTACGAGGTAGGTTCGTTTAACCTTTTTTTCCTCCTGAGTTTGATCTGTCAGTTTGCTCTGTTACTGAGTGAAAAAAATGATTTTTTTCACCTTTTTGCCAGCCTCCTTTGCTTTTTGTCTAGCCTTTTGTTTTTTGTCAAATTAGACAATTATGATTTGTACTAGTTTCACTGCCATATCCCCTGTGGATGGGTCGTAGCTATCCATTTTTAGAAAAACCCAGAATCTGATGGAAATAGAATGTCAACTAAAGACCTCACTCAAATTGTATTTGATTGAGTACCTCAGCAGTGAGCAGGTAACATACATAAAACATATTTATCTCTAGAACATTAACGGTCCACTGCTTGGATGTAGATTTTAGGGGAAAGTCTAGCTGTACATGAATCTGTCTGATGAGAAAGTGTGACAGACCACAGGTGTGTAATATTGAACCTGAAGCTTTGAAGAACCTTGCTTTGGTCCTTCCAACAATCAGCTCATGACTTTTTAGCGTTTAATAACCCTGCAAAACTCTTTTCCGTGATGCATTTTCATCTTTCTTAATGCACTGTATAAATCAATATCGCATAATCCCCTCTCTCTATGACAGGCAGCCTCTAAATCTGCTTACAAGTGCAGCCATTCAGAACAACAGTATATGGTCAGCATATTTTATTAAGTTGATTTAGCATTAAACAAGCATGTACATTGTGGTTCTTTGGGCTGTGAACATTAGCATATTTTGACATTCCCAACAACTTGAAACCTCAATGAGTTTAGTGTATTACTCTGCTCTGAGCCCATAGTAGCAGATTATGCTTATTTGGTGACTAGAAGCATGACATGCCTCAGTAATGATCCTTGAATTACAAAACATCAAACAAGCTTTGAAATGATCAGGGAAGTATTATTTTGAATATTCTGGAAAGCACATTTTCTGCGTCTCTAAAGCAAAAGCCCGATGCCTTTCAGGCCATCGAATCAACTTAGCCGCGTAAAATTTCACACCGCGTTATGATGAGTGTCAGCAAATTACCATAAAGTTGTGGAAATCCTGTTTGTTTTTCCTCTGATGTGCACTCTATCCCGCCATCTCATTCAGCTGCAGAGAAGCTGAGCCAGATACAACATTTGATTGGTTTTCTTTTCTTTTTTTAAACTAGCACGCTCAATTCGTATTATTAACTTTTATTTAAGTGGTCGTAATAATCCCGAAGGACATTGGGTGTCAATTTAAGGTGGGTGTCATTATGGCGCCCATTCTAAAACCGCTGGATATTAAGAAGTCATTTATGTCTGCCCACTGGAGTAAATCAGGAATGTTGTGCTTCATAAGAATTTCAGCAGTTGAGCTTCCTTCTGTTTTGTTTAGTTGTGGAAATGTGTGGTGTGGTTCTCTGGCTCACTGCTGTGAAATTTCTATGTATGTTCTGACTTTTTAGAGTCTGAACTGTTCCTTTTCTTTCCTCGATAATAATGTATTGTTGAAATTACATAAAACAATTTTACACATATACCCCTGGTAAATATTAACACATAAATTAACATGCTCTTTTTTGAACCAGATAATATTCTTAATTAAGTGACGCACAATAATTCAGCAGGAGTAAAGGGAACTCTTGAAAACATTGAGCCTTTCATTGACTAGATCTAAATCAAATTGAGCAATTGAATAATGTCCTTGTCCAAAATTCTGATTGCGGAAAAATAAATAAGTGCTTAACCTTGTTTTCTATACCATTCATATTTCAAATTTGGGCCAGTAGAGGTTGGAGAGTATTTGCTTATCAGTATATTTTATAAAGGTTATTTGGGGAATCATCTGTTAAGTTGAAAGAGTATCAGCTGAACATTTCCATCTGCAAATCAGAATACTGCTGCCACCAATTTATTGTACCATATCTGTTATCTAATAGTGTCTTTTATATATAAAATATATACACTTACACATACACAGTATTTGTGTGTGTTTGTGTGTGTTCGCACATATTGAAGGGACTAGTCTTAAAAGGTATTTTTTGTCAACTTTATGCAGTTTTGCAAATCCTTTTTTTTTTCACTCTTTACTGTTGGGAACAGTTATAGAGAACCTTTTCTTTTTTAGGGATGTTTCAAAGATGTAATATCCATCAAAATTGCCCCCCCCCCCCCCCCGACAGTTTTTTAGGGGCTATTAATCCACTTTCTTCCTTTTTACATGTAATATTATATTTATTCTTGTTGTAAATGAAATATAAAATCTATTTAAGAGGATGCAGCTCTCCCAAATTCACAACATGTTATTTCAGCATCATTCGGATCATTGTGATGAATTGCATATGGTTGTTAATAATTAATATTGTCAAATGATATCAAGTCATTTTACCTAGTTAATGGCCCCTCTCTACCCCCTACTTCCTATCCCCCAACCCCATTCCAGCCCGAAACAAATTCTCTCTGCAATAGCTCTCTGCATTTCCCATATTCTGCTCCGGCACTATGTTGCTATGAGAGTCATACAACAGTAGTTACACCGTCTGTCTCGAACTGAACTTAGTATTGAAACCCTGCAATGAGAGTTACAGGCTTTCAGGTATTTTGTAGATTTGTACTGTTTTGGCTATGTTAGAAAATGACTCATCACCTGACAAATTGTTTTACAATGTGGAGATTATTCTGTCTTGCCCTGATCTGTCCCAACCTTTACCCCGTCCATTGTCAGTTTACACACATATACTCTCTCACACACACACACACACACACACACATGTATACACATATATACAGCACATGCAGAGCACCAGAAACCACTGGCACTAGGTGAAGCCATATTAACCCTGTATGACACACTGCACTCTTTCAAAGTGGTGGAGAAACCACAGATCTCTTCCTATCCTGAGTCTCGGGGGAACGCAGAGGTGTTTTGGCATAATTGGGGTTTTGTTTGCTTGCGTTGTTTGCTGCAATGCAATGACTGTGCAGTCTAGGTGGGGAGTTTTGGTTGTCTGAGGTTACAGGCTGACTGCTTTTGGAGTTCCAGAACTGTTTTGGCTAGTAAGTTTTTACCAAATAACTGCCCAATTATTTTTCCCAGTTTCTTATAACAATAATAAAAGCGCACACCAGTGTGTTTATGGTCTTGTTTTCGTATTCCCCCGTGGCTATTTCTATGATATATTTATTTTTTTTGCTCCTTCATCTGACACCATTTGCATGCTGTTTCATGGGTTTCATGCATGTCCTATATCACACACACACACACACACCACTAAACTCAAACACTAGACAGCCGTGTGTGAACGCCCTGAGTGTGTTTTTCTGCGTAGGTGGAGTGACGTTCAATTAAATAAAGTTCCATCTTTATTTAGACATGGAAATATTTCCCCCCAAGGTGTGGCACCATAAATCACTCTCCATCCAGTTGAGTGCCAAAGTAAAGCAACAAAAACATGCATCTTAAGCAGGTCAAAAAACTATGTTTGGATTAGTTTTAGTTAAAAATACAAATTCCAGGTGGAACATCGTGATACGTGATAATCTCTGCATCTCTCCCTCCAGCTCCGCTTTCGAATCGTCCTGTCGTTGACTGCCAGAATGTACAGGCTTCTCTTTATTTAGACTATTAAAATTATTTTTCTGTCACGCTATTTCTGTCCAGACCCAGCCTGTTCCAAACCCTATGTCCTACTACATGCATCGTTCCCCATGGTGGTTCCACCGCTTCGAGACGGCGTCCAACCACTTCATCGAGCTCATAGTCCCTTTCTTCACCTTCCTGGGCAGGCGTTTGTGTATAGTCAACGGAGCGATCCAGATTCTGTTCCAGGTAGCACAACATTATATTTCAGTTGTACAGTCAGATACTAAATCATGCGATTTCTTAGTTCTAATTTTTCTTTTTTCCTGGAAGGGTTTTGGCAAGTGATAAAAAAAAAACACTACCTTTGGTATGTTTTGTAGTCATGACAATAATGAATCAATGAACTGTTATTCCACTTTCACTGAAACACAAAGTTGTATTGTTAAGTTCTGTCTTCTTTCGTAGTTTTGTTGATCACTGTAGACATTTTATTCTGAAAACGGCAGACTAATAATTGTAAAAATCAAAACTCCCACTACATTAAATATTAAGAGGGTATTGGGGGAAAAATAGTCATTGAAAATATTGCATTCAACTGCACCAGCAAATGTATTTTAATTTGAATCTCATAAATGTTCTTTTTTGTTTTTCATAGATAATTAACATTTCCTAAGAAAATGAGCTTTCAGTGAGGCAATACACATTCCCCCTTTTTTACATTTTATTTCTTAATTCATTTTTTTCCCATTATTTTTACATCATCATTATAGCACAATGTGCTACAAGACCCTATACATTTATATACAGACTTACTGGAGTAGTCATAATTTATCAGCAACAACATCTCCATTGCTTTTAGTCAAAGTATTATTTTTGTTATTTTTCCATGACCTCTTAACGTTCATTTTTAGCTATAATGACTCTCCCAGGTATGATCCCTGATTTTAACAAGTCTTTTTAGCCACAAAGCAATGCATTTCCCCTGTTTTTATAGTCAATAAGTAACCCCATTTCATTTCCTTCAGAAACCAGGTGTGTTCTTTCTCTTTGCCTGGTTATTGTTGTTGTCTCAGGTGGTTCTGATAGTGAGTGGGAATCTCAGTTTCCTCAACTGGTTGACCATTGTCCCCAGTCTGGCCTGTTTCGATGACGCATCGCTAGGATTCTTGTTTCACTCTGGCGTTGGAGCCAAGAAGACAGTCCTGGAGATCCAGCGGGACGATGAAGTCAAATGCACCCCGAAACCCACAAGGGGTATGCTTTTTGTCAGACATGACTCATTGCATTTTTCTCTATGTGAGGACTTAACTTTTAATACAAAATGGGTGTGTTTTCGGTAAACTGGTAATATTGGAAAAGGGAAATAGGGGACAAGAAGGGATCAGTGCTGGGCAGTAGAATGGTCAGGAAATGTATGACATATGGTTCAGTGGATTTTACTACGTTGCTGCTTACATTTTTACAATGCTGGTTGCTTCAAATGCATTTAGATTTAAGAGTTTCTAATTGGTCTCGATGGACCCATTATTGTCTTTGGTTTACTGGAGAGTATTGACTGTTAAATTTCTCTTCACCTGGAGTGTGTGTGTTTAAGTCATCAGCCCAGAACCAGAAAGTGTCTTTAAGTCGAAGCATTTTTGCTGGATTGTGTCGATGCTTTTAACATGGATGGGATTAGCAGGGAGGCACAGATGTCGGAAGGAACTGATGAGGACTCATGAGCTAACAAGTCAAGCTTTTCCACCAAAGAAGTGTTCAAATGATCGCACTTGAGCGGTGTAACCACACAGACTTCCAGTTTTAATAGCAATGACTACATGTAGGAGCAAACAGGGCAGCGGCTAATGTGAAAAATCATCTTAGAGGACAGAGCCAAGAAATGTGTCACCTAAACTCAAGTATTTATGAAACCTTGCCTCCGAGACTTCAACAATTTTATGAGAGATCCAGCAAGATCAACAGAATTATGCAATTGTGATTGATCATTGAAGAATGTTGCAGTTCCCTCCGGTCCAGAGGGATAACAGACACCCAGCACTTCCCAGGTCTTCTTCAGATATGACTCAGGGCTGTTTGGGTGCCGCTTGTCAGTGATGGATGACTCCATTAGCTTACTTTTAAATAGGAAAAACAAACCCTTTCCAATTTTGTTTGTTCTATGTGTCAGGAATGCTGATTCGTCGGGTTGTGAATGTGTTTTTGGGCATTCTGATTGGCTGCCTGAGTGTCCCCGTGGTGATGAACCTGCTGAGTTCCAGGCAGGTGATGAACACCTCGTTTGACCCGCTGCGCATCGTCAACTCCTACGGGGCTTTTGGCAGGTACAGGTTCAGAGGTCATTAATTGTTTTCCAGTTTGTGGTTTAACACTCTCAAGATAGAATTAAGATTCTAGTGACCTGTTTTTCAATTTAAACCTTTGCAAATACCATTTCAGCATTACCAAAGAACGCACTGAAGTGATTTTCCAGGGTACTCGTAGTCCAGATCCCAAGGCCCCTGACACAGTCTGGGAGGAATATCAATTCATGTGTAAGCCGGGAGATATTTATCGAAGGCCTTGCATTATATCACCGTACCACTACCGCCTGGACTGGCTCATGTGGTTCGCTGCCTTCCAGGTGAGATTCTGTCAACCTCTGGAGGTGATGGAGGAAATGGGGGAAAAAAAACAAACTTGCAGCCGAATCATGAGACTAGAGCTATGTGATGGTCGAATTACTCCTTGAATAAGCATCTGGGCTGTAAATCTATTTCGTAAGAGGATTTGCTTTTGTTTTGTTGGGTAAATAATATTTGTAAATTAACAGTTGAGTTTATTTTACCTGCCTGTTTGCCTGTTACCTGCCTCTCAAATTCTTCATTTGAGAAGAGTATTTCTCTAATTATATTTGAAACAGACCTACGAGCAGAGCGAATGGGTCATTCACATTGCGGGCCGCCTGCTGGCCAATGACAGCACAGTCCTCTCGCTGCTGGACCACAATCCTTTCCAGGGCAGAGACTCTCCCAGGTAAGCTGACTTTTTTGTCCTTCCCTGTTATGTAAACAAATGAAGTTAAGAAACAACCGATTCAATGCATTATTTTCTGATATGGCATTTATTTGTTCATTGTTCTACGATCAATGATGTACAATGATGAAGCTGTGGTCACAGAAATATGTTTATAGGCGGTCATCACATTAGAAATAGCAGGCCTACACACAGGAGTGACTATTTTCTGTCCAACAGCTCCCTCTGGTGTTAGGAGAGAAAAAAATTATATACGGTATATAAATAGAGAGAAAGAGAGAGATATTCTGCATGCAACTGAAACATAAAAGATAGGAAAACAAAAACACTATAATACGTTAACTTCCAAAAGAAGAAAGTCAGGTTGTGGTTTGTACACAAACAAACTGATCTCTTTCATGTGTGGCTGTGGTAGAGCATGGGTTTTCAAAGAACATGAAAAGTCTCCAGAAAAACATTACTCAAGTCAGTGAATTACTCTTTGGGTTGAAGCAGAAAACTCTTACAACCTTTTTTTAGAATTTATACATGCTTTAAATGGACGATTTTTGCTATTGGTGTCTAGCCTAACTAATGCATTCTTATATGAGGGCCCCAGCCCTAGTATCTGCCAGGATTTTTTTTTTTTTTTTTTGCAAGATATAAGATATCCCCTTAGTGTGTCAATGTTGTTGAGCCAAGACATTGGCACACTAACTGCTCCCCTGGCACTGGTCCACGGCAGCCTACTGCTCATGGTTCATCCAATTTCCCCATGAGGGATTGATAAAGGATAAATTGTAATTCTTCTTCTTCTTATTGTTATTATTATATACATGCATGTACTGTGTTGGGTAAAAAAAATATGTTGGATTTTAAAAGGCCCTTGCCCCATGACAGTCCTCTCTGCGTCCTTCCCTTCAGGTGGGTCCGAGGGGAACATTACAAATACAAATTCAGCCAACCGGGCAGTACCGGCGCCGCCCAGGGGAAGTGGTGGCTTAGAAAACGAATTGGAGCCTATTTTCCGCCTGTGGACCTTGAGGGACTCAGAGGCTACTTTCAGTCCAGAAACTGGCCACACCCACACATACCGCCACATAGAAACTGAGTGAAACCTCCGGGCCTTGAAGTGACCTCAGATGACGGCATGAAGAGGAAGTCAGGTGAACCACACGGGTTTAGTTTTCAAAGACGTCCTATTGTGATCCACTTTAATGCAGTGTTACTTGAAGCCAGGTGGATCAAGTGCCCTCAAATGTATTCAGGTCCCCAATCTAATTGGATTAAATGTTATCGTGGTGGGAAAGTCATCGTTTGATTGTCTGATGGGAACAACTAGTGACAAAACAGCGCCTTGAGAATTTTCACTTGCTGTTTGTCAGCCAGACTGACAAAAACATGTTTTTTCCAATAAAAATGTAATCTTTTTATTTGTGTTTCTCTGTGGATGATTTATAATAACAATAATTTTAACTTTCCTATTAGGGAATCTATTTTTATTTCCTCTAGCGTAAGAACCAAATAAGTTCTTTAAGCAGAATAATGCTGTGGTGAATTATTATGTAAAATCTAATTATCTCTTGGGTTGAAGCAGAGGCCAAGTAAAATCCATTACATTTCCCTAGTCTCTCAGGAGTCATTACACTGTCCCTGCTGGAGGGCTGTCCTCTCCAAGTGACCTTCCAGTCATTCATTCTTTTTGAAATCCTTTTATGGGGATGTTTTTTTCTTTTTTAGAGCAATAATTGGAATTAAGGGGTCAGCAGATGTATGCCCTAGTGCTAGTGACACTAAATGTTGGATGTTGTAGTTCAATGTAAAGAGAAAGGTATGGTATATACCATTGACAGTAATAAAAAGATATGCAGTGTTAATGAAGTAATATGGGATCCATCAGTATGAATACAGTGTGCATAAGATAAATCCTGAACATTAGCTAGGTGATGGGAAAAATGTAAAATTTAAATAAAAGAGAAGACACTAACACTAATTGTTCCTGCTTCCTCTAAAAGGAAAATGTTTTAACACACGCTTTGAAGACTCCCATTAGTGCGAGTCTTGAAAGTTGAAAGTGTTATTTCTTTTCATAAAAACATGCCAAAGAAGCACAATACCTTTATAAAGGGGAATGACAACAAGACATATTTATGAATTTAATTACTTACACATTTCATTTGATGTCATTTGTAATCTTTCGGCTATATTTGCCCCAGGGCTTAACAACACATTAAAGTTTCTGTCCATAAGAAATAACTGTGTTGTTTGTTCAAAAGAACAATTTTTACGCAAAGAAAGCAATTCAATTCTCAAACGTCAGTAAGTAGAAAATGCTCCAGTAGGATGCTTTTCATTTAAATTACTCTAGAGGTCGCTGTTCTCCTGGTCATGATTTCACTTCTTTGGCTGTTATCCAGTTCAGCGCCTCAGCAGAATTTTTTTTCTCATTTATTATCCTGCACTGTATATAAGAGTCTTAATTGAAAAAGTGCAGTATGCCAAGTAGGATGGACTGCCATGGAGTAAAAGTCCCCTTTCCCCCTCCGTTGTTGCCAGATCAAGAACTCCTCTGTCACCGGTCAATTCATTTCCCTCTGTCCATCACCTGAACCTGCTGCACGTCCTTCCCATCTCTATCTTTGGTTACCCCAACTGGAAATCATCTCTCCTTCTTTTCTAGCCAACCTGGCATATAAGTCATTGCATGACCTTTGTTTGGCCTTTGCCATCTTTACCATCACCTTTTGCTGTATCTCCTTTTTATACCTGCTCTCTTCAGACCCCTCCGAGACCCACTTCTTCTTTCTCTGTATACACTCCTGCACTTCATCATTCCAGCTCCAAGTCTCTTCATCTGCTTTCCTTCCAGATGACATATTAAGTAGTCTCCTATCTGTCTTCCAGATCACATGTCTGCAGTTGTCCAATCATGTGAAAGCTTCCCCTGACCGCCTGGAAACCACACAACACTTACTTTTTCAGTTTCCTCCACCTTGTTCTCTGCCCCAATGCCTTTTCATCTTCTTGCCCCCACCGTCTTATGCTGTCTGCCCGCACTCTCGCCCACCATGACTTTGCAGTCACTGGTCTTCCTCTGATTCCATAGTCTAGTCCACCTACATCCACCGGAAGATAAGCCGCGACTTTTTTCACGAGCTTTGAACACTGCGGCTTAAACAACGATGCAGCTAATTTACGGATTTTTTGGGGGGCGGGGGGCTAACAAGCTTCATGCCGTTAAAACATTTATCCCCGTCATGTTGGACCGATGAAATGACCGGGAAATACTGAGGCCGTTCAACTCCGGCACCGAAGAGGACGACTTTGACGGTTTTAGTGTGCAGGAGGAAGCCAAAGATAGCGATCGGCTAGCCGGTGCGGCTTATATTGAGGTGTGCTCAGTAGTCCAGAAATTACGGTATGTGATCCCACTTCTACTCTTATAGGTCCCCCCCATTCTTAGATAGAGAGTATTTTCTACAGCCATTTTCCTCCTTTTTTGCAAAGTCTACCACCATTTGTCCCTCTGTGTTCCTATCCTGTCCCTGGATACCAAACCAACATGTCCATTGAAGCGTGCAATATTTACAACTTTCTCACCTCTGTGGATATTCAGCATCACTTCATTTAGGTCACTCCAGCATTTCTCCTTCTCTTCTAATTCACATCCTACCTGTGGGACATAACCACCAACAACATTGAACATTAGATCTTCAACTTCTAACTTAAGACTCATGGCTGTATCTGGTACTCCTTTTACTTTCAGAACATTCCAAACGTACTCCTTCAAGATAACACCTACTCCATTTCCCATTCCATCTGTACAATGATAAAACCACCTAAATCCTTGCTACCTTTCCACCTGATCTTCCGTACATAAAGTATACACACCTTTCCCCCCTGCATCAACCAGCGCTCTAGATTTTCCTATTATAGTCTCAAAATTCAAAGTACTTATCACAGTCCTGAGCTATCACTTCTGCTCTCTCTGCCTCTGAACACGCCTTACCTCTCTCCTTCGAACCACTATAGCCCAAATTCCACTGGTACCCAGATGTCGACCAATCTGGCCCGAAAGTCATAAGTTTAATTTGCATATTTAGTCGGATTGCCTTCCTGGCACAGTCTTCTGCATTCTTGGGACCGTCTCAAGGAGAAAATTGGTTTGTGTCCCCTTGGGATGCATTTGTTTTGCCAAAATTTTAAAAACACCTGAAAAAATCCAGGTTTCCTAAAAGTTATGGCCCCAACTGGTATCATTTTTTTCCTGTTTTATAAACAGAAAGAGGATTGTAAGGATTTTAAGAATAATCCCTAAAAGATTGTTATCTAAAATTAAGAGAAGTTTAGGTCTCTCCCTTACATTTTCTTTATAAGTAACTCATCCCAGCCCAAAAATTGTCTTCTCTGTGTTGTGTAGATTTAGATGTACATCGGTCTTTGTATGCTAAATGTTTGTTCATTGCAAATGTCATACTATTCCCATCTACGTTATAAATCTCTTTGCTGTCATGTTAAGCTAGTAACGTATTGCATCAAAGGCTGATCAGTGAGGCTTTGCCCTTTTCTGATCAGTCAACTGTTTTATCTTTTTCCCAGCATTTTGTCAAAGTTAATTTGACCACATAACTGATCAAATGCCCCTCGTCCCATGTAAAATCATTTGTGGGCCGGCATTTTACACATACTGTCAGTGTAGTCTTCACAGAGCTGCATCACATCACACGATTGGCTCTACCCGATGGATATTTGAGACTTGTCAAACAGCAGCGTGACGATTTCGATCAGGGAGAGGAAAAGTCGATGCAAATACATTCATCCAAGGTGTCAGCATTCTCTGATCCAGAACTAACCCTGCAGGTGTCAGGACAACAAAGCAGGTGCTGGTGTCCTGGTGAGATCATTTGTTTCTGCTTGTGTAACACTTGTGGAACTGTGCATGTGAAGAATGAGCAGTCACACTGTGTCTGGCAAAGTTATTTCCACTTGGCTTGCTGAGATAAATACACTGTCACTCCGTTGTGAAGGACGTGATTGATGTGAGCTGCACAAATGTATTTTTTTTCCTGCCCCTTCAGGGAAAAAAAACACATAAAAAACAAAAACTTCAAACATGGATACAAGTATAGTATTTTGGATTTACATCAATCGGTCATTCATACATGTTTTTCTGTTTGTGGAACATTTTTTAATTTCCATCATTTCCCCACAGAGAATTTTCAAATGAGAGAACAAAACTGAAAAATAATACAGCAGCCATCAGTTCCCTCATGCTGAGTTGTTTTTGTTGCAAGCTGATGAAAAATCCAGTCAAGAACTATAAAAATACCAATACCTGTATTGGAGCAGCTCCTGAATGAGTTTCTGCGGTCATAACACGTCATTGCAACGTTTTTATGCAAAATTCTTCAAATTTACACATCTGATGCCTGAAATGATTTACCGCCATCTATTGGTACAGTTTCGGTTCATTATGATCTGTTATGTTTACAAGCTACTTGTTCGCTGTGTCTGTTTGCTGTTTGGTGTGGAACAGGGTTGTACATGCTGGCATTTGAAGAACATTCCTGCCTGTCGTAGCTAAAATGAATCCAAGAAAGCTATAAGACTCAAACAAACTTACAAAGATCAGGATGGATGGTTAATTCATTGAACAGCTTTATTCAACGAAGGACAACAGTTGTAGCTTCACTCAGGTTTCCTGACCTTTACTCAGTCCCTTTTACATAAAGATCCTAACCTCTTGTTTCTTCATGAATTAATTCAATCATTATTTATACATTTGGAATCAAAGCAGAGACCTTCTTGCTGTGAGGCAGAAGCATTAACCACTGCTCCACTGTCCCATCCCTTTTTTATCATATCCATACTAAATTTCCACAACTTGTTTCAGCTCCTTATTTAGTTTGAAATTTTATGAATAAGGAGCTCTGAATATTACTACAGATTAAAAAAGATGTAAACATTAATATTTATACACATCATTGCTGTTTTTTTTTCAACTGTACTTATTCCATATTGTTTTGTGCTCATTAATGTTATGCATGTCTGCATTAATATCCTGAAGCTTCACAAGCTAAAGAACTAACTGAAAAGTATTTTATGAAGCACTTAAATGAACATTACTATTCTTGTTGTTGTTCTTATTAAAATGATTTTGACTGTGTATATAACCCATAAGACATTTCATGGCATGTCAACATCTATCACACTGGTTCCACACCTGAGCAAAGAAATCAAATAAACCAAACACCACCTTCCCTTTTAACATCTAAGTGTTTTGCACACTTTGTTTTCCCCTTTCTCTGATCACAGAATAGATTTCCTTGCCAAGTCTCAGCAATCGTTCATTTTGTGACTTTGACAGCAAACATACGAACTGCTCATTTTATGATCTGTTTCTGGGTTTTGGTTTGTCTTCTCATGTTTTTTTCTTCTGGGGTAAGTGAGGGTTATGACATGATTTACTAAAATGATCAATTATGAGCAAAAATAGTCCTGAGTTTGATTCCTCAATGGGAAAGTTTGGCCAAGAATGTGAGTGAATCACGGTCCGCATTCAGCAGGAAGCATCTTTTGTAGATTGACCTTCAGCAAGGCTGCAAATGTTACTTGTGGTTGCTATGCTTTGCTCTTTGATGAGAATTCAAAGTAGTGATGAGCTGCTCAGCAAGTTCCTTGGGAAAAAAAAAGAAAAAGAAACATCAATATATCATACGTAATCCATCCCAGTGAGTGAGTCACTATACATTATCCAAATCCTGGTTTCTTCAGTGTTATATAAAATGTTCTGAAGCGGAAGCATCGCCGCGGCATGGACTCACGAGTGTGAAGCCAGACATATATTTGACGTAAGGCGTGAGTCATGAAGATTCCAGTAGCTCAGACACTGTATTGTCCTCAGCTCTGGCTCACAGCAGTGTGTTTCTTTCACATCCTCCATCCTGAACTCGCCTTTGTCCAATTAAGTAAAGATGGCGAAAGGACACATAGGACAATATAATTGAAAAGTGTAAATGTCAATAATGACCTCCCATTTAGCCCCTCACACGATTTATTTGTAAGGCATTTTGCCTTAACAGGTTTATAACTTCTTTTTTTTTTAGAGTTTAGAAAATAGTCTGGGTGCATTTGATTATACAGCAGGCACCTGTGGTAGCTGGTTCTTACATGGCTGGCTCAGCCAGCAGTGAACCAGCCTCATAAATCAACCATGTGTAGCTCTTTCACAGGTCAGTAAAGTAGAAGAGCTGTAAGTGAATGTAGTCCATGTACTGGATTAGTGCATTGTAAGACCCCCTCCCCTTCTCAGGTATCATTGCATAAGAAATCTGAGAAAATAGGTTTTTATTTTATGGAAAGTCACTTCACCTTCTTGGACCAGCCTGCAAAGTGAGTATGGCCTGAATGTGCATGAGCCCAGGTTCAACTAAATTAATCTGTCCACTTCTAATAACACACACAGCTAGGATTTGAATTAAAACTTAGCTGCTTCGACTGACAGCCCCCCTTTCCATGACTATATATTCCAGAGCCCCCTCACTAACTTCTCGTCAAGTCCTCACTGTTGGAAGAGAAAAAAAACAACCCTCGGTATTTAATACAGATCCAATTCCAAAACCACTCGAAGGTGGTGATTCTGTCAAATGTAATTTCTCTTGCCCTAAAACCAGCAGGAAATTTAAAAAAAAAATGCAAAATTCTGAGCTGCTGGCAAAACTGCGATAACATTTTTTAACAGCCAGAAGTCCACGTTGTTTATTTTTTTCTTCTTTTGCTGGAACCGCTGCTGCACCTGTGTGACAAACCCGGAGGGATCCTTCTGGTGAGCGTCTGCCAGCAGGTGCTTCTGTCTCATCCACCCCCCCCCCCCCCTTTTTCCAGCGAATTTCATGCAAATCCAAAAAATTTACGAGCGCACCGCGCGTCTCTCACTCTTCCAGTGATTTAATAATCTTGCAGATTTTAAGTATCATAATCGTATGAGTTGCAATCGAAAGGAGTTTCTCTTTAATCGCATCGGAACAACCGCTCTTTCTCCTCACAACAGAGGAAGGGAGGGAGGAGGAGGAGGAGATAGAGGGAGGAAGAGGTGTTTACATTGTGAACCGCATCTCTGATTTGTAGTCGTCCACTTCCAACAGCGCGAAAACCGGCGGTGTCTCTCCGTGAACGCGCGTCGGGTCCGAGAGATCGACCCCCCCCCTCCGTTACGCATTACGCACCGCGACGGTCATGGTTTTGACGCACGGGTGAACTTGTAAATCACACCTCCGGTACCGGGAGCAGAGTTGGAGGAGGGGGGGGCACCGTGCACCGAATCCGTACACCGTTCTTTTTGACGCTCCGAAAACACTTTGATTCGAGTCATGTCTAGGAAAAAGACTTTTAAAGGCAAAAGTGGTTCCAAGAGCCCCAAGGCATCGCCGAGCAACGGCGGGAGGAGCGGGAGAAGTCTGGCCGCCGCCGCAGCTCCGTCCTCCGGCTTGGTCTATCCCAGCAGACCGTCCATCAGCAGCAGCGGCGAATTCTACGACATCGCCTTCAAGGTGAGCTGAAAGGGAAGGAAATATGGGCGACGACACCGGCGTGTCTTCAATTAATCATATAATCAATCCAACAATCAACCAATCAATCAATCAGTCATGAAACTATCTTGCAAAAACAAAAGTTTTCGAGTTTAGACTTCACTTGACGGTAGATTTGAGTCATTGATTAGTCTTAATGAACACACATCTGGTCGCCTGTTGTGTTTTTTATTCTACCACAGTTTTTCTTCTTGTATTTTATTTATTTATTTTTTTCGTATTTCAATTTTCTTGATGTATTAAAGATTTTTTTATCTCGTAGTTTTCTGATGTACCCAGCTGCAATGATTATTTAATTCCCCATTGGGGAATCAATCAATCAATCAATCAATCAATCAATCAATTAATCAATCAGTCAATCTACTGAGCTATGTCATTTTCTAATTTAAGGTTGTGAAGAAATAATGTATATATGTGCGTATTTATTCATTATTTCAGAGGAAATGGTGTAGTTTTTTTAAAGGCACCTTTGTAAACAGTAATTCTCGATCCTTTTGAAGGCAAAGGAATTAAGCACCTCCCTCTCCCCCTCCCTCACACACACACATACACACACACACGCACAGGTATTTCTGCTTGACATAGAATTTGTTTCCCAGCGTAGAGGGAAAGAACACAAGCCGTTACCTTCAAACTGCTCTACTAATATATTCTTTGAACTATCTGACTGGGGAAAGAAAAGGGGGAAAAAATTTGACATGTTCACTTTTTGATATTTTTTTTTCTTTGAATCCAACCTTTTGATCAGAATATTTACTCACCCAATAGCTTCTATATCCAGCATTTTAACCAAAATGTTGAATTCTTTTTTGTCATTCTGGTTTCTTCGTTTTTCTGTCTTATCCTTTACAAATATAGCATTAAGGTGCAAAATGTGCAAATGAAGGTCATTAAAAACATAAAAAAACTGACAACTTGATCCCTTTGAAATTTTATTTTAATAGCTTTACAATACTAAATTACAATGATCCATTATAGGGATAATAACAATCTGCACAAAGCAGATGCAAACATTCCTCCCAGTACTTATTTGTTCTCTCATACTCATCGACAACAGCTCACTAACTCAAATATCACTGTAGTTTTCAGCAAAGTAAACAAAACGGTCAATCACATTGGAACTTATGATGGGTTATTTACTGAAAAATCTCAAAGTTTTCTTACTCAGTCTTTGCCTGAGAGCGAGAGGAGCGGCTCAGCTCTCTGCAGTTCGTCAACTTTCTGTTACCGTTAGTCCCGGGTGCTTGTCTGCTTCCTCACACTGGACGGGAGTGGGAAATCACGCTGTGTTTGTGTGAGGAAACCAAGAATCTGTTGCGGAGGAATGTTTTCAACCCTCCTTCTACCATCCTCACATGCTTTCTTTTTTTTTTTTATGTCCATCTCAGGTGATGCTGGTCGGGGATTCGGGCGTTGGGAAGACCTGCCTCCTGGTCCGTTTCAAAGACGGGGCTTTTCTAGCCGGGAGCTTCATCTCCACTGTGGGCATTGACTTCAGGGTGAGTTTGCAAACCAGCCTGAGATCAGTGTAAACGGCTTGGGGGATTCTCAGGCCATTTTTACATCAGCTGTGTGTCAGCACATATCCAAATGCACAGCAGACAGCAGAGTAGGAATTTCACTGTGCAGGAAAACACGTTTCTACACTGTTCGGTTGACAATAAACGCTTTGAATCTTGAATGGGAGTCTGTGAGAACTGGCCAGGAAGCCAATGGATTAAGACTCTGACTAGCAGAACCAATGTCACAAACAGTTTTATGTTACCGCATTAGATATGGCTACACATGGCTGGAAGTGTTAGACGGAAACAGAAGATAGAAATGAAAAAGAAAGAGATTGTAAACTGGGGCTCCGTTCGGTAAGTCTGGCTACCTTTTAGATTTGCAATGCTGTTTCTTCCCGAGTATCATGACGCACCTGTTCTCCTAATGGCGCTAGATTTCCCACTCACATCTCCAAGTCATTTTTTGCATCACATATCCTTGAACTCAGAGGGAGAGAGAGAATGATATTTTGTCCATGGCACTAATATTTTTTTTTTCATTTTTCATCGGTGCTTGCTCAGAATATGCGCAATGGACATTTTCATTTATGAGCCTATGGTCTTTATAACATATATCTTTAAGGGGTAAATTGTTTTTCCCTTTCTACTTTTCTGTCTCTGACTTTGGTCTTAGCTCAAGAAAAGTATTCCCATTTTATATATATATATATATATATATATATATATATATATATATTAGATTTTTAGATTTTTCAGATGCTTGATGTCCTGGCTGAGTCTTATCTGAATAACAGTCTTTTGGACCATCTACTAGCAGATTATAAACCAGAAATAAGCCGGCAATGTCCCAGTGAACCTTCCCTGATCGGAGCCATCAGAGTTTAAGGAAACCGTGTCTAATGGTGTTTTGAGTGAGATATAAGCTGCACAGTTGTGTCGTCTTTGTTTATTTGACTTTTGCAGAGCTGTCAGGTGTCTCCTTCAGTAGCAGCTTGGTTTCATCTCACATCCCAGTGGTCAAAATCTCATTGCAAGTCCTTACTTTGAGGCATCTACTGAATGAATAAATACAGTGCTATTGATTTCAGCTTGTGGTATGGAAACGTTATCTCAAGTACCAATGTTTTGACAGCCTTATCAGCATGAATTTAAAATCTTATCTGCCAATGTGTTGTTTTGCTTTTTATTTTTATTTTTTGCAAGTGGAATTTTATTAACTTATCTGATTTGAGAATTCTAAATGCAGGTGGTTATTTGTACAGGAACCTGGTTTGACTGCACGTAGGTACTTCCTATATTCAGGTAGTTTATAGAAGCCAAATGTATAAGATATCCCTAATATACCGACCCAAAGACTTGGAGTAAAAATATTTTTGAGGAATCTGCCAGTGGTCCCCATTGTTTATTGCCAATGATTCATTTATCAAAAATAGAAAGGAGAAAAAAAGCCACATTTAGGTAGTCAGATTTCTGTACAGAAAATTTAGTCGCTAGCCAAGCAGTAAAACGCCATGTCTTGTACTTCCTCCACTGGAACTGCTCGCAGGAAGTTTAATATTTGACTTCAGCCCAAATTCCACCTATGGGACACAACAACTTTCAACAGAATCAAGTAATGGTGGAGAGGTTAATTCAAAGTGGTGTTATTTATTGACGGGCGAATCATTTTTTATACTCATGCCTGACCCATTTTTGCCTTTTGTGCCCTTGGGAAAATTGCAATCGAGGTTTTACAGAGCTGGTAAAAAAAAAGAGCTGCACTTAAGTGTCACAGCCATGGACTAGAAGCAGTGACCTGTTTCAATCTTTCACTGTCTTGTTGTTCCCTCAAGCATATCATGGTATCCGCAGAATCTGACAAAGCTGTTCGGGGGGAAAAAAAAAAAAAAAAAAAAGATTCTCCCTCTGGTTGCACCCTCATCCCAACTTCTGGAACAAGCTGACCAGAAAGGAAATGTTAGGATATCGTTGTACAACATAAACAAGTCTAAGTACTGAAAAAAATGGGTTGTTACTGTACAAACAGAGAGTATTTTGGTGTATTATAGTAACACTACACTGTACATTTGTTGTGCAGCTCTGTGAATCATACATCATTAAATTACCACTGCACATTACTCCTTTTCTCACCTGAGAGGTCAGTGTATTAAACAATACATCACCCAGCAGAAAAAAAGTAAAAGTGGTACCAGCCCGATGTATCACACACAGGAGTAGCTCTGAAACAAACAGCGCTCACCTTAGGCAGTGATGGAAAAATAGGACACATTTGCTTTGGACTAAACAAAACAGAACAGAACAGACTATTTGAAAGAAGCTCCGTGGGCAAAACTGAGGTATAAATAGAAAAAAAAAGACAGCTTCAAGAACAAGAAATGAGCAGTATCATTTAAAAAAAATAGTTGGTAAGATAAAACAAATTGAGAAGCACAGATCTTGATGGATATTAAAGGTATAAAACTATATTTTTGTGCATGTATATTCATATGGATGAAGGTAAATGAAAGATGAATTTTCTAACCGCTGATGACAGACTGATGAAACATTGATTAAGCAAACAAATGACCCCCTTAAGCTCAGTTTTTGCCGAGATCCAGATACCCAATGTTATCCTTAGCTGCTTTACATGAAACAAATCTCACACGTCGTTCACAATTACAAAAAAGTAATGTTGCAGACACGTGTATTTTGAGAGACTTGTCCAGACATTTTCAGTCTTATTTTTAGGTCTGAACAGCCTGTGTTAGAAGCACGTGTTAAGAGACTAGTGATGCACTTCCAACATTGAGGAATTCGCTCTGCAGGCAGTGAAAGTGGATGTATGTATGTATACAGTATATTTAATAATTGATAAGTGGTTTGATAAGTCAGATTTTACTAGTCGTGGGAAGTCTTCACAGATGATTCCGTGCTGCTTTTACTCAACAAATTTTCAGCGTCTGCAATTTGTGTTAGCATTCACACCTCTATTCAGTTATGCAAATGAAACACTAAGTGTTGATTGGTCAGCAGGCCAATGCTGACCTGGACTCCTGGCTCCAATTTCATTTTTACCTGAGAGACAACATGCAGTAATATTGATGAGGAACTTGCACATGGCGTTTACTAATGAGGTGCTGGAAAAAAAAAAAAAAAGAGGAAAGAAGCCAGTAGACTGTAAAGATAACTCAGCTCCTGATAGATTTATTACAAGATCATTAAGATTTTTTTCATCTTATGTGTGATTAACAGTGATTCTAAAAAAAATGGGCCTACTGGACTCTCCCACATTTCAATTACACTTTCAACTTTCAAAGCAGTTTGTTTCACAGATTTTATTATTAGTAACATGATTAGCTGGATTAAGAAGGACATACTGTGGACTCCAACAGTGGTGAGAAATGGGCCAACCTCTTCTGCTCATACATAAACATTCATAGACATGAAATAATCTAGTTTGGATGAGGGTATCAGACCACATAATTGGCTGACGTTCTGTATTGTTAGATTTACTAGTAAGGACTCTTCAAAAGGGAGGTTTGCAACTACACCCCCACCTTCTGAGGAGAAACAAAAGTCATTTAATTGAAAAGTATGTGTGGCTTCATAGGAGGACAGTAACAAGCTGTCTTAATTTAACTGTCTTGAGATAGTGCTGGTTCCACACTATCAATTTGCTGGGGAATGATGGCGCCAAGTAGCAGCTGCTATCTAACAGGAGCACATGGACAGTTCACAGCAGAAGTGTATGGCCGCTGGGCAAATATGAAAGCCCAGTACAGTTTCTTTATTCACATTGCTGTCTGTGGCCATGTTTGAAGAGACATAATGAGCATGGCTGGCGATCCGCAACTTCCCCGCCGACGCCGTGCAGCCGTGGTCATCTCAACTCCACCTAATTGAAATGGGGAAAGAAATCCTTTTGTTCTAAATGTTCTTATAGCTATTATAGACTACATGTCATGAATTTAAATTGGCAGATTATAATCTCTGATTCGACTCCCAATTTGAGCGTGGAATTGAGTGTCCTAAAAACATGTGGATCCACTCGCTGGGAAAGCAATTGTGTTGAAAGCGGCAGGAGAACAAACATGGTCAAAGATGTTGTGTTCCTTTGGAGATATTCAAAGTGTATAGAAGTGAATGGCTTTGCAAAGATCTGAAAATGTTATTTTTTTCTTGATATTTAACTCAAAACAAGAAGAAAAAAAAAAAAATTGAAATCTTTCCCAATCCTTGAATTGATTCGGTCTTTTTGTTAATTCATTCGTTTTCAATGCTGCTTATTTTACACTCAGGGTTGCAGGTTTTTGTGGAACTGGAGGCTCTCCAAACTGTCATTTGGCGAGAGGCGGGATTCACCTTGGACCAGTCGCCAGTCGATTACAAGGCCACACATACAACTATTCACTCCCTCATTCACACGTCATCTAGTCATACCATCACCAGGGCCACCGGGCCGCTCCCAGTCTTTGTACTATTTTTTTTTCTGCTGAACAGTGTGACCTGGTCATATTTTTCATGGAAAAACCCAAAGATTACACAACACTTAAAAAAAAAGGAGCCATTGAGAAATTGTTTGTCTGATATTCTATTTGGAAACAGCATCTGAACTCCCACTGCTTAATTCTATCATTTCCAGTGATCCCACGTTAATTGGATTTTTTTGTAATATTTTCACTGACACTTGTGCGGACACTGTAGTTTTCAGCAGAACCGGGGTTTCTAAGTCCATTGGTTCTTTCAGTATTAAATCATATCTATTAGAAGTGTAACAAAAGACTGTGAGGTGAGAATGAGCCCATTCTGCTCCAACCTAAATGGTGAGAGGAATGTTAAAGAGGATTTTGTTTATTGCTCTCAAGCTGAAAGCTGATATGACATCTGAGTGTAGTGGGGTGCTTGAAATCAGCAGTTTCTATCAGTAGTTTGACCTTTCACATTTAAGCTGATGACAGAAAGGAGTTATTGCCTCTGTGAAGAACCCTTTTTTTCTATTTATACTTTGGCTAACAGATTTCTAAGTGCTGTGAAAAAGCAACTGGACTTGAGTTTCTTGAGGGCTGCGTACGTTCTGTCAGTTAGTGCCTTTGCCCTTCAGATGCCTCGGACACGTCCGGCTCGCCTCATGCAGCAGTGATATATAGAATGAGCAGATACACTCCCGAGTCAGAAATCAGAACTCTCATCTCCCCTTTTCCTCCCTCTCCAGAGACAGAAATGAGTTTTTTTGTTTTTGAGGTGAAAGAATAACTTTGAATACTTTTTCTTTTCCCTCTCCTTTTCCCCTGGGTGTGTGATTGGGATTATGTGTATTTTATTGTGTGTTTTTACGCTATGTAATTTCCCTCACCTTACTTTGTACTATCTATTGGATGCAGTAATCGATTAATTAATTAATTGATTAATTCATGTAGTTAATTAGTGTGTGTTTGTGTGTATGTGTGTGTCTCTTTGGAGCAACAGCTGGCTTGACTCACTTGAAACAACAACATCTTTGTGACACATTAAGTGACAGGCAACCGCACCTTGTGAGCCGCTTGATGGAAACTTACGGTTTCTTCATAACTATAATGCTTTTTATTCATATGTTTTTCTTCTTCTTTTTACTGCCCAATTTAATTGACCAAGATGCCACAACACTGCTGGACCACTACATTACTGGGGAGATATCTGTACGTGTTTTTTTTTTTTTTTTTTTTTACTTTTTTTACAGGCTTGAGAGTAAATGTTCATGTGGCATTCTGCCATATCTGCAGCTTGTGAGCAAACTCATGGTCAAAGAATGAAAAATGAAAAAAAAAAACTGTAATACTGTCTATTAGCATTTTAAATATTACAAAAGGTCAAACCGGAAGATTGAGGAAAAAATAAGCATAAGTGTGGTTGTTTTTTTTTTGTTTTTTTTTTTAAATATGAAGGTGACCTGATTTTGTGTGAGTGTGTTTGGGTTGGGTTCACGTAGGATGTGTTATATCTTCATAAATAACAATGTATTTCAGCATTCCTTCTACACTTCTCTCGTCATATTGATCACAAGTGATGAAATACAACACTGGCATCAAAAATACAAACCGTGAAAGAGTGAGTTGACATTCATTCATTCATTCATTTATTCATTCATTCATTCATTCATTCATAATCTACATTGCCTATCCTTCAGACAAGCTTGTGAGGGGGGGCTGGAACCTTCTTTAGCTTTTGGCAAAACAGCAAAGAAATGGACCTCACCCTCAACCACTCGATCACAAGGTCACATATCAACACAATCTTCCAAAATAGGGCCTCCAGTGAACCTGCTGCATATTTTTGGGCTGTGGGAGGAAACCGGAGAACCCGGAAGAAAACCATGCATCGACAGGGAGAACATGCGGACTCTACACGGAAAGGCCCCCCTGTCAGAATCTTAACTAGGGACCCAACAGCTAACCACTTCGCCGCCTTACTAGAGAATCGATTTTGTGCAAATAAATAAAATCCCCAGGCGGGTCAATGGGTCATACGTTTGAGGCGGTCAATGCAAATGGTTGACTCACCAAAATTCAATCCCGATCCACAATTTACCTTTTCGCTGGATGCTCTGTGTTGCTCAACCTCCATCAGACTTCAGATGATTGAAGATTTTTCTCCACATTTCACTGTCAACTGAATGATTGTGCACTTGGACATCAGGCATCTGCGTTGACATGCTATCAATGTATATATGATGTGTGTAGGCCACCTTTGTACTCATTTGCAGCATGTAGTTGTTGCCATGCTGACGCTGATTACTATCCCTGCGTAGCTTCCAGACTTCATCCATTGTTGCTGGATTGCCTTGGTGAGAACCAAAAACGGTTCATAGAAAATAAAAGGCTGATAAAAAAAACAGAGAAAATAAAACAAAAAATGCATTTTTATTCTTGATTGTCGCTCTGTAGATGATCAGAGTTGGACGAGAAACACTTGTTACCATAGTTACATCGCACAGGTGGACTAAAGGTAGTTTTCCATCCACAATACTAAAAAGGGCAAAAGGCAAACATAAATTATTCATTTTTTTTTTCCTCAGTTACAAATATGTGGGCTGACAAAAGCCAGAGCCGCTCTCATGTTCAGCTAGTCCCCCTCAGCTGTGATGCACACATGAGAACATCGCAGATCTGCGTCTGTCAACAGATGTGCAAGGGTTCGTTGGTTTATGTTGCATCAGTTATTGATGTCTTCAGAGTCGCAATATGCATTTGTTGTCTCTTTCGTGTTTGCATGGTACTGTTGGCCTTCTGAGGCCTGATTTCGCTATGTTGACCTATACTTCCTATTATTTTACAGTTGAAATTGTAATGTTCAGGCTTAAACCAAAGCTTTTGCAATGTAAACATTTATATCAGATTGTTATCCACAAGTCTTTATTTTTTTTACCGACCTACTCACAGAATTGCAAGTAAAGTTGAAATATGTTTGAATCATTGTCAATGACACATTTTTTTTCTAGCCTGTTTATCATGTTTATCAATGTTTAGCACTGTTTATCAATGAAGAAGAACTCCATGTTTTTCTTTAAGAAAGGAGTTTTTTTTTCAGGATTTTTTGAGTCCCCGCCCCCAATTTAGTGATTATTTTTATTTTATATATATGTATAGTGGTGTGTTATAACATATATGTATGTTTGTATATGTATTCGTGTGTTTGTATGTTTGTATATGTATTCGTGTGTGTCTGTGTGTGGAGAGAGAGAGAGAGAGAGAGAAGAGCGAGAAGAGAGAGAGAGAGAGAGAGGAGAGAGGAGAGAGAGAGAGAGAGATGAGAGAGAGAGAGAGAGAGAGAGAGAGAGAGAGAGGAGAGAGAGAGAGAGAGAGAGAGAGAGAGATGAGAGAGAGAGAGAGAGAGAGAAGAGAGAGAGAGAGAGAGAGAGAGAGAGAGAGAGAGAGAGAGGAGAGAGAGAGAGAGAGAGAGAGAGCATTTTTTTTTCCTATGCAAAAAGGTAATTAGAAGGTGAATGTAGTTAGCATGACCAGTGTGTGCGTGCGTGCATGGGTGTGTGTGTGCTTGTTACCGGCTCCAGCATCCCTTGCAACCCTGAGTGAAGGATAAGCGGTAGAAGATGGATGGATAGATGGATATATAAACACATGTAGTTGGTTCAGTAAGACACGTGAATGAATGAGAGGTTGAATGGATGTTTGTCTCTATGTAACATGTGAGTGCGGAATTTAACAGTTTTATGTTCAGTATATGTGGTCCTGTGATCGACTGTTCCAGGGTGAATCCTGCCTCTTGCCCAGCGACTGCTGGGACAGGCCTCAGCACCTCTGGGACCCTGAGTGCATTATAAGCATAATCGATAACAAAATGAATGGTACTTTACATTACACTATGTGGAAATTTATCAAAGAGATGAAATCAAAGAAATCCCACCTCTTAACAAATCAATGAATCAATACATCTTCAGTATCATTCTCCTATATGCTGACTTAAACTATCTGTCTCTCTCCTGAGGTGAAGACTGAAAATAAACCCTATGCAGATGCGCATCAGTTTTCATGAATAGACAAAATGATGAAACCCTCTCATGCTAATGAGCTGCCACAGGGACAACATCACCGTAAACAGTACAAAGTCAAAACTGCACTTTTTTTTTTCCCACCCGATCTTGCATAACCCACCCTTTCTACTCTGTCCTCCTCCATCTTTAATTCTGTCTGCAGGTTTTCCCTTTATGGGTCCAGCAAATTATCCCGGTTATATAATGTCACCCTGATTTCTAAGATGTGAAGAGGCCAGCCTCCGCCACATTGGTCTACTTTTTTACCTTTTCCCCTCAGTGTCACATGACTCCTGAAGTGTTTGTTGGCTCCCAGGAGACTGTCGTTACGGACCAGTAACCAGGACAACGAATTAACGCAGTAAACGTGTGGAAAGTGTTTCCACTGACATGGAAAGGACACGGCCTTCATTGGTGGACAGGGAATGTTTAGTGGTTGCACAAATAGGCCAGTGCATGACCAACATTTTCATGTGGTGGCAAATTTACATATCTGGTTGGTTGGACTCAGAACAGATTTGCTTCACACCTTTTCAGTCTAGTGAGCTCAGGACCGCAGGCTTTTCCTGTTGGGCCGCAGTTATTTGTTGAATATCTCAGCTGGAACATGTCTGGGTTAGAGGGGATGAGCCGCCTGTGAGACATGATTTCACCTTGAGAACAAGCTTGATGTGAACAGTATAAACGCGTGGGTCCATCATGATGGAATACTTGAGATTAGATTCAGGGCTGCCGTCCTGAACACCGACCCCTTTCCAACAACTGTCTGCATCCAAGGAACACACACTATTAAATGAATGTGTTCTTCTCATTTAACATCCCCAACCATATGGAGAATATACACTGCTCAAAAAAATAATGGAACACTTAAAAAAACACATCCTAGATCTAAATGAATGAATGAAATATTCTTATGAAATACTTTGCTCTTTACACAGTTGAATGTGCTAACAACAAAATCACACAAAAATGATCAATGGAAATCAATTGTATCAACCCATGGAGGTCTGGATTAGGAATCACACTCAAAATTAAAGAGTAAAAACAAACTCCAGGCTATCCAACTTTGATGTAATGGCCTTAATACAAGTCAAAATGAATCTGTGTTGCTTCCTGAGTGGATACTATGATTTCACAGAAGTGTGATTGACTTAGAGTTACATTGTGTTGTTCAAGTGTTCCCTTTATTTTTTTGAGCAGTATATTTGGGACATATTGATGGATGTGCACTAAGTTACTTAACAAGACAATTCAGCAACAGCTTGGCTCCCTTTTTCTTAGCAACGACTTTTTTCTTATAAATAGAAGTTTAGACAATTATTACACACACAGTTCCTATCAACTGTCTCACATTTATAATTGAGAGTAAAGCTAAAACTCCGGTGACCCTCAGCGGTTGTGCTGTTCCCACTGGTTTTGTTTTATTTTACCAAACAAAAGAGTGATATTTTTGTGATTTTATTAAATCCCCTTGTATGGTGTAATTACGCTGTAATACCGCCCAAGCCGGAGCTGAGTAAAACGCAGGAATGAATGTTCCCTGTCGTCTCGTCAAGATTTCCATTCCGTAATAGAAAGAGACTTTTGTCATTGTATGTCACACTTTTACCCACGTGCTTATCTTGTTGTTTAGCTTTTAAAAGCGTAGCTTCAATAGAAAAGATGAATCATTTTCAGAGGAGTCAAATATGAAATTATGGTTAGCTCTAGAAGAGAATGAGTCTTAAATAAATTGAGAAATTAGTTCAATTGTGAATCCAGAGTCCAACATGACTCCATCTCATTCCCCTTTGAGCTTTACTTTTGCCAAGTGCACCATTCAAATTGGGTTGGTTTGCTTTTTCTTATAGTGTTCTTCAAATGCCTTTGAGGAGATAAATATGAATTGTTGGGTACCCGGTGAGACACTGCTGGCAAAATGGGGTTTATAATTAGAAATGTGAAGATGGAGCTGGAAAATAAATCAAAATAAATTGATTTCTCAATGAAGGAAAAAAAACAGTATCTGTGGGGGGCAGCGACTCTGAATGTGCTGTGGAATGTGTTGCAGAACACAATTTTTTCAATTTGATGTCAATATTTGGTGTGAGCGCAAAATGTCTAGTAAAGTATTATCTTTTCCTTTCTCTGACTGAAAACAAGGAAATCCCCATTCTGTGGAGTCCATTCATCATTTCAATAGAGAGGACTATCATTTCATAAGTTTGACACGATAATCTGATAAGGAAGTAGCTGGCTCATCGTTGCGCCATTACTCACTCGGCAAAGTGGCATAGTGCAAAAAACCATGGCATATAAGTTCTGTTTGAATATTGTTTAGAAATAGATGGGGAAGTCCTGCATCCTGAAGTTTATGACAAAAAAATAGACATAGAGATAGGGATTATTTTAAACTGCACTATCTATGTTTGATAAAATTTGGTGAAATGATGATGCAGTAATTTTTCAGTCAATTCAAATGATGATGCACATTTATCCACACAGTATGTATGTGTGAGTGTTCATGTATATATGTATAAATCTATAAATAAACACATTTTAATGAAATACATTGAATCTCTCCTGTATGGCTCCCAATATAGGTTAACAACTGTAAAGAAAAAACAAAATGATCTAAATAAGGCCGTATCGGCTGATATTATTGATCCAAATAAATCCAAATTGTAGATCCTGGCAAAGTTATGTTTCTTCAGTGATGGCTTGGCCAAACTAAATGCAAATGAAGCAACAATGAAATAAACTAATACCTTAGCCACAGGATTTCATTTTAATTTTCTTTAAACAGATGTTTATCAATCAACAATCTAGCATGCATCAAGGATGGTTGAGTTACATTAAGAAGTTCGAGCAAACTTGTTTAATCACATTTTTATTGACCGTTTATGTAATTCACTCGTGCACGTGATCGTATTTGCACTTAGTTTTACAACGAGCTATTAGTTTCTTGAAATGAAAAACCAGCAGCAAGTGGTAATATTTACAAGAGCAAATCACTGTATCACAAACACGTTTCAGTGGTTTTAACACACTGAATTACATGCCATTAACACAGTTAATTACAAGCACAGGATCAGTCAAGATGCTGACTTAGTGGAGTGTACAAACCATTACTTTTTTTGTTGATGTTCTTAATAATCTCCCTTTTAAGCAAGATAATGAAAGATACTTCCATTAAAATAAAAGTACTGAAGGGTGTTTTATAGTAGTTCAGAGAATTACCTCCGACGGCTAAGATTTCTTAACTGCTTTGCATTTATTTTCCAAATGGCTGATTCGGCTTGAAGCATTTAAGTTCTTTGCCGATATCCTTCCTTGTGATATTAAGGGAACATCTTTGAGAGGATCAAATAGTCCCACATATCTGACATTTTTTACCAAAATTTGAAATAAACCACTGTTAAAGCAGAGCCATCGCCCATATGGCTTCTCATCCAGCTCCACAAATAACCAACGTTGCACGCCAGCACAAACTGAAGACACACTGCAGATAAATATCGTTCCCTGTCATCCGGGAATGTCATTTTATTTTATGATAACAGCGATCACATACAGAGAAGAGAAACAAACACCCGTGATCTGCCCTGGCGGCGATGATGGATGGACGCAAGCCAAACAGCCGAGGCCCGAACATTACAAGCAGAAAACCATTGAGGATCAATACTGGAAAACTGCGGTAGATGCATCTATCCTCAGATTGTAAACTCAGCAGAGAGAGAGAGAGAGAGAGACTCTGTAGAAGAGGAAGTAGTAGCAGCGGCACTATTCAGAGTGCTAAATAAACAACGCGAACAGTAGTACAAGATGTAAACGATTAAAATGCAGTGATGAAAAAAGCAGGTTAAATGACATTCTGTGGAAAATACCCAGGGATTCGTTTTCCTTTTTGGATCAGAAGTCTAAAAATGTTTGAAGCGCGGTTGATTTCTTACTGCATGTCCTCATTGGTTAGCAGATCACACCTTGGGACGCCGCCGGAAACTGTCAAATACTCCGAAATTCGGCCGTAAACGCAGACTGCAGTCGTCATTTGGTGAAGCGAAAGCTAACTATCCTTACTTTGACATTTAAGAGATGTGCGGCAGATGTGTCTTTTTAGCTAACAGGGCAATAATTGTTTTCTGTTTTTGTCAATTCACAAAAGTGATGTGATCTTGCTTTCACAGTCGAGCAGCTCTTAAACACATCTCCCCAACGCAACACTCCAGGAAAAAGCTGCTTTTACAACAACGGCCATATTCACAGCCACAGTAGATGATTGGAATTCAAGGTCATGAGAGAAAGAGGGAATGAAGGTATTTGCTCTTAACAATGAGGACCGGATCTGATAATGCCAACAAGCACATCGACGAGCCGCTGGAAAAAAAAATAGTTGGCTCTGTGATCTCGCTATTCAAAGTGTTTTTCAACTCAGGCCTCTAAACAGAAAAAAATGAACAATCTAGCAGAGCCCGGCGATCACGGTAACAACCATTGCAATCTTCAGTTGATGCGGCACTCGGGAAATAATGTTTTTATGTATTCATCTACATCAGGCACGGCGTGCTCAGATGAATTCATCAAGCTCCAAAAAGAGGTTGTGTTGGTGTCATGAAATTCACAGATATTCACAAAATCACAGTTTAATTAGGATACACCTGAAAAACATCTCATAGCTCTTCACTTGACATCTGTATCGTCAAGGTGTGCGCCACTAATTTTTCACAGTTTGATTGCAAAATGTACAAAACCGGACATTTCAGTTTGTTGTTGTCTTTCGTGCAAATACATTAACACACTCTTTTGGATATGTGTGGAGTTTTTTGAAATAGCCTTTTGTTGATTTTCTGTTTGATCAAGTTAAAATTTTAATTATGCCTTCATTAAATATGTCAGTGATTAAAAGCTGCGCTAAGAAAGAGAGCAAAGGGATTAACACGCCGTAGAGAGCTATCAAAAAAAAAAGTTAAAGTTGTGTCTGTGTCGTCTCCATGTTCTCCCCTTGTCTATGTTTGTCTGCTTGGGTTTCTTCGGTTTTCCCTCACCGTCCAAAAACATGCAGTGGGTTCATTGGAGTGAATGAATGAATAAATAAACATCAATGTTATCGTCAGACTTGCAAATAACATGTTCTTTAGATGACTGAAAATTATATCACCATTATCTAGAGCTGGACTTTTAAGACTTTTAAGAACATGGTAATATTGGCGCATTTTTTTTATATCACCCCAGAAATCATATATGGGGGGAAAAAAGGGAAAAAATCCTGAGGGTATGTTTGAGTTATGGGCTGTGGTTCAGTTGTACGAGTTGTATGATCCCCTCCAATCGGAAGTTGGTGTTTCAATGCCCGGCTCTTCCTCTCTGCATGTTGAAGTGTCCTTGGGCAAGACAACAAACCCCAGGTTGCTCCTGATAGCCTTGTTAGCGCCTTGCATGACTGCTCTGCTGCCATAGGTGTGGGAGTGTGTGTGAATGGGTGAGTGCTATCTCGTGTAAAGCACTCTGAAACCGTGAGGTGTGAAAGCTTTAGAAGAGACCAGAGGTCCTGAGGTCCAAGACACAAGGTGTTGTTCGGTGGTCAGTTGGACTTTTTTGAAGAAGCACATTGGATTCCGTAAATATGGAAAAGCTGCAGTTCTGTAATCATGTTTGCATGCTTGTGTGTTGATGTGGAAATGCTACTCTGGCTGCTTTATCAAAGTGTTACACAGCATCTCACTAATGACCCCAGAGACATGAACAGCAGAGCAGACACGCACACAAACAGAGAAGTAATCCAGAATGCAATGAGCTGCATGACTACACGTAGGGAATAAACAATTTCTAATGCACACTGCTCCATTTTCATCTTGCGTTCTTTCATATCTTCCTTAAACTCAATTTTGAGCTCCAGCTCTGGCGCAGCCATTCAGTTTCTTTCCATTTGACAGGACTGCTCAGTAGTTATCACGCAATAATCAAACTGTGCTCTCCGAAAAAAAAAAAAAAAACGGGCAAAGAGGATGAATGATTGGGAAACAACCAGCAAGATCTGAAAGTAATTTACACTCCGGCTTTTGATTATCAGGACAGGAACACCTTACTCCTCCACAGACAAGAAAAGCAGGATGGCATCTAAGTGTCAAACTGCAGACACCCAGACTATTCATCAAGTTGTCAGATGCCGGGTCCTTTACTTGCCACTATCACAACTTCAAAAATACTGCATCGTTGCCGAGTAATCCCAAAACTTAAAGAGGTTCGACCGTCTGTCCTTCATTTCCAGAGAAATTGAACATTTCCTTGTTCAAGTTATTGGAAGGATGGGATATGTGATTTCCGGTCTTTTGGTTAGTTACTACTATCAAGTCTGATAGAGGCATCGTGTGCCGCTTACTTAAATATGGATTTCTGTTGAATGGGTTTTTAATTTGAATAAATTGCCTAAACAAGCCAAAAACATTTTCAGATGAAGTCCTTAGCTTTGGTGCTGCCAAATGTGCTAATGATAAATTCTGCTCTGCGAGATTGTAACTGGAAAGATATGCAAATGAGCGGTTTGCTTTTAGCATTAGAACAAAACACCAATTGTATTCTGGATCTTGTTGCTGAATAGCTAAAAATTTATATATATGAAAAAAAACAGCTCTTTATAATTTCTGCAGAACGTTAGCAAGTTTCACTTCACTCTCACTTCAATTTGCAGCTCTGCCAGGTTTCCAGGAGTTAGTAGACACACAGAGGGACCTACAAAATGAGTGAATGCTGGACTTAGTTTCACTGGGCGGCTGGAGACCAAACTCCAGGTGAATACTAATATTGTTCAATGTCTGCCTGATTCAATAGAAATGCACTCACACTGCTCAGACCTCCTCTGTTGTGTCTAGAAGTATTTCCAAAAGTATTAATAAAGTGGCCAACATGATGCATAGAGCGGGGACATTTTTCTGCAGGGTAAATAATAGCCCGAGTGTTTCTCAGAAAAAATCTGGGGTTTATTTTCGGCCACGATCATTCATGCATGTTTTGTCGACAAAAGGTTACGTTCATTTTGTCGATCCTGAAAGTAAAGCTGTAACATTTTTTAACAGCAATGTACAATTTCTTGAAACAAATTCAAACACTAAATTAATACTTTTTTTCTTTTTTTTTTTTTTTTATGGTGAGAAATACCGTTCAGAGTGTGAATCTGAATAAATGAAAATGACATGAGTTCAAACATGGGCCAGGATGAGGTGAAGGTGAAATTGAAAATCCAATCTTTTTTTTTTATATTCACTCACATATGAATAGAGACAGGGGGAATTGGAAGAAATAACCCAAAGTACTGGACGAACATAATAAATAGACATTTTTTGTCTTTCAATATATTCTTGATAAAAGCATAATAAGGAGCCACAGGGAGATTTAACACAATGTTTTATTTTCTAAACAATGTCCAATACCAATGAAAAGGAAACAGCCCAGCGTATTGTTGAAAATGTTATCTATTTATTTCTTTCCTAATGATAAATAGGATTTTTCGGTACTTTGTGAGGTGGGTGAGTGTTTTCCTGCATCTGTCTTATTCTGCTGCTTGGGATAAACATTTAGCCAACAATTGAAAGGAAAAAAAAAATCTTTGCGAGCGGAGCAAAGGCTCTGTAAAGGATCAAAATCTGAACACATCTATGCAAGAACAGAGAGAGAGAAAGTAATGGGAATTGGGGAAAAAGCAGGGTAGGACTGGGGATCTGCCATTTTCACAACTCGGATGACAATCATGGGACTTTGAAACACCAGGCCTTTAACGGCTAAACCCTACCCAGGATGGTTATAAAGTGGCTACAGCATCAAACAGTGATATTTTTTTTATGTCCAAGTGGATCACCAGTGAAGGTAAAAAGGATTCCAGACATTGAAGTTATCAGGCAATTAAAAACATTTGTTAATGATGTGGCTTGCATACCGTAATTTCCGGACTATTGAGCGTACCTCAATATAAGCCGCACTGGCTAGCCGGTCGTTATCTCGGGCTTCCTCCTGCGCACTAAAACCGTCAAAGTCGTCTTCTTCGGTGTCTGAGTTGAATGAACTCAGAATTTCCCGGTCATTTCATCAGTCCAATGTAACAAGGATAAATGTTTTAGCGGCGTGAAGCTCGTTAGCATCCCCCACCCAAAGTCCATATATTAGCCGCATCGTTGTTTACGTGAAAAAAGTCGCGGCTTATCGTCCGGAAATTATGGTATATACTGGACTGTCAAAAGTAAAGAAACCAGAGAAGACGCTTCAGCATCTGGGTCTCATTTAAGGCAATCGCAATTCCAAAGCAGGAAATGTTTTCTCCTGGGAAGCCATGCCAAAGAAGAATAACGGGACGTTTACACTTTATCCTGAGAAGCAAGAGGACAAGCCGCAAAGCTTTTCAGTGGCCAAGTCAGATCAAATATGGTCGGCTGCGCCCAAGTTTAGATCTGCGCTGGAGTTTGTCACCGTCAGGGGATATGAAAGAGTCCCACACGGTAGACAGAAAGATGGACAGGCATGTCTCCTATTAGGCACAGAGATACCAGCCTTCAAAGGGAATAGCATGTGTGTAAAAGGGTATGACATGGAATTTTATATGAGATAAGGATGACGAAAAGGGTAAATGAAGGGTTTTACTTTGGAAGTTTGATACGTGAAAAGCAACACAAAGTTAAAGATTTCAAGACTTGACTGACAGACGGAGCTGCGCGGGAATCACAGAGGTCGGACCGGAGCACAACACGGGGGAATAAATCCAACCGAGGCAGGGAGGGTGGAAGAAAATGGGCTGAGCAGGAAAGATAAAGTTTTGAAAGAGAAGGTAGGAATGGTGGTGTGTTCATGAAAAGACAAATAGAAAAGCCAGATGCAGGAAAGAAAGAGAACCAGAAGTAGAGAACGAGTCAGAGAGGGTGACAAATCCAGGATTAGCCAGACTTATTGCTAGAAACAGGTTGTGAGACGATCCGTGTCGATTCGCTGCAACATAAGGAGACGGAGAGAAAGCCAAGAAATTGAGCTACACTCACAGTAAAGCTCTGTACATTTACCTGAGATAAACCAAAAGGAATAATTCAACCCTTGGGATTATTCACTCTCATGGCAAAGCCCCTCTAGTTATGCATAAACTCAATGACATTATACAAATCAAATTGTGAATAACAAGGCGTTGTCCTTTTCATAATTACACCGAGCCGGAAATCTTACGGTCCAAAAACTCTGCGTTGAATCCCACATCAACTCCTCCCTTGTGTCCAATTCATATCCCCCAAGCATCAATGCATCTGCGTCTTTTCTGAAGGACCTATCAGCAAAAGGAGTACTGTTTGTGCAGCGTTCATCGGTTGGATGTAGATTAACTACATAGCCATTTATGTCCAACGTCCAAAAAATTAATTTCAGCAGCCTGGCATCTGAATAGGACCTGTTCTTGGAACAGATTGCTAACTTAAAACACACTGTCATTTGAGTAACATGTATGAGGGTGTAGAGATTAATGTGTCAAGAAATGGGATGAGCATTGAACTGGCTTCAACTGGATCTCAGGCCGTGATTGCTGGTACTCAGACGTCCACCCGCGGAGTAGTTTAGACAACTGGTAATTTGTCACCATTACAGAAAAGTAGTGATTCAATCAGCACAGTCTGAACTACCTCGCCGTCTCCTGTAATTGCCGCCGACCATTTCCTCACAGATCCAAACAGAACCGGCTGTCAAATATCTGTTTTATATGTTTTATACAATGCCTTTACAGTAGCAATCAAATTTCTTTCAATGTGGCAAAAAGGCATCCCCTCAACTGAAGGGGCTGTTTGCTTCTTTCTTTCTTTAGGGTGCGCTCTGTGGCTTGCAACTTAAAATGATTTTTTCCCTTCATAAGATGTTCACTTTCTTTTCAAGAAATAGCCCAAAAACAGCACTACAATGACAAGGCTGTTTTATTCCCCCCTTTTGTCAGCCAGCTCAAAAACTGCCAGCCAACAGTTTTGGGGGTTTCATGGTACCAGAGGTGTGAGCAGGAAGTTGTTGGTACATTAATTGAAACTTCATTAATTTTCAACCAAAACGCTGCCCTGTTAACAACATGAGGATTAGTATTGGAACATCAAATCAGAAAATATGTTTCATCCATTCATTCATTATCTGCATCACTTGGCAAGAGAAGGAGTTCATACAATCTTTCACTCTCTCATTCATGTATTTGGGCAGTTTTGGGCCTCCAATGAACTGCCTGCATGTTTTTGGATTGTGGAATTTTGCTATCATGGTTCAAGCACTTGTTAGCTGGGTTGGATCACAATCCAAGACAAATAAAAACCCACTTCTGACATTTTTTAGATCAGACCAAGACCACCTCCATTCAAAGGTGTTGGCAGACTTTGACTGGCCATCTGGCGGTTTTGGCAGATTCCGGTGGGCCGAGCCCAGTTCGTGAACTGCATGGCTGCTGGGACTAGCAGTGCGCTGAACAGACTGCAGGAAAAACACAAACCGCCAACTTTATGTTGGACTTGCCCATCTGACTGGGTGTTACATGGGCTACTGAAAGCAATGTGTTAGTGAGAGTAACACCTTGTCATCCGCACACTTTCTTTCAAGTGGATCTGTCCTTGCAAAGTCACATGAAAAGCAAATAAAAACCCACTTAAATCATAAAAAAATAAATGAATCAATGAGGAATGAAAAATGCCAAGATAGAGTGCTACTGTCACTTAGACTGGCTGAAGCAAGAAGGTCCCAGATTCAATCCCGAAAGGGGGGCTCACTGTGTCCGGAGATCGCATCTTCTCCCGTGTCTGCATGGGTTTCCTCCAGGTTCTTCTGTTTCCCGTCCACGATCCAAAAGCCTCAGGCAGGTTCATCAGAGACTACCAATTGCCTAGATGTGTCAAAGAGAGGATGAAGGATTATTTGTCTCCATGTAATGTCTGAATGACAGAGTGAATGGTTGTATATCTCTACACTATGTGACTGGTTCAGGGTGACCCCCACCTGACAGCCGGGGTAGGCTTTAGTAACATTAGTTAAGCCACTAGTTCAGCTTAAAAATCCTAAAGCTTCACCCCCAAAAATCTACAGTACAAATCAAAATTTAAACCACGGCAATACTTAGTGTCTTTGGAAGTACATTTCAGAAATGGCTCAGCAGCTGAAAAGTAAACATCCAGACATTACTTGTAGACTAACTGGCTTAAGACCGTACCGTTAACACAGCCTATCCAGTTAATGATAAACCAGAGCACAAATAAACTGGCGTCAATGTTTGAGAGCCTCACCGCTGTTTTCCTTAAAGTGGCCCCGAAATGAAATCCTTGTTGACCGGCTTTGTTAGGTTTTTATCAAAAACATAAGGCCGTTTCCCCCAGACTGCAAAGCTAACATGACCCAGAAAACAGATTCAAATTCTTCTCTAGCCTACCTGCATGCTGAATCTTTATATTAAGTAAACCTACTTATAATGTTACTGATGTTTCTGTGCAAGTGATCAATAAGGCAGAAGGCTGTTAAACTAATTCTGCCGGCGCAATACAATAGTCCTGTCAATGAAGCAGTGGAGGGAATTTTGCCATCTTTGATTTTATACACAACTGTGCTTTTCTAGCTTTGTCAAATCATAATGCCCTGAAAATCAAATAGTTTTGAATAACACTCAATAAACACCCAGAGATCAATTAGTGAGGGGGGGGGGAATCTTGAGATTTATATAAATTATTATAATTATTTAATCTTATTCAGTTCTTTTTTTTAATAGTTTTGAATTTAACATCTTCAAGCATATAATTTTGTTTCATTAACATTATAACTAGCAGCAGGTGGATGTTTGTAGTGACCAACAGTTGATAATGTCGTCCTATCTGACCAACACATACGGCACCAGAGTCTAGTTTACCTTGTCCAGTGGCCAGAGGCACAACTTAAATAGAATGCTACTGCCAATCCATAGATATTTAAAAAATGTGTAGGTATGCCTGCATTTGATCAAACCCCTTTTTCAGCAAAAAGGAATAATAAGTAAAACATAAAGGATCTTTTTAGAGCAATATTACACTAACTGTGACCTTTTGCATTAAACCTCTTCTTGCAGTAACTGCTCTGTTTTGAACCACTTTTGAAGATTCTAAACTTATGTATCATGTATTTATTTTTAGCAATGTGACTATAAGGGAGTTTTCTTTCCAGAATCATCAGGGCATATTATGCTGATTACTGTTTGTGAGTCCAGAATGACATTGTTTTGTTTTTCTGTCATGAATCTATGCAGGTTTTGCCCGTTTCAGTGATGGGAATCTGTGGGGGGCCAAAGTGGATGTTCATGCTACAATGCTTTGTTTTAACCTTAGGCGGTGAGGGGAAATTACTTTCTTTTATTTCCTTTTTTTTTGTTTTCAAACACTGGTGGCTTCAATCACAGAGGTAGAGCAAATCTGTCAATGTCAAATGACATGCTAATAGTAGTTTCTGTATTCATTGCTTGTGACCATCTTGTGGGGTGCGCTTTTAATATGCCATTACCTCTGTGTTTGTTTCCTCATCCTTAACCTGATCAGCGCAAAAAAATCTAACCCTCATTAAAACATTGCTAATAAGGATGTTGATGAGGCATATAGGCCAATGCATGATTTGATGTCAGTGTGTACACATATATAGCAGTGAATGAATGGTGACGCACTCACCGCAGCAAAACTCAGGTTTCTTGACTTTGTAGACCAGTTGTGGGCAAACTACGGCCCGTGGGCCACATCTGGTCCGTTGGTCTTTTTAATCTGGCCCGCCAAAGATTGGTACAGAATTTTTGTACTTGATGTGAATGCTTGAATGATTGGATCAATGAATGTGGGAGCACAGGAGATAATTTGATTTTTGGAGCTGCTTCAGAACACTTGAGAATTTTTGATTTAGCCTTTACCATGGACATACTGACACACATTAATGAGCTGGACATGAAGCTACAAGGGAAAAACCGGTTTGTGCATGAAATGCAAGCAAACTTCAGAGCCTTCAAAACCAAGCTGGTTTTATTTTCAAAGCAAATGTCAGACGATGCTCAGACAAATATATGACGAGTCTGATATGTACTGTTAACAAATGCATTTTTTATTTTTATATATATCGTATCTTGGGCTGATCTGGCCCATTTGTCAAATTTTAAGTCAAGGTGGCCCCTTTGCCAAAAAGTTCGCCCATCCCTGTTGTAGATCCTTAAAAGTTTAACTCTATTTAATTCGGTTCTCTGTAAACCACTTTCTAGATTGGTGTGAAGTTGCATGAATGGTAATTCTTTTTATAGTTCATAAGTTTCTGCTATTACATAGACTATCAGAGCCTAATTTTGACCAAATCCGCCAATATCCTCGCAACACAAGTCAACTCGTGCTGGAAAAACGTGTTCTCGCATTTGTGTTTGGTGTGTGGAATACCCAAGTAGGATTGAAATTAGTCATCTAAATTCAGGAGAAGCCCCGTGAAGTTGTTTATATTTGAAACCAGCACCTTTTAAAGTTAACAAGGCACCATAGTTTTGCACCCTGCTGACATGATCGATAGCACAGTATTTACCATAACCCTAACAAATTTCTGTGAAAAACACACTCACGGAACAGTCGGCGCTGTGGATACGATTGGGCAGACCTACAACTAATCGTTGATACTGACTAGAGAGTTATTAGTGTTACAATGGGTTCAACAGAATGGTGATGTTTAAATCACTAATGCAAATATAAGGGGAGCTCTTGAGATTGTTGTCAAATGTGTGATTGGTGAATTTTTCTGGTGGTCATGCTACTTCACATTTGTGTAAGATTTGAGGTTTCTTGCACAATATTTATGTTGAGTCACCTCCTTCCTTTGACAGTTGCTCATTTCTTACTAGATTGAACTCTTAAATCATGGTGTTAGTAATCTGATTATGCAGTAAGCAACATTTTACCATGTAATTCCACTTTCCTCTGAACAATATGTTCTAACAGTCTGATTTAACTCACTGTTTGTTTCAAGCCCAAATAGAGCAGTAATAAACATGTTTGTGCCCTTGTTTTACACGAGAATCATAATCTCTGAGGCTGTTTCAGAAAAAAAATGACAGACAGCAAGAGGTATGTGAAAGTGCCATAGCACTCTGTTCCCCAGAGCGTTTGATCAGTCTTTGCGTATCAAATGTCATTTCCTTGGCTTCTGCCAAGATCCAAGGTATTGCAGTGCCATGCCTGACACTTTTTCAGGATGACAGTTTTGTAACAAGAGTTTTGCAGACAGACAGTGGTGAGAAATATTGTTGGAATGATATTCAGAGCAATAAGTAAAACTCTGAAGACACACACATCTCCGCTCTTGATCAGAATAAAGGGGAATGTGATGCTGCTTATATCGAGTCCACCCTTTTTCAAACAGACCAAGACATATTTATGAACCCAATATATGTTGTGCGTGTGCAGGTGGGGAAGGTTTTTTGTGATATTGCAAAAGGGTGACCCATCCATCACTTTAAAAGCTGAAGTCCCAATATGTAACTATTAAATTTTCATTCAACCAAAATTCTTCTGTTCTTACAAGGCCTATGACATAGCAGCGTTTTTGGTCACAAGATTATAAAGGTTACCCAAGTTTGGTTTGGCCGATAACAGAAGGGGTGGATTAATTGATATTGAAACAAATCCTTTTTTTGGGCCAATTTTCAGAAGAATATAATTTTCGATCCTCCTTGTTACTATCATAGCTTGTAACCAACTGCATCACTGTTGTCATTTATTCATTATTATTGTATGACAATATGTGGGTGTGTGAGAAAAGAATACACAGATGGTCTTCATAGGGCCGTTATGGTGACTCAGGTGACTCCGGAAGTGCGGAGCCGAAGAAGGTATATATGTAACAATTTCATTTCTGAATTTAAATCATAGCGCTGTGAGATCAGCAATGCTAAAATCTGAACATCACGCGGACCAGTTTTCTGTAAGCAGTATTAGAACAGTTACATGAATTCTACTGATTTGAAGTTGAAATGATTTTAACCACTTATATGATATACATAGTGCTTTGTTAATTTTTTTGAATTTATTTTTATTTTTATTCATTAATGTTGTTTTGTTAAGTATTATCATTATGATGTAGACTTATGTCTATTTCCTGACATACAGAAAGCAAGTTTCTCCCTTATTTTGGATCTTTTTTTTCTAATTATCAGCTGTTTTTGAAAGTACTGCATGGACCACATAGAATTGGGTCAGGAATGACTTATTGGCCAATGTTCTGATAAGCACCTTGCATGGCAGCTCTGCTCTGTGTGTGAATGGATGATTGCACTCTAGTGTAAAGTGTTTTCACACCGTAAGGTAAGTCGGTGGAAACCATTTAAGGATTGGGTTTGTGGTTTGTGCCTCATACAATTTGAACAAAGTGTGTGTGTTATTTGGTGGACAGCAACACTAACATTATGTCCCTCCTGTCATTTGTTGCCAACTAAAATGGGTTATGTATTTTGGCCAAACAATCAATGCCCTTTTAGAAGTGAGTTAAAAAAATGTGCTTTTACTTGTGTTTACAAGCAGGATTATATTGAGGAACAACAGCATAAATATCGGATTCTTCTTTTTATTGCATGTGTGTGCGCGTGTGTGTGTGCATGCATGTTTGCATGCATGTACTGAATGTAACCTTAACCTTGGGTGAATTATCAGGTTCACATTTATATCCTTGCCATCAAGCAAGCAACAGCATGCTCTCAAGTGAAACAGTGGCTTTGCTTGATTTGCTATAAATAGCGCTCTATCACTCTGGAAATTTATCTGTAACGTGAACACGCGGGCAGCCAAAGCTGCTAGAGCAAACCCTGCTTTGCATATTGCAGGTTCAGGGAAAAAAACTGGAAAGAAAACACAATTCAAGAAGTGTTATAAAAGGTGTTTTGGTGAATCATTTAAGAGTAAAGCAACAACAAAGATATGAGAAAAAACAAAACAATTGTTGCTGTGGTGTGTGAAGGTTATGCCCTGAGCCTCAGGTGTTTTCCCCCCTCAAATGTTACAAAAGTTCATAACCTAGCACATGTTAACAATGCACTGACTGCAATGTTTGGTTTTTGTCCTCATTCCTTACATATTTATATGAAATGATTGTAAAAAAAAAAAATAGATATATTTTTTTCCAAAGCTGTATTTGAAGTCAGCCAAATTGTGTTGAATCACCTATTGGCTATGTACAGTGTATGACACACATTAAGTATAATACAGATTCAGGACAGTCACAGAAAATTAGAATATTGTGATAAAGTTCTTTATCTTCTATAATGCAATTACAAAAACAAAAATGTCATACATTCTGGATTCATTACAAATCAACTGAAATATTGCAAGCCTTTTATTATTTTAATATTGCTGATAAGATGTAAGCCCTGAAGAAAACTCAAAAATCCTATCTCAAAATATTAGAATATCATGAAAAAGTAAATTTTGTTTTTTTAATTGCATTACAGAAGATATAGAACTTTATCACAATATTCTAATTTTCTGAGACAGTCCTGTATACAGTGTGTGCCACACATTAAGTATAATACACATATACAGTGTATGGCACACACTAAGTATAATACACATATACAGTGTATGGTACACATTAAGTGTAACCTAAAGATATGGCATGTAGTACAGTATTCACCGACTCCTTGCTCGGACCACCTGTTTTGACTTCTAGCTGCTGGGTTTGTCACTGACAATCAACATACTTTTTGTGATTTATTAATTTAGTCACCCCCTTTTATTTTTTTATGTATTTGCTTGCTTTCTTGTTGCCTAATGTTCTTCCAGAAACGTCCCTTAGATAGTTTCCTGGTGAAACGAATGGCTGTCTACTTTTGTCAAGTGGGGAAAAAGAGAAGACGCGTGAAAGTAACGATTTTCTCTTTTTCTGGAAGAGACAAGCGCCGGTGCTCTGATGTTTGCACCTCTTAAACCACTTTTAAGTTTCTTGCACCCTCAGAAACCTCTTTTCTCCACTGGTCACGTTTTCATCTCTCGGGTTGTTAGGCCAGTTCTGGTTTTGCGATTATAAGATCAAAACAAAGATAGAGAGCAAGGCAGTGAAGTTGCACTGGACAATGAAAAGGAGGCCAGTCTTAGGAGGTGAAACAATAAGAGATGAGGGGTCCAGCCGAGCCTCTGGTTATGGGAAAACTATTACAAGCGTAGCCATGCGGTGCACTGCCGATGTGAGAGTGCAGGTTAGAAAAAGAGAACTGCGGGTTGGAAGGTGTCCCGCGCGTGGGTTGATGCCGCGAGTACAGTTTTAAAACATACGTTTTGACTGTTGTATGAACTGAAATAGCACTGGTAGATATTTTCAACCACTCAATATTCAGTTTCAGTATAACATTTAGTTACATTTAGATGCATAGTCATAAACACAATAAACCTACTATCCCCTCCCCAGATCATAAACAACCTTTTTTTTTTTTTTTTTTTTTTTTTGGGGGAACGGAGTGTGCTACCAAAACTGAAAAAAAAAAAAAACAGATTGTGTTTCTGAGCTCATGAAAGATTGACTTCTTTTGTGAGGCGGGTTTCTCACAGCCCAGTGGGTCTACAAACAAGCCATAATGGTAATAAAAAAATACTTGTAACAACTTTATTTTTTAATATCTAGAGCAGTGTGACACAAAGTGATTTAGCAAAATATAGGGAGGCATTGTTGTTTAATCACTGTTTTTAATTTTTAATGTTTTTATTTTTAAAACTTTTAATACTTAAATACATAAGTATGCCTGTAAAATTATTTTTTCTTGTTTTTACACAATGCAGTATAAGTACCTCTAACAAAATAAAGGCTCTGCAGAGTTCATCCAACACTGCTCAAGTGACATATTTAAGCGGTGTGAGACAAGGTGTGCACATATTGCTTTTATTTATCTATTTCCAATTCTGGTTATTTGTTTAAAGTTCTTTGATCAACAGAGTTGCCAATGATTGGAAGGCTGTGGTACAAGCAAGAGCCGGACTCTGCTCTCAGTCCTTGTTCCTGCATTGCAGTTCCACGATGGCGCCGCAGTGGGAGGCACATTTGAATGAGACTAAACAAAAAGCCTGGTGCTGTTAGTCATTGAAAGACACCTCTAATTGGATAAGAATCCACCTTATCATAGGAACTGTGTGTGGGTGATTCTTCCAGAACAACTTTATGAGCTTTGCGAAAATTCTTGCATACCTTTAATTATGTCTCCGCTGGTCTGAAGGTCTTCTGTACATATTTCTTCTCCTCCTCTTTTGTAGCTTGTGCTGCTGTGATCCCACCAAGTAAAAATAGCAGCCGCATTCAGAGTTGTCACACAGACCATTGTTTTTTCTTAAGACTAGGACTAATTTTAACCAACTTGTTTTTAAAATCCCATCCTCTTCTTCCAGGCTTCAGCAACAAGCTTCATGTTGGGTCTGTGTCAATCCAAACAATGAGTTTAATGCACAGGACTGGCTATAGATAGAACTGATGTGAATATAAATGTTATTAATATAATTCTATAATCAATGTAATGGTAATATGCCATTTCTTGTCAGTCTAAGGTTTTCTTGACCACCACCTGTCGTGTCTCTGTATGTTGGTTCATTCAACAACAGTAGGTGAACACTGCTACCCCGAATTTAGTATATTGTCACCATTCTTAACTGTCATTCTCTGAAATTTCATAGTAAAGTCACCATTTGATATTATTATTCAAAGAACAATACACTGAAAAGCATATTTCATCACAAGTTACATTAATAATATATTATGATGTCATGTTTGTCAATGAGTTAGTCACGGAATATACTTTACATCTTGTGGTACACATTCCCATAAAGGCATGTTCGATAATCAGCGTAGTCCTAAAATCTGTTATTTATAAGTGTGGATTCTGTAAGTAGGTTTAAAAAGGACATGGTCAAATTACAGGTGAGATCAGAAAAGCGAAAGAGAAGTTACTCACGAGGTCATTAGTATCGTATTTTTTTTCCTCTCATTGCGCGTATGTGTGTGTGTGTGTGTGTGTCTGTGTGTTTGTGAGTCGAGGCGATGCAATCTCTCCTCGCCAAAGGTCAGTGAAAAAATGATTCGATTTCTCTATAAACAGATCTCAAAAGGGCCACAGCTCGAGACGCTACTGGAATATTAGCACAAATAGCAGCAGATTATCCCGCTATACACCTCAGACTTAAAGTAGGGCAAAATTAGCATTGTGCTGAGAAGTTTTGTCCTTTTTTTAACTGAGAAACTTGTTGGTGCACGTGTTGGATGGAGTGCCTGAATGTCCGCAGGTGTTCGGTTCACATTGAGCTTGTCCTTCTAGGTCACCCTGAAACACAGATGTCTGCCTTGATAATTTATGTAGTTAACAAGACAAGATATAATCCTTAAATAATGGCCTGCTGTGCCCGGGGGATGCTTAGATTTTCTAAAATTATTTAATACGGCTAAATAAAAGGGTGAAAGGATCCCACAGTCTTTCCATAAACGGAAGTTGGAAGGTCACAGATTGTTATAAATGTTTTTTTCCACCATATGTGCAGACCCTGTGATTAGAACCAGTGTAAAAAAGAAAAAATATTTTCAATTTACCTTTTGCTGCTTTAGATTATCATATCAGCTAATCAGTTGGAGCTCCATTTGATTATAAAAGCTGAATTCTAATGCGGACTGATATCAACTTATATTTAACCACCCGGCTCACTCACGTCTTTACCTGAGTGTGAATCCCAATCAAGACAAATCTGCCTCTGCAATGATTTGCCCTTTAAACAAACTTGCATGATTCTCCCTTCAACAATGGATTTCGGATAAGAGCGGAACACAACAGCGCTGCTTATTGGTGCAAAAGTCTCCAAACATTTTTCTCTTGCCTGCTGAAAATAGTAGAAGTGAAGAAAGAGCTGTTTTAGAATGAATAGACGTGGAAAAGTCAACCCTTCTATCTACGCATCCTCTTTCATTCATTACTGACATGTTTAGTTTTCTTAATGAGTCACCAAAAAAATATGGAAAATGTTCAATTTAGAATGAGCCCCTAATAGATGAGAGTTACTGGCTGGAGTTCAAAAAATCCCATCCCATGTCGTTATTTTGGCACATTTAGGCTTTTGGCTTCCAAAACCAAAAGTCGACAACACAGTAAAAAGGCCACAGGCGGCTGAGCTGGTAGAAGGCTATATTTCTTTAGGCTCATAAGATGATGCATCATTTCACCTAATAATGATGGCACTTTCTCTTACAGAGGCAAGGTGTCACTCCCTCGATGCATATTGATAAGTGGCATATGCTGCCGTGTTTGGAGATAGTGAAATCTAAGAAAACGAACGCTATTATTCCTACAATGTTAAAACTGCATTGTTTCTGTTGCAGAGCAAAAACATTAAATAAAGACAAAATAAAACATTCTAACGAGATTATTCCAGCTGATGCTCGACAAGAGGTGGGATTCACCCTGGACCGGTTACCAGTAGATCAAAATGGGAGATCACACTCTGCAGTTGGATAACATAACAAGCCATGCCATTTAAATATAGGAACTTCTTGCCGTGAAGTAGGAGTGTGAACCCTGAGACCAGAATATAAAGTGTAAATTACAATATAAGAATGCACATATATAGTTTACATGTTCTTCCAGTGTCTTAGTGGGTTTCATCCAGGTTTTCCGATTTCCTCCCACAGTCCAAAAACTTGCAGTAGGTTAATTGGAAAAATTCCCCAGATGTGCAAATGAGAGAGTGAATTGTTGTACATCTGTTTATGTGGCCCTGCGCAACCAGTCCAGGATGTAACCCGCCTCGCGCTCCATGGCAGATGGGATAGATTCCCCTGAGAAGGATAGCGGTACACAATGGATGGATCAGAATCAGAAAAAAAACTTTATTTCTCCCCGAGGGGCACTTGGGAACATGTGAACATCAAAAGTAAGAAAAAAAGAAAATTTTAAAGAAAAGAGAGAGAAAAAGAGAATCCAGAGAATGTGGATACTATATTTTCAAAGAACTTTTTTCAGATTTTTTTTTTTTTCATTGTGTCTGTCCTTTTGTCATTGCATACATTTCTTTCATAGAGATTTTAGCTTTTCATTGAAGTCGGATTATAGTGATGCGTATTGTCTTTTATATTTACCATGAAATTAATCTGGCATGTTTTTTTTTTTTTCTTTATCCAGAAGGACCCCACCCCCCATAGTTCTTGTTCATCGGTCTGCTCTGCATTGACTGACACTGTGACCGTGATGCGACATTTACAAGGGGTGATGCAATTTTTTTCTTTTTCATGTCAGGAAGACTCTACCCCCTTTCTTTCGGGGACAGCCAAATAACAAGGGCTTTACGAGCCTCCATTCGTGGAGCTCAAAGGTCTCTCAGCAGGTAGAGGTTCAGAGAACTGGTTTCAAGAACCGATGACAGTTGAGTTTAATGCCAACTTAAAATCGGTGAGCCATTTATATCCTCCAGCTGTTGCAGAGGGCATCTGGTGTTGTCCTTCTTCAAGAAACGGGCCTTTGGAGGTGTCAGATTAGCTGAAGTTAGTTTTTGTTACACATGGGTGGGACAGAAGTAAGGCGGTTAAAAACTTCTGAATATGAAATATATTCATGCTTATTCAAATTAACTGTTCTCATAAAATGAATATGCAAGTCAGGTCTGTTAACATCCCACCTTGGTTATCCCCAGATGTTTCAATCTAGAGCTTCATGAACATACAGATGGGAGCTGAAAATGTTTCTCCTACCTCTAATGCTGCTTCTGAGCAGCTACTCACTCACGGCCTAAATATGAATTACTGTTGTAAGCTGGGCTAAATGAAGCTTGGAAATTGCCACATTTGCCATGTGGGTAATGATTAGTTAAACTAACTATAACTCAGCGTATTCCATGCAATATGGATGAAATGCATTCAGAATGAGACTGTGTGCTGCTGGTAAATTCATTTATTGTTCTGCGCTGCAATCAGGGTTAGGAAATACAGGTTGAATTTTTCAGTCGTGATTGTTTTGAATGCAAAGCATGGAACTACCTATTACTGTTAAAGTCGCTGTTCATATACTAATGTTTTCCAATTTCCCTGAAAGAAAAGGGTCAGCGCTCCACCTCAAGTCTTTACAGGAGGGTCACTCACACAGAAAATAGACAGATGACCAAAACCCCTTTCTCCTTATTTCACGTTGGCCTCTTCTTCTGTCGCCACAGAAACACCACCGATCAATAAGGATCCCTTTTCAGGATGGAAACACATATTTACTAGGAAGTGAATTTGTGACAGAATGTCATGTGACAGACAAGCGTTCCCAATGTCCAATCATTTGAAAGAGATGGATTCTATCACGCCATTATTTACAACTTAACCTTTTCTCAAATCTCAATCTGAGATTACTCCTATTCTTACAATTTCACTTGGCACTCCATTTGATAGTTATAAAGACATAGTAATTAATATTGTTGAATAGTTATTTCCCTCTGGGAAAGCGATGACAGATCTGATATTGCCACCCCCAGAGTGCAGCTAGTCGGACCGCCTTCACAAACTTCACAAAGAAAAGAAAGTCAAAAGCATCTATCAAGTATTTATGTTTGGACCACTTTTTTCATTATTTTCTCTGTAGATTGAGCCAGGTGTCCATCAACTGTCTACCAGTTCCCCTTTTTCTCTTTATGGATGTCAGCCCTTCTTTTTCACTGACAGAAACATCATGAACCAAAACTTGAACCACTGGACTGCAGCCGATGTGCCTGTTCTATCAAGGCCTCACTGCAGCCTTGAACCTTTTACATGACATTTCTAATGGAAAATGAGCATGAAATGACATAACCCTTCACCTACAGCTCGTCCCTTGCAGTACGGAATTCTAAGAATGCCCGTTTGAAACTACATTCCTAGAGTTGGTCTACCTGCAGGTCTTTTGCATTTTTTTAATCCATCGTTATCCATAGAAGTAATAGCATAAATATCATGGCGTCTGTTCAGATAGCAACAGAGCAAAGACCTGCTGTTGAAATTATTCATTGGAGAAACAATTGTTTTTTTTGTTGGCGGAGGAAAAAAAAAATCCAAGACAACAATTTGAGTCCTACTTATGCAGCCAGCTAACTCCCAGGGGTCTTCGATCGATTACACCCCGCAACTGGAAACTGAGAAAACAGATTACATGTTTTGAACTTTCATCATTTGAAAAGCATCTACTGTACCTCGGTGCATTTGCCAATTTCTACGTGAGCACATTAAATAGATTTATAAGCACTCCAGCCCTGGGTCGTGACCGAGGCCTTATCTATGATGTTTGGCGTCTTTTATGACAGGGCATGTAGGAATATTAGTCAACTGTGATTTGTTTTGGTTTTAAAATCGAAGAAAACCACACAGGACACCTTTCAAAGAGATCCCTTGGAATAAACATGTCAGTTTACTGATTGTTTGCAGTGATAACAGTAAAGCAGTGTGTGTGGGTGTGTGTGTGTTTGCTTACTTGTGTCCTGCATATATTTCACACACACACACTTTAACATGACGGTGTGCTGGCAACCCAGCAATAACCGTGAGCCAAACACCTCATTGCACCAACGATGGTCACAGATAGTCCATAAATCTGCATTTTTTTTTACATCTCTTTGGACTTATTTTACATCGTGTTTAATTTTAGACATTTTTTTTTGCCAATGAGCACATTTTTAGTTGATGCTTCTGTAATATTCAAAATAGGTTATTGCGCTCTCTTTAGTCATGTGGATTTACCTCTCGTCTTTTCCGCACATGTGGATTTGCAATTATTTTAACATGTATATATTTCTTTCTTTGTCTTTCAGAATAAAGTTATGAATATTGATGCTGTGAAAGTCAAACTTCAGGTAAGAAGATTTTTTTTTGTTTGTTTTTCGACAAATTGGGTCGATGGTTAACAAGACCGTGAATTGCTTCTATACATCTTCATTACCTTCTGAAATAGAAATGAAGCCATAACTTAATGAAGCCACAGTAAATCTTTATCAGTAATTAGCCCGCTTTTGTGATTGGCTGAAGACGAGTTAGGGAATAGGCGACTTTTTACCGTGTTATCAAAGCTGAAGTTATGAGGGAGAGTGCATCGAGGGCTTCATCTGACACAGACTGATGGCTCTTCCACCTCGACTACGATGCAAATGCTTTAACAGTCAACGAATCCGTGTTCACAAACCCGTCAGCCTGTCAGAAGTCCTATACCAGAATAAACCTCAATGATTCAAAGTGTTCATTTTCGATTTTACAGTCTGGTAACATGCTTTTCTGTGGAATGACATCCTTACTTTGCCGTCCATGGTGCGTCCAGATAAGTATAATAAATAAATAATAATAATAAAAATACTGATGTAATAGTGCAGGGAAGTAAAAACAGTGCGGGGAAATGTAAACATGCACAAAGAGTAGGTGTCCAAGCTTAAGTTGAGTGCAGCTTTGAGTGTGCAACTCACAAAGTGCAGGTGTGGGTTTTATGCATATACTTTAAATAGGCAGTTAAGGTAGAACAGTGATGGACTCCAGTCAGTTGTTCAGGATCTGATGGCATTTGGGTTGAACGACTTCTTCAGTCGTGTCGTTCTACATATCACACTCTTGTACCTCCGGCCAGAGGGTAGGACTGTAAACGGTCCGTCTTGGGGGCGGGCGTGGTCCTTGGCGATGGAGGCAGCTCTCCTATGGACTCTGTGGTGGTAGATGCTCTCCAGAGAAGGCAGTCAGGTTCTGCTGATCTTCTCTGCAGTCTTTACCGCTCGCTGCAGGCGGTGCCGCCGTACCACATAGTGATGCAGCTGGTTAAGATGCTCTCAATAATGCAGCTGTAGAAGTTGCTGAGGATCTTAGGCCACACGCCAAACCTCATCAGCCTCCTCCACTATCCTCTCCTTTGTCTTGTCCTTGTAGACTGTGAGGATGTCGTCCTCACACCGTGACACTGGACCGGCCGCCTCCAGTATTGCCGTTTCACCTTTTAAGATTATGTGACAATAAAAATTATGTGTCAATAAAAATGGTGGATATTTGACTCCGTGGTATGTGGGAGTGAATGATCACATTAATCTCCCACATGGCTCTTTTTACGGGTGAGCTGGGAAGCACATTAATCAGCCTCATGACCTGAATCCAGTCAGGGACCTGAAGGTGAAAATGTATCAACAACCTCAATAATAATAACAAAGAAGGCAAAAACATTTGCAGTATTTTACTTTGGTTTTATATCTCTAACCTGCGAATGAACTTTTTTTCATGTCTCCCATCTACTTGCATTGCAGTAGGAAAAAAAAGGCGCTGAGCAACGCAGTGCATCCATTAGTGACAGAAGAGGTGACAGTGATTAAGTCCGCCACTGTGTGTAGGAGTTTATGCGCTGGTTTGTAGAGTAAGCAAGGCGTGCAAGTAGAATAAAGCATTTGGAATGAGACGCTTCGAACGTTTACATTGTCATTATAGTGTAAGGAGGGAATCGGTTGAGCGGGTTCAATCTGTAGGAGGAGGCAACCGTGTTGTCGGCTGATGGGAGCTGACTCTTATCATCAAATCACAGCTAATCAAAGCCTGTCTGAATTAAAGCTACGTTCATTTTTTTTTTTTAATATGGGAGATCGGCTCGAGATGAGGAATGTAGATTAATAAAGTGGGAAAAATTAAATAAAAGACTCCTTACAGCACAGTTCAAACTGAAAGGGGTACATGTACCAGGTCAAGTGGAAACAGAGAGTCAGTAAATCATATTTAAGTCAAATTTGACGTGCACCTATTAAATAAAAGAACCAAACCCAGGTTGCATTGATACTAAAACTCCTCGACAGATCTCACTGAACTTTAAGTTAAGCGGCTTGTGTATGCTTTGATGTGGAAGGATAAAAGGTGTGCTTTGAAGAAAAAATCAGTTGTACTGTAAAAATATTTCGATAGAATTTCCCAAATTATACTCCCATTTACAATTCAGATTGGTGAACTCGAGGCTGATAGTGATCAGTCGTTGAATTTAGCATTTACCTGTTATGTCCTTACTGTTCTTGGTGCTGTTAACATTTAGAGTATCCCCAGCATGGGCCTTATATTGGACTACATTTGATTACATGTACTTTATTAACTGTGAAGTGAGGCTATTCCTTTTGATTTGTATGCTTGTAAAATTATATTAAATTCTCATTTGAATGATCCCCTTTTCGTCTTTGAATAAGTATTAATTATTATAGTATGCTAAAAACATGCAGTATGTGATAATGTAAGACTGATATGGTTCAAAATATATAGAAATGAAATAAAATAATTGTAGTAAATAGACCCAATTAAATATGTCTCATATTTTAATGCTGTCTGTGCACTGCAAAGATCAAAAAACAAAATATTTGACAAAGATACCCATGTATATTCTTGCTTAAAGTATTCCGTTTTTCTTCGATGCTCATTAAGAGTAGCCGAGAGCTGCAAAATGCAGCAGGTACCGGGGAATTTATATGCTGAAAAATTTTAAATTTCTGATTATATGGCTTGGAATTAAAAGTTTTTCTGTTGTTTTTGTTTAGATTTGGGACACCGCTGGCCAGGAACGTTTCCGTAGTGTCACACACGCCTACTACCGGGATGCTCACGGTAAGACTCCGACCTCTTCCACCTAACGTTCCTAACTTTTTCTTAAGTGCTGTCCTTCCTTTGTTTCATCAGCTGCATGATTGTAACGCAAACACTTAAGCTGCAGCTGATTTGAAAGAATGTGTGCGCGCATGTGTGAGTGCATGCAGACGCTGGTCGGGGACTCTGTGACGAGCACATAAATGAGTCTTCCTGGCACACAGTCAGGGGTGGGACATCACTGAGCATCCCCATGTGTGTTTGTGACACTGTGCATGTGTTGCAGTTATATTTCCAACGGCCCCAGAGTACCGATACAAGCCCCAGGCTAACATGAATGAGCAGGTGTTATGGAACACACACTCACACACATAAACACACCGGGCTGATCTGTTTAGCTGTGTAAGAAAGAAAGAAAGAAAGAAAGAAGCATCAGAACCGACAGTCGTTGTAAATTTATGTCGCACTTGTATCTTTATGGTATGTAAAAGAGCTATACTCTAAATATGGCCTGGATGGATTTGCATGTGTTATTGTTTTTGTGTGTGTGTGACCTGTAATGCAGTAATCTAATGCACCAGTTTATCCTCACTGATCTTTGACAAAGCACCCAGCCAGCCCAGTAGCCCTCCTCTGAGTGGTCTGCCTGCAACTGACTTTTAAATAAAGCTCATTCAGTCTGACAGGCATGACCGGGGGAGAGGAAGCGGTTCGAAACACCGCTGACACGAAAGCTGTCGATGCCAGCAAACTAATGGACAGTTTCTTATGAGTCAAGCTCTTAAACTTAAAGACTGGACAGTTGGAAGACTCTGCCTCATTTGTGAACTGACAGGTAGAAGTGAGCAACTTCTAAATCTTAAAAGAACAACATTTGTAGCTCGAGTTCAAAGAAAATTCGACACCATTTTCCCCATCGTTCTTTGTAGTAGAACAAAAATCAGAATATTTAGTTTGGAGGAAAGGTGATTTCTTTTTGTCAGATTGAGTCATGAAGTCGAACTTTCCTCTGGACTAAAATCCCGGTGCCATCTGTTACGATAAAAATTAAATCTGGAAGGGCTCAACTGAAGATTCCAACCGCCTTAATGAAGATTCAATGTGATTGACCTGCCAGTGTTTGTAACAGAAATATCTGCAAGACTGCGTGTTATGTCACCACTGAAGCAAAAATAACTCCTTGCATAAAAATGACTCACAATTCATACTCATTCCAAGCGAACTCTCTCGCTCGCTCAATCGCTCTGCTCGAGACAAACGTGCGTCACTCGGTGTTGGAATCTGCAACGCAGTTAAAACTTCTTAAATTAGATAGATTTCAGAACTTTCGATATTTGCATAGATACTTAGCATATGTGATTTTATGTGTTCTTTTCCAGTCTGAGGTCCATAACCTCATGCGTAGTATTTTCCACACTCTTCTAATAAAAAGAGGAGCCTCGACATTGAAAAATAAGGGTGAATGGTTGTTTTCATCTGCAGATGTGTGTGTTAAAGGGTGATTGACTGGTGACGAGACCGCGGTGAACCCTGCCTCTTGCCCAAAAGGCTGCAGAACCCCCATCCCTTCCGTGACACTGAGTGCTAGATAAGCAGTATAGAATACGAATGAATGAAATAAAAAGACAAATTAAAAAAAAAAAAGGAACAGTTTTTTTTTTCCACGTTTTTCATTTGCTATTCATAAGTCTGAAATATTATCTCCCCCTCCAGCTCTGAACCTACAATTTTACCTGGCAATCCTCTGAATTCAGCCGGCGTGCTCCTCCTTTTACAGGAGCTTGCTTCGCTCCTTTTACAGTCGCTCTTTAAATGCATAATATTCGACCGTATCGTCTACGTCTGACTGGACACACTTCCTATTCCCCCAGCACGCGAGTTCTTGTGGACATATTTCTCTCAGACGAACAAAGTGACATGTAACATTTTTACATTGAATATCAACCAAAACATTTTCAATCTACTTTGATAAATGTGTTTTGTGTTAAATGACAAACTCCGCAAACTCTTCACGACATTCATGGCATTTTTTCTTCATTCTCTGTAAACACAGAATCTTCGTTTCATCTTTCCTAACGCACCCATTGCATACCTCAAGGCTTTTACATGCTTTTCTGGAAAATACAATCTTCCGCTCCTTTTCCTGAGCCTTATCTCAGGTTTGTACTTTTGTTATAAGCCCAAAACCTTCAGGAGGCATGTTTCGATCACAGACTTTAACAAAGATGGGCCCGTCTTCTGCAGATAGTCTTTTCTTTGCTCTGTGTCGTGACGGGATTTTATTTTTCCCTACTGAGGAGGAATTCTTTGATCATCTACACTAGTTGTCTTCTCTGCCCCATTCCTTCTGCCGTTGCCAAGCTTCATGTTGATCTGGTAACTCCAAGTATTTGATCTCTGTCCTAATACTTTAATTTTTATGTTGAATTTTTTTGTGTATTTTAGTGATGGCTTTGTTTTATTTGCCGTGACACCTCTTTCAATCTAATGTTGACAGTTCCTTTGAAAAGCCCTCTGATTTGAGTCATTTGATTCAGCTTCAGGCCAACGTGTTATGAATGTCATAAAAACAGGCCATTACTGGCCGTGAAGGTTAATTTCCAAACCTCTAAAAGGGATTCATTCTTTCAGTTTTATGAATCTAAGTGCATAATAGCAGTAAATATTGGAAAATACCTCGGATTCATATTTTCAATAAAACTTCTCCCGCCTCTTAGTATCAAAAACCCCTCCTCTAGAAAGTTCTTGCTTTCTACCATGTCTGGGCATACTGACCTTCAAGGTGAAGGTAAAAAAGATTGTCCTTTGTCTTTGTTTGGTTTCTGGATTTTTAAGAGGAGTCAGCTTAAACACTTGTTCAAGGTCAGAAAAAGGGAAGTGGTCCCACTTCCGCTAAGAATATATTCTTTTTCTAATTTATGACCCGGTTTGAATCTAATCTAATCTCATTTGCTCTCCAGCAAGTTAAATACATCATTTATCAAACAGCCACACATTAATTCATATTATAGTATGTTCAGCTTGACAAAGACATGGTGCACCGGACTTCTTCCTGCATGATGGTGCCGAAGGATGCGAGCGTGAATTTGGTATCTAAGTGATTTTCAATGAGTTTCGTAGTGTAGAATATCCCCTGATATGAATTACTTTGCAGAAACTTTGCAGAGAAGCAATTCCTTTAACTGGCACGTCTAATGGCACTCATTATGGAAATAAGACCAACGATTAATGAAACTATAATTTGGCACTGAATTTCAGGAAAATCTGGTGGTTGGGCTGGTAGCGATGCCCAAGCCCATGACTTAGTACAGAATGGCTGTGGGAATCTTGTGGGAGATTAAAACATGGCAACGAAACATTTTGTCGCCCCTGACGGCCGTAGATGTTTAATTCATTCAGCTTCGTTCTAAACCTGGACTGGAATCAAGCCCTCAAAAGACACTGAGACAGAAGAGATCCAGAAAGTTTGTGTAAGCTGCTCACAATGAGTCTCGCAGAGATCCAGCTGAGTCCAGAATTATCCGCCCCCCCCAACCACCGACCCCCCAGTGCCGCTGACAGTTTGTCATTTTCACAGCACGAAGGGAAACAACAGGATCCGAACAAAAAAATGGAAAAAAACAAACTCGGTGAGGGAGACGCGGAATATGAGGGGATGTGAAAGACGGCGAGGAATGCAGACACAAACAAGATGCAGACTGGAAACATTAGGGAGGATAAAGCAATGTATTAGATTGTGGAGGGAAAACAAGCAGTAGAGAGTAAACAGTCATTCAGACATAAAATAAACAACTATAGGTGCTAAATGCAATGGAGAGGAAAGAGCAACAGCCCGGAGTCCATAATGAGACAAAAGGAGGATCAGAACAAGTTTGAAAGATACAAGTTCACAATGAAACTCCACATATATATATAATATATATGTAGAACTTCAAACACGGATAGCTAATTCTTTAACAGGCCATTAAGTCCTTTCTCATTTTTACCACCATGAGCAGAGGAAGCTGTGAAAATGACCAGACGACTTACAATACTATAAATATACTCCAAGTTATGAAAGATATGGTTATTGAATATATTTTTTCTAATGTCCTGTAGCCTATTCCCATTTTCAACTGCAAATTATGGTCCTACAGTACAAGCTTGTTTGTAACATGTTAAAACATGTTAAAATCTGCAAAATACATGTACATAACACAGAATAATTCCTTAATGTATCTTTATATATCAAGACAGTTTCTTCACCATACCTTTCCCATAAAGTGTATGTGTGACAAGACAAGACAAAATAGAATTTAAAGTGGAGGAAAGTCAGTTGACCGGATTGAAATTGAAGATGATGCAATGAACCTTTCAATTTAGAAAACTGACAAGTTTGTGTCTTTACCTTGCAAAATGAGCTGAGGCAATTAATTAAGTGTAAGAAGTAATAGCAAATAATGAGTAGCTCTGACAGTATTCAATTTAGTCATGAAATGAGCCCAAGCAGGTGCTTCATTTCGACATTGATATTTAGTTTTAATTTTGGTTATGACATTGATGACTTATTTTCAAAGTCATGCTCAAGTTTAAGGACAGCGTCGGCTGGAGTAGTGAAAGCTTAACAATTTAATTAATGCCAAGAATAATGTAAAAGTAATATTCTGGTGTGTTTTTTGCATTGACATATAGTTTTTATACCTGTTATTGGATAGTCTGTCAAATTGTTAAGTCACCGTTGCATCCAATGTTGATGCAATATGTCCAAAGCCTGACATGGTGAGGTTAAAATATGTGCACTGTATCCCCATCAGCAAACTCTATTTTGAACATAAATCACTGTTTTGGACATTTGTTCCTGGTTTAGCCTCGCTTCATTGCTCGGCGAATAGAGTGGCTGTCCAGTAATCGGGCGATTTGCTATTTCAATCCTGACGCTCGTAAAGAGATTGGTCACGAAGTCTATCTGAGAAACACTGTGAACCCCCGAATAGCTCCTGATGAGCTGTTCGGCACCCCATATTCAACCAAATCACAAAAGTGTGTATGTGTATGGGTGAGGGAGTGAGGTGTCAAGGGCTTTGAATCCCGGAGAGGAAAATAGTCCATCTACCATCCATTTACTGTTTGTAATAGCTGTCATTCAACCCGTGTTTGTTTCAGTGTGACGCTCGCAAACATACGTTGACATTAAAAAGGTTTGTGCATTATGGAAGAGGAACTCAGACACCATACCAGTAGCTAGGCTTACAAAAAAAACAACTTTTATTTTTGTCTTTATTTTAATCGCCATTCATGTGGACTCGCAATCTACAGATTTCAGAAAACTGCTCCCTTCATGCATGCATTATCAATAATTTTATAGAGTACACATCTGCAAATGGCAACCATTTGTGCTTCAAAGGTATTTCCTTTTGAAGTTGAGATTAACTTCCATTACTGGAAAAAAAATAAATAAATCTGTGATGCATTGCAAATATGTAGACTAAAATCATTTTAAGAAGTTTCAGGCATGGCTTCAAATTGAGCTAAATAACAAAGTGATTTTCAGTGCTGTATTGTTCGGGGTAAGCCACTTTCAGCTCCATCATTTTCCTCGAAAGCCCCACATCTCCTCTCTTTGCTGGCCGAGAGTTTATTCTTTATGAGAGTCCCATTTGTAAATACATATTGTATATGCAATGTATTTGAATATACATTTTTAGTCAAATTCATCTTTGCCATTCCTGCATTTCTCTGTGAATGTCAAAGCAGCGACACCACATTATCCGCTCTTGATTAAGGGAATTTTACACTTGGCTGGTTGGCTCATACTGATACTTAAAAAGTGATTCAGGTTGTAGTAGGCCAATAAATAATGCAAGAGGAATACAGTTGGAAGGGAGAACAGAATTATCGGCTTCTGCAAAGTTTCAAGTTTTAAAGTCAATGTCAAACCTAAAAATGTATATATTTTCCGTAATTAAGATGTCTTTCCTTGTCAAATCACATCATGTTGGAGTCGATTCCCTGTCTGCACATTGTTTGTTTGACACAGAAATACCCAGAGACTCGTTCTTAGATACAATTATACTGCTCCTTTTTCGTGAGTAAATGTGACATGCTAATATATTATCCATGCATGGATACTACTGCATTTAGAAACATCGATCCATCCAATCATTGTTTATCCTATCCAGAGTCACAGGGGATGCTGGAGCGTCTCCCTGCCGTCATCGGACGAGATGCTTCGTACACCCTGAGCTGGTCGGCGCTCAATCGCAGGGCCACATGTACAGACAGACAATTATTCACTCTCTCAGTTACACATCTGGGCAGTTCTCCCAATTTTTCCAATAAGCCTGCTGCATGTTTTGGGACTGTGGGAGGAAACCACAGAACTTGGAGGAAACGCACAGTCACGGGGCGAACATGCGAATTCCACACAGAAAGTGCTAACTACTGCACCTCCGTGCCACCCCGTTTAGAAACATATTACAGTTAAATCTATGTGAGCATTTTAAATCTCCCAGAAATCAATCTCAAGCTTGTAAGTCTTCAGTGTTTGGACACCAGCATTGTTCCCCTGCTTTTCACTGACACCTGGGCTCGAATTTCACCAGCGTTCACAAGATTCTGGGTGACAACTGAGAGATTGTCAGAGTTAAATGTTTTAAAAATGCTTTTTCATTGGGGTTGAGCTTCGCCAAAGAGCTACTGCTTTCCATTGTCAGCCCAGAATACACTAGTGGGACATTTGTTACCTGGTCCTTCGAGTAAAAGGCAATATCTAATATTTAAAATATTTATTCACAAATTAACCACAAGCTACACCATTCTTTTTTCTTCATCTTATTTTGTGTATGTCAGATTATTCTTGCAGCCAATGAACTAAAGGGGTTTAACTGACTTTTTTGAGATGAGGATTTAAGGTGGAATCAATCGGTGGACCTTCATGTAAAAGGGTGATTGGAGGCATGAGATGCTTTCCAAAATGTTCTCGTTGCGCTGCTTTCTTCATAAAATTCCACTTAGACAGCCGCAGCACAGAGTAACATTTAAAAAAAAAAAAAAAAAAAAAGGGGACAAATGAAAAATTGCAGGGCCCACAAAGGAACCATCAATTTCTGGTCAAATCAGTGTCATTACCTCAGTGTGTCACCGCTATGCTACCCTTTGTCTGTCCCGCCCACATCATTTTTCATTCTCTTTATTCCCTCCAACAGGGTCACTAGTTTCATCACTAATGAGCAACTGGAGGTCTCAGTCAGCATCTCAGCATCAGCTCCTGGAACAGTCAGTGGCAGAGGAAACAATGATCAAGAGATGAACTGAGACGCTGGGCGGGGAGGAGAGAAGCCATAGGAAGGATGGAGTGTGACTGGAGGAATGGTGGTCAAGGGGGAAGACGGGGTGAAAGGAGAGATAAAGAGGGTGCACATAGCAGGAAAGACGAAAATGATCATTATTTTGTGATCCATTGTCCCAAAAAAAAAAAAAAAAAAAAAAAACAGTCGTCACTCTTGATAACGTCACGTTTCCCAGCACTGGCTCGGTCCAATTTCACCCTTTACTTCACTTTGAGGAAATGTTTGTGTTAATGGGTAAAATTAAGGATTCTCAATTATATAACTGTCTTTTTGTCTTTGTTGCGCAGCCTTATCCTTGATCCGTGTCAAACCCACCCAGCAGTCACACACTTTATTGCTCGCTGCATAATAGTGCAGATATCCAACTGCACGGTGTATGAAATTTAAATTTAAAGTCGGGAGTGTAGATTGTATCTGTGTTGATATGCCCTCCTGATAGTCGGTTATAGGCGAGATCTTTTACTGCATCAGGACACTATTTCATTGCAAATTTTGTTACACTGTGTGTTTTCCTGATCAACAATTCCAATATATTGAAAAGTTGTTTTTTTTCCCCTCTTTGGGAAGGACCACAGATTTTGTTTTTTCTCCATTGAGGATGTGCCTTGTTTAGAAAAAGACCACAAGTTAGTTTTATCAGAATCATCTTTAACAAATGTTTACATTAACAAATATCTGCTTTTGATGTTTCTTAGTGTAAAATCAAAAATGCTTACCAGCTTTAATATCTAATCTACTAAATAATCATTTCAGCTTTGAACATCGTTGTGAAATATAATAAGAAAAAAGGATAGTTTTAGGGAATAGGTCGACCGTGTTGTTGGGTCAATGACTTTCAGGGGATGAAATGTGTATCAGTTAACGTCTGAGTCATATTCACTCATATCAAGGTAAAGGAATAATTAGTAGAGATGGGAAGTTTGACTTATTCCAGAGAGACATCTCTTTTCAGCTCCCAAAAAAGAGATATCTCTTTTGACTCCGGCACAGCGATTAATTTAGGCTCTTTTGTAGCCCTATATTTTACCTTAACTTTGCAAACATGTATGGTTTGTGTATTGAAAAACTTTTTGCGAGCAGTATATTTCTGGGAAGCCTTGTAATTTCCTTATTTTGTGCATTTATTCCGTCACAAAACCATTTATACTTTTGTTTTATATTTTAATCAAACTTTTCTATTTGCAAAAAAACTGTAAAATAATCCATACAAAAGAACCAGAACCAAACGTTGTCCGTGTCCTCAGTGTAGGTTGGCCTTCAGAAAAATCAGATGCCTCAGTTTGTAAGGGCAAATTCGATTTCTTCTCTCCTTGAATATCTGCCCTGTTTTTGAGAAGATTCTCTCTTAAGAAACAGACGTTGCCACAAAACACAATCTCGCCTCCATCACCTTCACTAGGCGTTGGAAGTCTGAGGCTCTGGCCTGGCAAAAGATCAATGGGTTGGATTCTGGGCTTTTCCCCTCTAACTGCACTGTAGGATGGCCACTTCTGATATTTCTATGCAGATTTGTGTTGGAACATGCTCTGAAAGATTTACGTTGAAGGTACTCTGCTGTGTTTTTCCCCGATATCTTCAAACTGCAGTCAGATGCTGCTTCGCTTTCAGGTGTCACTCACAGTTATACTACAGTTATACAATGACGTGACACAGTCTCCTCACTATCCCCTCTCTGTTTTCACATCACGTTATGATCCCATATTATTACACGTCGGCCAGTCAAAACAAAGTTCTGCCGTGAGGAGAACTGGGGATGAACTCTATTTGAGCTAAACAGTGAAAGAAACAAGGGGCTGACTCTTCTGATTCTTTACAAAGCATCAGCTCTTTTGTGCCTGACACAAGGAAGGCGGTTGGTTCATCAGAGGACATCCAATGCAAATAGTCGCATCCAGTTTGAATTTTCAGACAATCATTTAAACAGCAGGGGCTCCTCGGAGAAACTGGAGTCTAAACTCCATCCATCCATTGTCTTACTCAGGGTTGCGGGGATGCTGGAGCCCATCCCAGCTGAGGGTGCCGGTCAATTGCAGGGGCGCGTATAAAGACCTTTTTTTTATGTAGCCATCCACTCTCTCAGTCGCACATCTGGGTCATTTTCCCAATCTTTCCAATTAACCTGCTGCATGTTTTTAGACTGTGGTAGGAAACCGAGGTACCAAGAGGAAATCCACAGAGACAAGGGGAAAACACGTAAACTGTAGAAAGAAAGGTCGAACCAGGGTCCTTCGTGCTGTGAGGCCGAAGTGCTAACAACTGCGCTGCTGTGCTGCCCTGATTTATAAACTCCTCTGTTCAATATGCAAAGACGTTACTTGCATACATCTATTTAGACACTTTTATTCACCTTTGTAGCAAGTGATAAGCAGTATTTCTATACATAACATACCTTTTTTTTTTTGCAAAGCTGACATTTACCAAAACTGGTATGAAGACAGAAATCTTCCTCTGTTAGAAGGCCTTCACTTACACATAAAATTCCTCTAGCATTATTTGGATCACCTGTCGGACGTCTCCTGACGTGAGCCACCAATGACACCAAACTGATATGGCTATCAGGAGTTATTAAACAATGAATTCATTATTAAGTCAAATAATTTTACAAAAGCAGAGAAAGTCCTCCTAATGCTACGTCACTTGAACTCACAAAATCTTCATGATTGGACCGGTTCTTTATTAACAACACAAATACATTAATAGATTTATACCTCATGAAACTTTACCATGATTTTCTTTGGGCTGTACCTTAAATAATATAGAACTCCAAAGGTAAGACATCTGGCAATCTCACCCTTTGTCTTCCATAGCTTCAGTCAGTTGAGCATTAGGTATTTTATTCGTTTTTTGTGATTTATAGGACAATACAGAGCTTCTTAGCCACCTCCCAGCACCTCTCTCAGTTCCACTATGTTATAGGATGAACGTGAAAGGAACATCTTGTAAAGATTAATCAAGAAAATGAAAGCGCAGGATTATTTCTTTTGCCTAAGGTAACTTAAATAATAATCATGTTTTTTTTTATAATCATGGCATGATGGCCCATACTGTATATAAATTTGATTTCCATACATGACAAAAATATTTAATGCAGTGTAAATGTTAACACCGCTGTGATTTTACATGTCTATATTCCAACATTACTCAAAGGGTTAATTTATAAACGACTTACAGCAAACACTTTGGTTCATTCCTGCTTGCCCAATATACTTCATCTAGATTAATTTGATTGTTTACAGAGGCCAAGCAGAATCATCAACACTGAGAAATCAACTGCAAGTGAATTCAAAAGGCTTCACTGAATACATTACCTCAGATTTAACCTTGGTTATGTTGAAGTCTTTGAATTCTCCCCTTATTCCCTTCCTCTGTATTGTCTTTCATTTGGTATCTTTAGATACCAACTCTACTTTCTCCTGTTTTTAACCTCTTTCGTGCCACAGCAGGTTACTCAACCTGAACTCTCTTGTAAGCGCCCAGACTCCTCCATATTAATTACAATTCAAATTTGAAACATTTCTAAACTTTAGTCTGGAAAAAGTAATCAATGACAGCTCTCACCCTACAGAAGCTGCTGTTAGTACTTGCTTGCATCCGATCTGCTCTGCATTTTATTTTCAACATCATCTTGGACAACAAATGTCTCCCAATACTAATGGATTTGTCTGCCTCGGCGCCCCAAGAATTTAGTAATCACTTGTCATTTTGATCGATCCATCCGTAAAACGAGTGCAAAAAAGTCGGGCCCTGTGGGCTAGCTGGCAAGAGAAAGGAGGAAATGACAACTTTTGCTGGAACTGTCATAGGAATAATGAAGTTGAAGAAGAGGGCAATCCAGCGGTTGTGATCAGCTTCATTTTCCCCTGTTTATGGAGCGTAACAGTAATTCCAGGGTACCAATTTCCCTTGAGGAATAACATTGACGCGCCACATGCAGATATATAACTTTCACACTCATAGGAAACCCTCCCTTGTCCCATTCTCATCAGCTAGTGTCCTCAAGAGGCATAAATCATAGGTGTAACTTTAATTTTGGAGAGAGTAATGGATCACAAGAGTGGCAGATACCACTTAGCTGATATTTGCAATTTGATGGAAGTGTTATCCGACTGTGCATTATGTAAATCTGTCCAGCTCTGAAAATCAAAAAGCCATTGCCGCTGCCATGTTTCCAACTTTTTTTTTTTCTCTCCTACTTCTGAAACCAGCTTTAAATATGGCACCCACTTAATACCACCGTTTTCTATTCACGCCTTTACCTTAAATGACCTTTTAAGATAAATTAATTAATGGATGGATAAATAAATACATTAAGTGAATGAACTTTAGCCTTGAGACCCGTCAACTTGTGATATAGTTTTTCCAATTTGTATGCATCTGACTGCATGCATTGCTTATCTGTGTATGGGGACAATAGTATCCAAGGTTGGACAGGTATTATTGACATAGATTATTATCTCAGAGATGATGGATGGCGGTGCTCTTTATGGATCATTTCATTCCATCTCTTCCTGCTCCACAGTGTCCCACACATAATTGACAGTCAAGGTTGTAGTACACGATAAAGCTTTTCTACTTCATTTTAGTTCAACGGTACTGCAGGAGTTACAGATAATTGTGTGCTGTGTCATGGTCCGAGGTGAAAGTCTTATTGTTCTATTCAGATGTTTTATATCTGGAAATGAATGGAAGATGTGAATAAGAAATCTCTTTTTAATTATGATTTGTAAACGGCATTGAATTTTAATTAAGTCAGAAATCCATTATAGTTTCAAAAGAAATTCTTTCCCGGCGCCATGTAGGAGGTAATAAATCCGTTAAGATGAAAGTTTTTTGAGGGGCATCTTGGTTTGGTTAAGCCAAAGGTTAAACTAAGTAAATTTGAGAGAGATGCTGTAGTTCTTGATTTTGCTCCATCAGAGACTTCCCCACCTGGACAGACCAGATGTTTCTGTAAAAATGCCTGGTCAGGAGCACATGACAACACGTTGGAGGTTGGTATAATATGAAATATGAGTGGACATAAAATCCTTGGCATATGAAGTGAGTGCTTGCCGGGGCATCTGGATCGAACAAAGACTGAAACACACAGGAAGAGATTTGGTGGGTCTGTTGGGGCTCATAAAGGGACATCATGAATAACTGAATATTTTGAAAAGTTCCTGCATCGTTGGTTTGGTTAGACTTGAAGGATGTGTCACCTGGTCTCCATGGTATCCATTCTATCCTCACAGAGGACAAACTGACACTAAAAAAAGGTGTGGATTTAAAAGATGTCCTCAATCCTGGCCCGTCTAAATTATTTCACCGTTGCTGATTCTGCTTTATGCTTTCTATTTTTCAACGTCAACTTTCTCCATCATCCCTTTGGTGTGCTCAGGAAAGGGTAATTGGATTAGGATAGGGTGAAGGGAAGGTTTTCCTTGTGATTCCCTGGTGCCTGATAAGCACAGGAGACACTAAAGAGGGATTAATATGTTGGACCTATCGCCTCTCTCAGCCTGTTTGCTTCCATTTTTTCTGCCTTCCTGTGTTATGAAGTTTGGTAGGGCATTATTGAGCACCTGGTTATTACAACATATTACAAATCCTATCAAGGACTCATCAGGGAGATGTAAACAAAGGATACTGAAGAGGTTGGCAAAATGCTACAATGCTTTAAGTGTTTGAAGAGGAAGCATGGAATGTATGAAAATGAGAAGCATCCCAGAGAGAAGGGATGAGGTCTGGGTAGAGATGCCCAGAGGGTGATTAACTGAGGAAAAGGCTCAAACCTAAAGGTGATCCTGCACAGAAATGTGATATGAGTAGCCGTGTAGGTGTGATGATTTATTTCCCATTTTATAGAGCCTTGAAATTCACAATATACACAGATCATACAATATATACCTTGTCAGTGGTCCGATACTGGTCTGTGGATCACTTGATAGCGGGCCACAAAACAAATAATCAATTATTTCTGTTGGATTTATTATCTGAGTCTGAACAATCTTTATTTGAAAAGATAATATTTTGAAAAATGAATGGAATCTCTCGGTTACATCTTGGTCACTTGAGCGCCAAAAATGCTTGCACAAGCTAGCAAAGTGAGCAAAAAACAGACATAAGATGGAAAGTTTTTTTTCGAAGGGGATAAGGTGGATCCCACGGAGGATTCACTTTTATTATTATAGTTGCAATATAAACAATCTACATGTCCCGCACATCTACATCCTACAAACCGCCATTCTATTCTGTCTGGCTACGCTCTCACCAACAACTACTTTCTTTCAGGTTACCTCGTCTGTACAAGATGTAGTCTATCCTACCTCCGCTCTTATAAGATACCCTATGTTCCTGTCTTTTCTGGAAAAAAGTGTTCACTACAGCCATTTCCATCCATTTTGCAAAGTCCACCACCATCTGTCCCTCTGCGTTCCTATCCTGCTCACCAAATCTGCCCAAATCTTCAAACTCACATCCCTGTTGGGCATAGCCACTGACAACACTGATTACCACACCTTCAATTTCCAGTTTCAGACTCAGAAATCTATCTGACTTTTTTCATCTCCAGAACATTCCTAGCAAACTCCTCCTTCAAGATTTCTCCTGCTCTTTTTCTCTTCCTGTCAATACCATGATAGTATAACTTAAAGCCTGCTCCTAAGCCTCTAGCCTTACTACCGTTTCACCTGGTCTCCTGGACACACAATATTTCCACTTTCCTTCTCTGCATCGTGTTGACCAACCCTACCTTTTCCTGCCATGTCCCGATATTTAAAGTCCCTATTCTCAGTCTCAGACTCTTTCCTTTCCTCTTCTCTCTCTGCTTCCAAAACTGCCTTCCTCCTCCCCTCCTTTGACCTACATTAGCCCAGTTTCCACTGGTTCCCTGTAGGTCATCGGTACCAAAGGCGGTCGTTGTTAACCTTGGCCTCGACCGATCCGCTATGCGATTATTAGGTTTGATTCTCATGTTTGGTTTTGGCAAAAGTTTTACGCCCGATGTCCTTCCTGACGCAACCCTCTGCATTAATCCGGCCTTCAGACTGGCTCAGGGTGACACTGGCCCATGCCCCCCCTGAGGCTGGCTCAGGGAGAAATTGGCCCTTAGGCTGCGTTAAAATCATCTCTCTTAACTCCAAAATTCAAACAGTGACACATGTTTTAAGGGCTAACTGTTAAACATAAAAGACGGGAAAAATGTCAATCAAGGTAGCAAGCCATATTTCACTTAGGAAGCTTTACTGTGGGAATAGAAATGGGTAGAGTATCTGTTAAGCAACCAAGTCCTATGAAAACATTTATGTTTTCTGTTTAAATAAAAATAATGGATTTTTATCATGTGAGCATGTGCCGTACAGTGCCCTTTGGACCTATATGAATTAATTGTCCTTTCTGGATCCCCCTTTCTGTATGATTGGTGGGTTAACATGTACCATGGATGATCCAGTCGTAGCTGGACTGTTTTAAGTACAAGATCGAATCCTGTGGCTGAGACTGATGCAGAGCAAGAAGATATCTGCTCAATGAAATCACTTTTGGGGGTTCTCTGGGACTTATGGTCCATATTTATTTATAGTCACATTGGTTTTCTTTGCACATTCTAACCAGACTGTACACATTACACAGTTGACTTAGTGTTCAAACACCATTGGAAGGATTTACATTGCGTCCCTCAAAGAAGTGCATCATTTCCATGTTTTTGGCTTTCCATTAGTTTTGTTCGTGTGTGTGTGTTTTATTTATTTCATTCTTTTTTAATTTCTAAATTTTTCTGCAGACATGGCAGTACATCGATGCATCAGACAAACATACAGCTATTCATTTGGTCCTTTTAAATGAAAATATTCCCTTCTTAATGATCAAGGAAAGAGTGAGATCTGATTTCTCTCTCTCTCTCTCTCTCTCTCTCTCTCTCTCTCTCTCTCTCTCTCTCTCTCTCTCTCTCTCTCTCTCTCTCACACACACTGAGTAGATCTGGGAAGAAGGAGGTCATATTTTTTTCCAAATGTATTGAGGACCAGCGGTGAGTCCTTTCACCAACCAGATTCTTCTGAAAAGTTAAATTCTTTGCAGATGATACTCTTGTGTTGTTTCATACTCTGTATTACATTCATGCATTGACTGATGTTCACCTTTGCAGTGCCACGTGTGTCAACAGAGGAACCAGAATCTTGAAAGAAGTGTGATGTTTGCTATGTGTATGTTAGATGAATAGTGTATGGAGTATTTGTGTTGCATTCATCCATGTATTTTGGGGAACACAAAAGCCTGAACGTGAATATATTTTTCATATGTGTGTGACAAGAGAGTCAGCACCACATTCTTTTGTATTTCTGTCTTATTTTCAAACTACTGTTTTATAGAAGAAAACTAGAGTTGCAGTAAGTTTACTTGAAGATTGTCATGTTTCTCCTCCTTTGTCTCATCAGCCCTCCTCCTTCTGTATGATGTAACCAACAAAGCATCCTTTGACAACATCCGGGTAAGTAAAGCCTGTGCATATTTGTTGTCTCTCCCTCATTGTTCTTCTTTTAAATTCTAAAGACTGCTGTTTCGAAATATAAGAGGGTTGAGCCATGCAAAATTGTGCTACTTAGAAAAAAAAACTCTTGTCGCCTAAGTAGTAGCACCTTCAGAAGCCCAGAACACATGCACGCCATACACTGAAAATAGCTCTCTATGCACGAGGCACATTAGTTGCATTTGCCTCATCAAATAGGATGACATCAGGCTGCAGTCACACTGATCCAGTTCCAAGGGAGCTGATTGAAACCCTGATACTATATGGTTTAATTGCTGTATCGCTGCTTTGCCCCTGAGAGCTAACAAACCCCTCTCAGGCACTGAGGTGGAGTCTTGAAAGAAAGGCAAACCCATAGCGAATCCTGTTAGAATGTAGAGAACGGATTCATGCTTTTATTTTATTAAGTTTCTTTCATGTGCGGCATAATATTAAAGGTAGAAAAAGGATTAAAGTAGTGGCTTCATAACACTAATCAACAGACACTCCTCTCAGACAATTTTTTTAAACAAACAATATATAAAAATGTACGTGCCATTAATTTATACAGCCATACATGCCTGTACAACACCTTAATGTAAAATATAAAGCTTTGAAGACAAGATTTCTCGGATATGTAAAGAATGAAAACAGAATAAGAAAAGGTCTTCTTGCAAATGTATTACAGCTGACTGTGTTGCCTAGCAACTATGTACTCACATATTAACCACGCTTTATTTGTGAACTAACACGTTCTGTGTGAAGGTTTTTTTTTTTTAGCAAAACTTTTTTTTTTTTCTGAATATGTCACAAGGGTGTCCTGACAGAGTCATTTCATGCTTAGTGTTGCGCCACTTCCGTCAATATCAAATTCATGGTGTCTATAGTTCGTGTTAAAACATGCCTTTAGTCAGGTGGAGATTGGATACTGCATCTGCTTTCCTTTTGTATAAACAGAAATTATCTTCATTGAAAAATAGGAGTTGAAGTCTATCTGGCAGCATGTGTTAAATGATGATGGGATGATGGCAAGGAGTGAGGATGAACACACTAATGATGCAATGAACACACTAATGATGCAAAGTGACAAAAAACAGGAGCACTGGGACACACATTACATCTCATTTTCTGTCAAATGGACCCTTCTCTCTGTAGTCATACCGTCTCCTGCGAACTGATCTCACACTGTGATTTTTCATACCCTGACCCATTTGATGCCTCTGCCCACATCCCTTCTCGCCGCATTACCCTCCTTTGAATAATACACATCTGAGTTAAGACCAGAATATGACCGTCATTGTGTGTGTCGAACACATCAAGGCTCGTCGGCATCTGGCAAGCCACATCTTGCTGTTTAAAGTTGCATTAAGAGCATGTATGTGTCCGTGGAAAGGTTACCTGGTGTGGCCCTAATGATCCTGATAGAAACATTAAGGGTTCTAAGGTTTTTATACTCCGTTTTTGGGTTCACAAATGGTTTCTGACAGATGAAATGCCAAGGTCACGTAATGATTAAGTTGAGCGAGAGAGCAAGCAAATGGCTACATTAAAAGAATGAAGAGCAGTTACAGAACTTTGCCTCTCGCCAAACAGAAGTTAGTCACCTTGACACGTTTCACTGTATGTTAAATCGCTCGGCTTCTACTGCTTAAACTCTTGGATTATAAAGAGATAAAAAGACTAAACCTGATTAGCAGCGCATCTGACATACTGTGAAAATGATGAATGTCTTTAATAAAAAGCGAAAAAGCATTGTGCGTTAGAGGATGATTTTAATATATATTAATAGAGGTTTAATTCATATATTATTTATTTATTTATTTTAATTAATTTGGGGGGGATGTTTTTCCCCTCCATATATAGTGTGAGAAAGTGATTAAGATAATGTATATTTTACGAGACAAAACAAGGCCAAAAGCTGTGAAACTGCATCAATACTTTCCTCCGGCGCTACAGTTTGTAGCCTTTCACAGTCACTGATTGTTATCAGTGCTTGACAACAAGGATGGGATTCATCCTGAGATAGGGGTTAATGGAGTAACTAACTTCATTCATTGCCAGAGCCCAGAAGTGCTTTGGTTTGCATTCTTCCCCATAGAATAAGCTGTTTTTGACAATGTATTACCATCATGTAGCGACTTCCTACAACTAGTGTCTCCTAGATTTATTCTTGCTCTCGGTGCAAACGACAGAATATATATTATCAGTACCACTCTATTTATTTCACCATTTAACGACAGTATAATAAACAAGTACATTTAAAAGTGGAGCGTGAAACGCCCAGCGTGAATGTCAGCTGGGGGTCTGTGATACCTGCTGGTTTATTGTGTTCGTATCAAACGAATTCACGTCTGAATTTCTTAAGAGGTTGCTGATGAAGCAAAACATTTTCCCTCTGCGGGGCAATCATCATTACCCCCTAATGACTTTTGTCTAAACTACTCAATGTAACAGAAATCTATCTTCCTCTCTCGGGTCCCATTTGATGATATTTTTCCATGATCTGTACTTAAATCTCCAAATTAGACACAGTGTGTCAACTTTCAGATTTATCCATGTATGAAGGACTTCTTCAATATTAATTTACACATGTGACCGCATAAGCATTAATGACAGATCAGACCCAGAGGCAGATGCAAACTCAGAGGGTGCACAGCGCTTCACGCTGTGTATGAGAGTGGTGGGCGTGGGCAGTAATCCATGTGGAGAAGCATGGGGTCATACCTGTTGAGCACAACGCTGAACTCCAGCTCAGAGGTGCACTTATGGAGATAATTTGGCTTGTTAAATGTAATCCAACCCTAACCACAGAAATTGATGTAGAAACACGCTGGTCTCAATGTATGGTCCCATCCTCCATCCATGTAAGGTGCAGCTTCTTACCAGGCATTGTTTTCTCCTGAGTTTTGTAGCTTTTTCACCTGTTGGGTGTATTTCTTTGTACCACAGCAGCAAGAGAGATACAATATCTGGCAGAATATTGTATTAAATTGCGTTCCCTATACCCCAGGTCAGATTTTGGTGAGAGATCAGTCATTTATTTTTATTTTTTTCCAAGGACGGAGTGATAAATTTAGATTTGACGATCTTTCAACAATGCTTTCTTTTCCCTCATTTTTCGGGCCATTGTTTTTATATTTTCAGGCCACAGCGTACTTTATGAGTATCCCCATCACTTAAACAAGAACGCCCCTGGTTATCCCTCCTAGGGTCAATCGGAGAAAGAGCCATATACCAGAAACACACAGACACACTGACATCAACTATCCAAACCACTGGAGGCATTTGCCCATAAAAGTGAAAAAGTCCAGTGTCTGAACGCCATCACGGATCAAACTGCCCGACAGCCAGTTAAAATATCCCAAAAAATTGGTATAGTGTCCAAACAAGGAAAATGATAACAAAGTACAGGGTGTCTATGGGTATTACAAACATTCTTCCAAAGTAAATGGAAGAGTTAACTGATCTTTGGCGGTAGCTGTTTTGGACATTACCCTTGTGTGAGTCACAATTAATCAATTTATTTTAATCAGCCTGTTGCAGATGAACTGGTTGCAACTTTGTCAGTACAGTATACCCTTGTTTTTCGCGGGGGTTACGTTCCAAAAAGAACCCGCGATGGGCAAAATCCGTGAAGTAGAAACCTTTATTTTTTTTTACAATTATTATACAATTAGATACTCGATTATACATTGCTGCTGTCGTCCTTATGTTTTTTTCTTCCTTCTTTATGGAACGAACGGAAGATTCATTAATTCCGTAATGTCGACCTACAGCCGCATAGCTTTTACCTTCCCTTAGCATGTCCAGAAGTTTAACTTTATCTGTGATAGATAGCATCTTCCGCTGCCTTTTGGGCCCTGCCGCAGGTGCTTTAGTCAGTCCAGGGCATTTTGTCAACATCATAGGTTTTAGAGAAACTCGAAATTGCAAGAGAATTTGCATGTGCGTAATGTAAATTTGGCAAGCTGTTTTACGTACGTGTACATATTAAACTGCAACGTTATTGAGAAGAAGGTAGAGAAGAAGTGGAGTGACTCTTTAGCCAATCAGAATGCAGAACACAATACACGATGCAAATCCGTGAAGTAGCGAAACCATGAAAAGTAAATCACGCGAGGGATCACTGTAGTCACTAAACCACCAAATATCAGAAACAATACAAAGGGGGTCAGAGGGAACAGGAGAATGAAGGAAGCTGATTAGACACATTTGTTTTCCTGGATATTCAATGAATAGTTCTAAAGCGAACCCATTTTTCGATCGACAGCGATTTGACATTTCACATTTCTCTGCCGAGTTTTCCACTTCAGCCCTCCTGCGCCCTCCTCCAAACCCACCGCCCGCCCCTTATTAAATATTTGGATGTATTATTTTAACAGAGCATGTAAGAAACTGCTGTGCAAGAACATTCTAATTTAATGTATACTTTATTAATCCCTCATGGGGAAATTCCTTCTCTAAATTTAACCCATCATGGATGAACCATGAGCAGTTGGCTGCCGTCTATCAGTGCCAGGGGAGCAGTTAAGGGTTCGGTGTCTTGCTCAACATCACTTCGAAACACAAAGAAGTGCTGGGAAGCAAAACTGAAATGTTCGGTTCCAAGGCTGGATATAAAGGTTCCGTACCATGAGTCGAACCCTACAGCCTGGGTAAAACCAGGAATCCTAACCGTCTTCTCATTATGGCTCAGCTCGTGACTTTTCTGGTTTAGTTCATTCACTTCACACCAAAGTACACCAACAACTTTCAATGTCTTTTGATTTAAACATCAGTGATTTTGAGTCATACTCAGCCTCTGAGCCCCCAAGCTCCCGTTATGTGTTACTAACACTTTGTGTAGAAACTGTAGAGTCCTTTCTTTTAATCAGTTCATATTCAGAACTTAATTCAAAGCTCAACAATTTGCTCTGGGACTCTTACAAAGGGATCGGATGTTGTTTTTGTTCAACCACCTTACCACGAAGCATCTGAACCAAAAAAATTAACCGCAGTTTGTTGTTCCTGTTGTTTGGGAACATGAAGGTGCCGCCATGGATGTCCGTGACAGCGGACCACATGAAAGCTAACCTATCCTCCTCATTTGTTCTCGGTGGCATCTCTAAACGGCACCACCCACATTAACATTACTTTTACAAAAAAAAGCTCAACCCATCAGCTCAACCGATTTAATTCCTGAAACATCTTGCAAAGATTTCACCCTGGATGATAATAAAAGTCATCCTTAATTTTGCACAATTGTAATAAAACAAACTCCTTCGTTAACATATTTCAAATTATGTGAGTCATAAGACTCTGATATTAAATGGTTGTCTTGCTTAACTATTAAGCCCTGATTTGATGACATTCCATTTGAGTCGTGCATCCCGTATACAGGACTGTCTCCGAAAATTTGAATTTTATGATAAAGTTCTTTATCTTCTGTAATGCAATTACAAAAACAAAAATGTCATACATTCTGGATTCATTACAAATCAACTGAAATATTGCAAGCCTTTTATTATTTTAATATTGCTGATTATGGCTTACATCTTAAGAAAACTCAAAAATCCTATCTCAAAATAGTAGAATATCATGAAAAAGTAATTTATGTTTTTTTGAATTGCATTACAGAAGATAAATAACTTTATCACAATATTCTAATTTTCTGAGACAGTCCTGTAGTTTGTTCCACTTAACTTTGAGTTGTCCTCATATACGTATGGACTAGATATGGGTCTGTTTGTTGTAGCAATAGCAAATTAAACCCCTCAGTGTGTTTAAGAAAATTAAATCCAGATACACGAGCGGATGAGATGCAGAAACTTCTATGGTTTAAACCTGTTTTTCAATGTTAATTAACTTTGACAGCAGAACTAGCAGCTAATGAGGATGTTCATTGTTGAGGAGGAAGTGACTTGATCTGCAAGTCTCAACATTATTGAAAAAAATAAATACATTTTCCTCAGGATTTTTCTTTTCAAAGCTGCTTTTAGATGTAATATTCATTCAGGGTCAAATTATAAATAAAAATAAGCTATATTTATGCATAATAAAGAAATCCTCCAGTGATAGGAAATCAGAAAGCAATAATAAGATTTCCCCAAAGAACCTACTGATTGATGGCTGTGGAGTGTGCATTACACCTTTACTAATAGCACGTTTACGATATATTCTAAGTAATGAATTTGCCTTAGAAGTACATTTCTGCATGTAAGGGCCACTGCAGTGATCTGTTGTCTGCCTTATTGTGTTTCCGTGTGCAGCATCTTACGCTGAAGGTTAGGCTTCACTTGAAGGACAAAGAGATGGAGAAACTGCACCCCAAGCTTTCTAACCAACACGCACTTACTCTGCTGCCTATGTTTTCATCCATCCTCCCACCCTGCATTCACTGTTCTTGCCATCTGTAACCATGACCACAGTCACTGCGGCTTTCTATCAGTCCCTTTTCTCTTTTTTTTTTTTTCCCCTGTTCTCTGCTTCTATTTGCCTATTTTTGTTTGGCAAGGTTACATGGATTTCTCATGTGACTTTCCATCGCTTCAAACCAAAGCATTAGCAGTAATTTTGATTAATATGCATTGTCATTGCAAAAGCACACAAGAAATGAAAACAATATAACTCCACCTTTAGTGTTGTTTCACTGGAGGCTAGAAATGAGAATGAATATAGGATAGTAACGTAATATTTTTCAAGCTGTTTTGTGAAAATGTGTGTGTGTGTATTGCAATCTTTATACCTGATGTGTTTTTTGCTGGTCGACAGTGTCCAGGAATGTCTTTTTTTTCCCAAAACAACACCATAACTCATATTGGTAAATCTGTTTCATCTTAGAAACAATGAGCTTAACTGATTTTTCGTCACACCAAGCCTTGACCCTGGGCTCCTCATCTCTAGCTGCTGGTTTAACACGATTGGCCCTTACCCAGGTAAAACAATTAACAGGAATGTTATAATATGCAACTATTTAATTCCTGAGATTATTTTCAAGAGAATTGAATATTGAAAAGTAATTAAATGATGAAATATACCGTTAAATTATTTCTTAGTACAATTTTTCTCTCATCTGGCTGCCTGTTAAATTGTTATTAAAATATAATTTAAATAGTGAATTGACGTGCAATAATAAACAAAAACTGAATTATTTTTGGCACTTATTTTCATAATGAAATGGAATTGCAAATGTATCCGAATCATCCCGGTGTGATAATTTGAAAACAGAGCAGAGGGGAAACATTAAATTGGGGAAAAAGCTGGAATATCCTGATTGTTTTTTGGTATTATTGGCAGCAAAAAAGGCAACGTTTTACAGTTTTCAGTGTGAGTGTGAGGTTCCACATCATGAAGAACTAATCTTCACATCCCAGCAAATTCCTGCTGTTCCAATTTGCAGTAAAAAACTAAAAAGAATGAATAAATAAATCTGCAGGTAATTGTAAGTGTAAAGCGTTGCCCTGTCAACATGTTTAGGTTGCATTTCTTTCCCATGCAATACTAGCATGCAATACTTCCCATGCACACCACATGTTAAAGACAATCTTGTGTTTCATTACATGAATAGTAATTTAATTCAGGTCTCTTATTTATGCCACTGGCTTCTATGCAAATATTTAGTGATTTGAAAAGCAGATGCAGATTTTGTAATGTTAAGAATTCTTTTTAATGTTATTGTTTCAGTTTTAATTTTTTTTTAGTTGTTGAGATGAGATGAGAACAACTTTATTTATCCCGAAGGAAATTGTTGTGCCAGAGTTTCAAGTAAAAAATATAACAGTAATAGATAATAGTAGAAAGGAGGAAGAATAAGAAATACAATGAAATATGAATTATCTTAACTATTTTGATTCTTTAAGCCTCATTCCAGTTTGTGCTTCTCTTTTAGACTGTGTATGAATCAGAGAATACTTCAATGGTTATTGTACTGCAATTGTTGCCATGTATATTTTTCTAAACCTCAAGTCCCACAAATGACTAAGAACAATTTTCTGCTACTCTATTCTTTTTAATATGTCAGAGTTCATATTTCTCTCTGACACCTCAAACTCTTGAATTCTTTACCAGTTCCTATCAGGGTCGTGCAGTTGTTACCATGGCACCATACATCACATGCAACCAAATGCACTGTTCAGTCACAGGATTGAACACACTCAAACATTAATAGCCCACATGAACACACACATATACACGCGCGCACACACACACACACACAGGCACAGCAACAAATGCAGAGATTTTATTGGTGCGGACCAGCGGGCTCGGGGACAGAGGCCATCGAAAAATCATTACATCATTAAGCCACTGCAAGCCTCCACACAGGAGGGAGGCGTCATTGTTTAAAAGAATCCCACAGTGGTAAAAATCAATACGACGTAAACGTGGAGTCAGCTGGCACGCGACCAGGACGGCAGGGGCCATTTGCACATAATCATCGGCTTTCTGCTAAAGTAAATATTTAAGGGTTGAATATCCTTAAACATCTCCATCTCCTCAGCCGCCTTGATCTGATCCAGTCTTAACTCCACTTGGAGGGGATGTGGGCGGTGTAATCCTCTTTATTCTGATTTATGCAACATATCCGTCACACTACATCCAATAACCAAGCTCCAACTTTCTCAAAATATGAATGCTTTCTCAGGTCCCTTTGTGCAGCTGTGAATCAAGGTAGCTCTTTAGTCTCACTGTGAAATCTACTGCATACGCGTCATGGCATTCGTTACACTAATTTTGAAATGGCGAAAGCACTTTTGCCAAACAGCGAGAAGGTTCCTAATTCGATTCCCACAGAATGTGTCTTTTTTTTTTTTTTCTTTTTTCTTTGCAATATTGGTGGGAAGGATGGTGGCGGGGTGGTTTCTGCATCAAGGGTGTCCTTAGTTCGATTTCGACACGATGCTTAATTGCTTGGAGGCTGCATGTTCTGCTCAACAGGTTCACATGTGAAAGAGAATGGTTGTTTTACCCAGTTACCAATTAGTAACCAGCCGAGGGTGAACCCTGCCTCTCACCCAAAGATTGGCAGGATAGGCACCAGCCCTCCTGCAGTCTAGAGTGTAACAAAGGCAGAACAGATAGTGAATGAATGAATGACTCAGATTTTTGTCAATTTACTTTGGAAAAATGTCCAAATATTCATGAAAGGTTGAAATCTGTTTCCCCAGCGTGTTCACAATGACAGTAAAAATAGAAGTTTCTTTTTCAACCGCCACAGAATATTCAGTTCAATGATTATCTGATTATCAACCATAGCAAGAGAAATAACAAAATAAGCTTTTAGTAGACGATTTAGTAGAAATTGGACTGTGGACACGATTGGCTGGATAATCTATCGGGGTAGAAATGTGACTCATCAACCACATTTTAACAGAAGTGATGAAACATTTGGAAACTGCCATCAGAGTGGCAGTAAACATCATGTTTTGTTGAGACTGATAAATGTAACCACATGTCAAAATTCTTGTCAAAATTTTCTTGTCTTGGCAACTGGAAAGTGTCCAAGTCCTGTTACCATGAGAAGATGATTGCGACAAGAATTCAGCACGACCTGGATGACAGAACCGCCACATACACACGTCAAAATGTTTTCCATTCATAAATTCATTCTCTATACTGCTCATTCCGCGCTCAGGGTTAGGACACTGGAGCCTTATTTAACAAGTTTCACCCAGGGCCATTCGCCAGTCAATCACTGGGCCGCATATAGACACATCCACTTTCTCATTTATTGTCTCCAATGAACCTACTGCATGTTTTTTGACTGTTGGTGCAAATATGAGAAGCTGGAATAAATCCACCCACACACAGGGGAGAGCGTGCAATATCCACACGGAACCAGGAACCTTTTTGCTGTGAGGGAGAAGCACTAATCACTGCGCCACCTTGCCGTCCATGGCAGAATATTACCGGACGGAAATTCAGCAAACGCACATTTGACCACAGGAAAGGAATGTGCATTTTTGTTAATGTTTTTAACATTAACAAATCTTGTTAGATCCTGGTCAGTCCTCTTATTAAACCCACCCACTACTACATATGGAGCTGAATAGCGGTTATTCTTGGAGTGGCAGCAAAATCTGTCTGATTGCCGGTCTACATGTTTTCCTTTGCTTTTTTTAAGATCAAGTATTAATATTTAATATATTATAATATAATATTTAATATTAATTTAATACTAATATTAATATTTAATATTAAGACCTTAAAACACTTTATAGCCTTGACTTTGACACTTTTTTATTTTTATTTGTATTTCTTATTCTCCCTCCTTCCTACTATTATCTATTATTGTTATGTTTTACTTGAAACTCTGGCACAACAATTTCCTTCCGGATAAATAAAGTTATTCTTATTCTTACATTAAATGCTTTTGAATTGTTTTCTCATCAATGGTGAATAAAACCTGTTTTTACAGATACTGACCTTTTCACATACTATCATTTTCATAAGCGTGTTAACCGGTGTACTGGCAGTCTTGATTGCAGTGGAACTTTCACTCTCCCTGCTGTTGAAGGGGTTTTGTGAAAATGTTGGCGTACTTTAATTTTTCGTTTTGTTTCATTCAAGCAATTTAATTTATACTTTGACGAAGAAACAGTCACAATTTCGCAACACCGGAGGCGGGTGCTCCGAGCATCTCCCACCCACATGAGTGGATTTAAATTTGAGGTAATCGGCATCCCTCTGCAAGTCAAACTGGCTACGCGGGATATAGTGGACAGCAACGAGGCATGAATATCCTACGATGCCGATTCAGGAAACCTATTTCCTTCATTTTTACTTAATCTATTTCAGTGCTCACAAATATGTGAATCACCGGAATGAGAATTGGAAACAGGGTTCCGTTTCACGTTCTGCAGATAGTTTCCAGCTCAGCGGCTGCAGCTCCGCCCCGTTGCTGATGAATCTCATTGCCAGTTCACTTAATTGAGCAGGAGGAGCACCAAGAAACCATTCACAGAACACACACACACACTAGTTGACTGGAAGGCCGGGTGGTGATGCTTTGCCATTGAAGGTCCGTGTGTTTGCCAAGAAGGAGATTAACGATGCAAAAGACTTTCCAGCTCTCTGCTTGTTCATCGAGTGGATTAAAGAGTCAAGTCATGTTTGTTCACTTGCTTGACTCTGTTTGTCTGTCTCCTTTCTCCACATGCACACAAGCATAATTGTTGATTTACTTCCATTTCCCCCTTCCAGCCCTGGCACTTTTGTTTTTTTTTTTTTTTTTTTTTTTTTTTTCATTCACAGCCTCTTCCTCAGACTGGTTTATTTGCAATGATTTCTCCCTTCTGTCAAGATTGCAGCTTTCTGAAACCCAGTTAGCCTCTCATTCCCCCATGGCTGCTAAATATAGCATTTCTCATAGTTTATCAGACAAAGGTGGGGTGAAAAAGACAGGGAGAGGGAGATTAGGATGGGAAAGTCTTATAGTTGGATACTAATAGATTATTCAGCTTTTCTAGGAATTAGACAGGCCCATTTGTAGTTGGTTAATTACAATGTGTGTTGGAAAATGACAAGGTTCTCGTCCAACTGTCTGGGTTTTGTTCATCTGTCACTGTATAGAAATCCTAAATGGTGTTTGCCTGAGGTTTTTTGGGGGGGTGGCACAATGGCTAGTGGTCCCGTCTCACAGGAAATAAGGTTTCTTATTCAATTCCAACAGGGTTTTCCAAAACCATGCAGCGGGTTCATTGGAAACTTTTTACCCCATGAATTGAATGCGTGTTATTCCTTTGTGTACCATGCTTATCCCTTCTCACTTTTGGAGCACTTTGATGTAAAATGTTCTTTACACATGTTCATTATTATTGTTATTTTTTCCTTTTGTTGCTGTTATGTTATTTTGTTATTTTTCCTCAAGAAAGATCACTGTCGTGCTCTTTCCCAGTTGGATAGGCCTCTTACTTAGGAAAAAAAAACAAAAAAACTCTCAGTCTAACCATATAGTTGTTAAGAAATTGGAAAATTAATAAATGAATGAAAGAAAAAATGCAAAAGCTGACACATGTTTTGAAACAGCTGTGGAGCATTTAAAATGAAAAAAAAATTGATTTAAAAAAAAAATCATTAAAATGTACCCATTTTTTTTTTTTTAATGACTGTTTTGTTTAATATTTCTCTGGTCATTTTCTTGTAACTTCTTCCTAATTTCCAGGAATATATTTGTAAATTCTAGCTGTTTTTCATGTATATTTTGAGATCATTCAACAAAGGTTTCATTTTTTCTTATTCCAAGGTGTAAGAATAAATGATCAGTTTAGTCTTGGTTTGCACTTCGAGCCCGGAGGTTCCGATCTGCTTTACACATTCAAACCACACCTTTTCTAAGAGCTATTTCTCTCTGTGTGTATGGCCCATTTGACAATGATAGCTCAGAAAATAACAAAATCATTGTTATTTTGATCAATCACTGATCATACCTGTGGAGTGCAATTCTTCTTTTTGCTTGGAAAAATGAGCCTGCAGTTGGTGAGAATGTGACAAGAGTAGATGTGAATGCTGGGATTCAAAATAGATACAATAGATGCACATATATGTGTGTGTGTGCGTGCGTGCGTGTGTGTGTGTGTAGAAATATATACATACGTATCTTTATGTATGTGTGTGTATTAATTAATATTATGGTGAAGAGGCGTGTATATGCAAGTGTGTTTTGTGGAGAGGTGTACAACAACAGATCACAAATGAATTTGGCTGTGCAACAACTCCCTCCTCATCGAAAGATAAGACCTCTCCCTTTCTGCCTTGTCATTTTTCATGTCAGGTCGCTCTTCGGAGGTGTAAGAGCGAGTGCATCCAGCCATGAGTTTTTTTTTTTTTTCTTTTCAATACTTCAACTCATTAGACACATTTCTATAGAAAGGGCATCTTTTTATTGTGGCGAAGCAGCTGCTTGCAACCAAACGTAGACTCCAATTCTCAACACTTGACTGTGCAGGAATGATTGGATTATTCTTTGATTTTTTTTTTCTTTTTTTTTTTTCATTTCAAATAACACTGGCTGCACTTGTCTTTCACTGGTGCACATTTGACTTGTTACACTAGAACCACCCTGTTACTTCTTCCTGTGCTGTGTGTAAGTCACCTCTATACTCATACACTTTTGAAATGACTGGATTTTCTCCAATCAAAATGTATCATTTTCCAGGTATAAGGAAAAAAAAAAGGTTTTTGTTGTGTTTGATTTGGTATGATCTTGTGTGGGATGTGTTTTTCAGTTTAAATAACTGAGTGCCCTTAAGCTTTTTCTGCCATTGCTTTGGTGAGCTTTGAAAAGCAGCAGATATCTGGGGCCGTGCACCCGAACACCTGTGCCTGTTGCGCTCTATATATATCCACCAGGAAGCAGGACATGGAAAGTGGTTGTATCTCGTAGCTTCCAGACCACCGTCCTGTTTTCTGCTGATTTATTCTGTTAGACAAGGGAGATATATCAGTAGAGAATCAAGTTAAACTATGATATCCAAAGGAAGTTTTTTTTTTTTTGTTTTACCGTGTGCGTGTTTGTATACGTACAGTATATACCCAAAAATCTAGGGTGAGTGTCTCTTGTCTAAATTGAGTTTTTCGCTTATTACTGTAATTCATACTCAGTTTTTATGTATTAGTAAATTTTGCAAGTACAGTCAAATAAGTTAAATGACAAAAAACACAACTTTTATTGGACAGGAAACAACAGTGACTTATTGATTATGATAGCGCTGCTCTTAAAAATGATTTACACTGAGTCGAGAAATTATGCAAAGGTGCTGGAAACAAATAATCATCAAGAGACCAGATAAAAAAATAGGCCTGTCAGACACGGATTAATCAAGATCAATCAGATTAATCACAGGGCTGCTGTGGATTAATTTTGATTAAATGCTATCAATACCCAATTATGTGTCAGAAAATACTTTAGGGAAACAAAAAACTACTTCTTCCATGTGTTCAAACAATTATATGTTTTTTGGAATTCCGTGAAATTGAGGGATTTTGGGTCATTAAGCTCTGTGCATATGTCAATTGTGAACTTATTCTTGAAAATCAAGTATTCTGGATTAACCGTTGTTTTTTTTTCACAGCCTCAACCTAAAGACATACTTATAAGAGAATTGAACTTCACTTCATGTATTTGTGTATCTTTGTATCTCATCTATGATTTAGTATCAAGAATATTGTGTTATTCATTTGTAGTGATTATTTATTTTACCATCTCAACCAGCACGAGTCTTAATCTTTCAGCATTTCCCTAACAACTTTCTCTTTGAATCAGGAAATGTTCATGTATGTAGCCTCATTTAAGTTGTCTAATCTGAAAAGAAATTGAGAGAATATTGCTGCAGCTTCAGATTTGCATGCAGAGTTTATATCCGGGGGTCTCATCGCTCCCCTGCTTACAGCACTGCTTCCAGAATACACTACAGAGTTCCCTTCGCTCGACACCCAGAGGCTCTGCTCATCTCAGTGGACCAAACCTAGATTTGCATTTACAAAGACAAAGTTCTATCTCTTAACTATCATGTAGTATAGTTAGCCAATTTAGGCAAGCGGGACGCATCCCCTGGAATCGACTAAAATCTATCCATTATTGTCAGGATGTAATACAAAAATTATAGAAAAACAATGCTGTCAGGATAAGATGTCTGAGGCTGCATATTAAGGTTGTAACACAGTCTCTTAGCTGTTTTGTTTTTGTATTTTTTTTTCGTAGGAATCTAAAGCCAGTGGGTAGAAAACAGTCCTTGTAGAGTTAATATTTTCAATATTTCAATCAGATGTCTATCCTAATGTGACCTCCCAGGGATTGATTTAGCGCCGGGCTAATTGACTACCAACAACTTGGCACGCTCTGTGCCTGTGTGATGAGCTCGACTGGTGTTGCCCCGGCTTTTGGAAGTGATAAGGTGATACATCAAATGTTGTACCTATAAAGATTTGGATAAAGTTCGGTAAGGAGCAATAATAACACAGGGATTAAGGTGTTATATCTGAGGTCCTCTTCCTGTTCTCAAGTCCCCATTGGGATTGTTTTAAATATGGAGTTTTCTCCCTCCTCAAACATGCTGAATTTTACATTTTCGCTCGGTGCTTTGGTCAGGCTGCGTCAGCTTGTTACCTCAGCAATTTCATGTTTGAGGGTCTGGCAGGTGTTTTACCTGTGAAATAAATGCACAGGTGCTCGTGTGTCTTTGTGTGCTGCTGGGTTGCCACTATGAGGCCGGCTGAGAGTTGTAACACACAACAATCCAAGACTAAATGGCAATGGCTTCATGTTGTGATTTTAATCCTACCTGTCTTTCTTTTTCTAATGCTTTCTCCCAACAGTTTTTAGATATTGTCATTAAAAAGAAAATATATTGGACCGTAGAAATGCTTCTGATCTTTTGAGATGCTCACAAAGTAAATTTAGCACCATTGTGATTCATGCTTTGACAAGCGCCACAAGGCTGTAGAATTGATAAACTTGGCGTGAGCAAACTTGTCTAATGGGGCTCCGATGTCTTTGTCATTTCTCACGTCTTGGAATGAATAAGATTGATCGTTGCAGTTTTAATCATGGTTATTGATTGTTCACCTGATGTTTGGGCCTCAGCCTGCAGATACAGATAACAATTAGACAAATACATAAAATGATTAATGACTAACAGTCTTTGTGTTTTACCTCCCTGCTTGATCCGCATTGTATCCTTAGTCCAAAAACAATATCGAGCAAGTGGCATTTGATTTTAAAACTCGCTTTTCTATTATGATTGGCTTTTTTTGCATTGTGCTTCTTGTGTTGATGCGGTAAAAATGCAACTGTGATACCCCACTATTACTCCTTATTAGTGGCATTAATAACATTTATTCATTGCATCTTAATCGAATAACGCTGGGATTGTTCCGACTTTTCTTGGGACTTAACAGTAATCAGTTGTTCTGATTAAATCTTGTTCATATTTGTCACCGTCCTGAGCCTGTACTTCTGTTTGTTTAACTGTCTCAGATAAGCAGACAAAATTCTCAGCACTTCTCACCACAGTCCACATACGGTTATGGTCACATTGCTTCTGTTAGCACTTTCTAGCCCTGCACATTCTGAATGTGTATTTGTGAGTCTTTCAGTCTGGCACAGTAAATTTCACCCAGGTATGAGCCTGTCAAATAGGAAGTGGAGCATATCAGGACAATTTCAGGCTGCGGAAAAAGCTGATGCCAAACAAACTGACACAGATTTTTAAATGAAGTGTCGAAAATAAAACAGAATTTGATTTCACTTATTTTGTCAAAATTAATGGTAGGACCTCGTTTGATTATTTAAAACGGAATATTCATTTCAAACGTTATTTCATATGACCTCAAAATACTACTTGACTTCTATTGCCAGTTTTGAAAAGCAGTAAAACTGCAATTGAAACACCTCAAAGCTTTTGCTTTCAGCGAATGAAAGTAGGAGTTTAAAAATTAAGGAACGTTATTATAAAAAAAAGGAATCTCTGGTACCAAAACTGATATTTCTGAACTTTCTGAGCTTTGCACAGCTAGAGCATTTATGTGATGTTAACATACATTAATATGGACACATTGTTTTCTTATGATCTGCAAATGATGTGGGACTCACCTGTTAAGGAAGATATAGGATGTGGTCGCTGATATACGTCCCGGCATTGAATATCACAAGCGTCAGCGCCAACAAAGCATGAAACCTGACACTCAGACCAAATCTACTTCTGGCTGCAGAAACATGTTTGAATGCAGCAACTTTAGCAGCATTGACAATGTAAAACATACAATCACAGCTCACACTACTGGAATAACTATGCATTTTCTACATCACCAATTGCATTGCTGTAGGGATTTATTTCCCTTTAGGATATACTATAACTGCAGTAGGCCAATTTTAGCCCCATATCGTCGATATTATTGGCAAACCCATATATCGGTCGAGCCATAGCACTGATCAAGGTCATCGTTTCAGGGTAGACATTTATCTACATTCAGCGCTCATCAACTGACTTAAAGCTTTTATAATTTATCAAAGTGGTTGCACACTTTATTCTGGCTTGTGCTACTCAGATTGTTAAATACTTCTTACTTACGGACATTAATCAATTTCCACTTCTTGAATGAATAGTCCATTCACATCAGTTTCAGCATCTTTTAATGTTTCTTGTATGAAAAACATGAAACTATTGCGAACAAAAAAAATATAGGAAATACAGACACTTGTCTAACAGCAATTTAAAGGCCTTTTTTTCTGATTTAGGATCCTCAATTGATGCTAGCAGGAAGTAAATTATCAGTTGAGTTCATGAATATGTTATTTACCGGCTCAAGAAACTCATTTCTGCAAAATAGAAAGATTAGAATTGCAGTTCAAAACATTTGAAAAGTGATTGAGTTTCGGCACCGAGAAGTGACTTTGTTTGGAATCCAAGAGAAGCATGCATTAACTAAAGAAACACCGCTATGAGACAAACTCCCTCGTCTCGTAAATGTACACTGATTTACTCCGACTTGAGTCTCTCTGGTCATTAATGCTGGAATGAGTCGAGTAGTCAGCCGGGGAAGCGAGGGGTGGTCCTCTCCTTGTCACTGCTGGGATTCAGACACCTCCCTACAGGAATGAAGTAAACACTGTTACTGACTTGCTGTTCCTCCCAGCATATGACATAGGAAATCAATCAAAAGCTGTTTGAGCTGAAAAGCACTAAATCATCTGCCATTGGGTTTTGTCAGTTTTTGACAAGAGTTTTACTTGGTGTCTTCACCGATCTAAACAACGTAAGACTGATTGTTTTCCCCTATCCCTCACAAACAATTAGCCTTATTTTTTTGATCGTATGTTAAATTGAGGTGCATGATCAATCTTATAAATGAATGATAAAATTAGCATAATGTTTCCAAAATACCATATAAGCAAATGGGTAGTGAAGCTCCCTTCAGAGGAAAAAAAGGCATGAAAAATGTGGAAAAATGGAGACCTTGAACCCCTCTTAAGTAGAGGCTCTTATCTCAGCATTAATTCAAGCAGAGGAAATAAATAATATTCTATAAAGTGGCAGGGAATGGTACGGATTCACGTGTATTGCATGTGTTTTTGTTACAGTAGCATGTAACAGAAAGTGACAAAAAAATAACCTCCTCAATGAAAGTCATTCTAGACCCTAGACCAAAATTCATATTTCAGGGTTTATTCTTATAAATTTGAATTTGTCAGTTCAGTCATCATTCTTAAAAGGCCTTGAAAGTAATGAATGACAATCTATTACTCAGCGAAGAAGAAACAATACAACAGAATAAGGCACCTTGGACGACTGTGAGTGATACGACAGCTTGACAATTTCTGTACGTTTTATTTATAATTAATTGAGGATGCGGGTGTTTCTCATAAATGCGTCTAAGAGTGACTTAATAATAAATCACCAGTACGTCTCGCATTCAACCGAGGGCTCTTTGTAAACTGGAGGGGTTTGATGAATAATAATTAAATTACATTTGCATGACTAATTGACTATTTCCTTTTTCCATCAATACCTACGCATTTGTTTATCATGCAGATTGCCGCACTCATCAGGTTGGCGTGGTTTCAGTTTTGGCTTCATCACAACGGCGTAAACGTTTTCCTCTTGCTTGGCGTTGGCTGCAACAGACCTCAGATGCATTTCAGCGAACATTTGTGCTATTTGTGTTGCCTCGGTCGTTTTTTCCAGCGTAGCGGGTGGTACTTTGCGCAGTTGAATGTTCCTCTCATTTTTATGCTTCTTCACATCACCCTCGTCATCGAAGACGTCATCGAAATCATCCAGGTGGACGACGGGCCGTAGGCGGATGTTGCGAAGCTCCTGGAGGGTCACGGCAGGCAGGGGCAGCGCCAAGGACCGGAGGGCTGAGGAGTCAGAGTGGCGACGAGGCGGTTTGGGTCTGAGGGCCGGTTTGGGTTTGGTGGAGGGGTCGTGCTGAGAGGCCAGATACGATTTGAGGTCAGGAATGGTGACAACCAGGGGGTTCTGCAGAGACAGCCTTTTGTTCGGAGACCGACGGGATGAGGAGCTGGACGTGGGACGCAGCTTCCAACCCAGCGGGTCATGGCCGGTTATGACGGACGTCTTGACGGGAGGAGGAGAGGAGCAGGATGAAGAGGAGGATGAAGAAGACGGAGGAGTCGGGTAGTTGCAGATCACCGGAGTGGGGCAGGAGTAGCGTTTGGAAGTAGAATGGGATGTGACCGCTTGTGCGGGGAGGGAGACAGTCCTCTGAGGAGCTGGTGGTTTCTCTACGCTCTTCTTCACAATGATCGTGGCATCAGACTTGCCGTGATCTCCCGAGCAGCAGTTCTGGCCAGATGGTGACATCAGGCTGAAGCTGGAGGATACTGAAGACGAGTGCTCCCTGAGCTGCTTCTTGTCTGAGCTGACGTTCCCCGAACTTTGTGTCTTTCCGACCCCAAATTGTGACACTCGGATCATACAGTTAGGATTGCAAACATTTTTGCCCACGTGACTACTTTCAGTCGTTATGCAACTGGACTGGGCCGGATCAACCCTGACATGACTCGCAATAGGGGCTTTCTTCATCTTTCTGTGAGAAAACCTGAGAAGAGAAAGGAAACATGGAAAGGGTGTTAATCCTTTGAAACAAGGAAATGAAGACGCCCATCCTGGCTTGCACAAGTTTCACAATTCATTCTGTTTCACAACCACATGCCCGCTGTGATAACAGTTGTTTTTAAGGTATAAAAAAAAAAAAAAAAAAAGCAGTTACCGGTATGACAGTTCAAAACGAAACAGTCCAAAAAAGAAGTAGGCATCAATGTTAATGTATGTTTTGTGCTTAAAGCATTTTAAAACTCACCTTACTACAGAGTTTAAAACTCTGAAATTGTCCTTTGTCAGTTTTACGAGTTTAAATCATCTGGCACCTTTGCATATTAACAAAGCAAACATCACTTTCCTGAAAATTGCATGCTACATATTCTGTAAAATGTTGAGAAAGTGCATTCAATTTGACATATTATTAGTAAGTGATGGGTTTACCTGCAGCGATGTATTAATCTTCGCTCTCAAAGTCCTGGGGAAGTCACTATCTTTCATCTATATATGTGTGTCCCCACCCAGAGGACAACCCCCTGGTTAAACCACAACTTCCTTAAAGTATTTCACAAATGAGTGCTCCCACACACAGGCCAGAGTTTGTAAACAACAGTTTGAAACATATAAACTGCATTGTTAGTATTATGGTAATGTAATCAATGCACAATCATAGTCGGGTCATTACCATGCTCTTTCCACATTTTCCTTTGGGCTGTGCACTTCAGGGGTCACAACAACAAATGATTGGTCGCCACCCAACTCTCTCCTCTGCAACCTCTTCTCTCACCAACTAACTTAATCCGCTGTACATGTCCAAACCATCTGAGTCTGACTTACAGTATCTCCAAAACATCTAACATGTGCTGTCTGTCTGGTGGACTCATTCCTGATCCTGTCTATCTTGCCACTCCCAAAGAGCTTCTCTTCAGGACCAACTGCGATTCCACTTTTCATTCTTGTAAACGCCCTCCTCCTCTTATCTCTCATCTTTGAGGAGAAAAGGAGGGCTAATATGACTAGTTTTAGCAACTTTGTGGGCTTCAATAGTCACCTTCTACTCTTTGTTCTGTCCCATTTTCTTCATTAGTAAATCTTCAAATTATTCTGTCCATCTTCATCACATAAAACCTGCTGCACATCCTTCCCATCTCAATCTCTATGCTCCGCCTGCAACTCATTCTCTCCCTCCTTACTGTCCAACCTTGCATACAGGTCATTGTACATCTTTTTTTTGCCTTTGTCACCTTACATTGCAACCCCCTGTACTCCTTTCTACTCTCTTCAGCCCCCTTGTATTGATCCAGGCTTGGGACTGCCACAAGGAAAGCACTGACTCGTGCCTTCTTGGGGCTGCGATCTCATTTTGCATGTTTAGTAAAAAGATAATTTAATTTCTATCACAAATCACTATTTTCTACTCCCTCTCCTTTCTACCTCAGTTCAGAATGAGAATCTCTTTTCTTTCTCGCTGGTCTGAGAGTTTTTTTCTCTTTTTTTTTTTTTTTTCTGTCATATCTAACTAAATGAAACCCATTTTGTGCCATAATCCATGCTCCTTAGTTGTCTGCTTTGTTTGGCACCAAATCGATGCAAATCTTTGCATGCCTTAAATTCTAAATGGAACATATGAAATGCTTGCAATAAAATTAATTGATTTATAAGCTGCATTTGAAGAAATTCCAGCCAATCAAATAAGAACATTTTAGCTAATTTCTAAAGGTTTTAAAGAATTATGATTGCCTTAGGAAACAAACTGAATAACATTATCTCTCTATTTTCTGGTTGTTGTTTTTTTTGTCACTTCAGGTAACTTCAGGATAAAAAAATGGTTAGTTAACTGATAATATCCACAAGATATTTGGTAGCCCATTACAGGATGAAAAGAAATATCTATGGTGGTTTTATTTCAGCCCCTTATCGATTTGCCCAGAGCTTTGATTAACTCTTTCCCTGAAATGGCAGAGAATTCATTATTTTATGAGGTTACTGATAAGGATAATTTCACAAAAAAATACATTACCAAACAAGAAAGAATCAGATTTTTGCAAGGGAAACAGGCATCAGCACCTGTCAGGTACACAAAAAAGCATGGGATAACTGGCCCATCTGAACATGCTACTATATAAACATAATAATAATGATAATAATAATAACAATGATAATCTTAAACCTTAAAAAAAAATCACCCACTTACTGTAAATCGTAGTAATTTACCTGTATAAATGTTAATAACTGTGCAATATTTCATAAAAGCTACATGTACAATATTTTTCATTCTCTTGTGCACTCCTTATCTTTCACTTGGTACTTAGGACCGTAAGACACTTTATAGTTTTCACTTGTTACTTAAGACACTTTATAGTTTATTTGTATTTCTTATTCCCCCTCCCTTTTTTTTTTTTTTACTGCTTCTACAATTTTCTACTATTATTTATCATTGTTATATTTTTCTTGTAACTCTGGAGCAACAATTTCTTTTTGGATAATTAAAGCTGTTATACTTATTCTTAATAATTTCTACCTCTACTTATCTTACTTTCAAATACAGCTTCTACTAATAGGGCCTTGTATGTAACTGAGCAATGATGTGGATGATAAGACATATGGATTGTTTAGCATTTAGCTCTCTACATGTTACATGTCAAGTTTTTCTTCAGCAAAGTTAGAAATGTCCAAACTTGTGCCAAAATGGAGATATTTTTTTTTTTGTAATTTGGATTTGTCTTTGTCTCAAGATGCATTTACAGATAAAGTGGGGCTACAGGTTGGCTCCATGTGGTTATCTACATGAGCACCTGTACTGGCTATGCAAATAAGCACTTGTCTTTTGGTAGCCACTGCAAACATTCACTATAATTGGGCTGAGCGTTTTTCTTTTCTTTTTTTATCTGGCTTTGAAGCTTTTTCCATCTCTTCTGAAAGCTAAAAATAAACAGTCGAGTTAACAGATTCAGCGGGAACCTCATGGTTCTCTCGGCCCAAAGCCAGGATGCTTAATCTCCTCTTTGAACAAAACACATCGGATGAACACAAAGCTAAAAAGGTTGACCTGGAAGCTTTTACAAAGCTACGAATCGGAATCCCTGTCACAATCTATCGCATGTAGGCCGAAACATATATATACACTCTACTCGTGCCCCCACAAACTGCATGAACTCTCATTCTCCGGGAGTCTTTTGAAGTTTGATCTCTTTGAGCAAAGAAGCTACTTCCTTGTAATCCACCCACGGGCCGCCGAGATCTGTCAAGACTGTGTGAGTAATTGGCAGGCTGGAAGTTGTTGGGAATCAGGGCTGCTAGGTGAGAGCTCAGTACATTAATCTCTGAGTAATGAAGTGATATAAACCCCCGGAGAGGAATGAAGGCTCACTGTAAACCTGCAGATGAGTCGGAGGAATTATCACTGATCTGTACAGTCTTCACACGATGATGCACGTAACCAGCAAGATCAGGAGGGTTGTGAAGAAAAAGATAAATATGTGTATGCCTTGTATGTACTCATGGCGATATTGCAACGCTGTTGTATTGTGATGTATATATTGGGATAATATCGCATTGCGGGGGCCTCTGGTAGCTCACAGCATAAATCAGTGGAAGCGGTGGACCGTTTTCAAAGACACATGCAAAGAATTGTAGGATTCATAAAAAACAAGATACCATTAGCCTGTTGGACTAAAACTAATATGTTCTACATCGTTTCAGATATTCCCCAGTCCTCCAGGATGAAGTTAGATTTATTAGACATTAAAAAAGGCTATATGGATGTTTTAAAAAATGTGATTAAATGCTTTCACTGTGAAGTTTTGGGGTTGACGAGAGAAGTTTTCTAACTTTTCTAACTTTCTAACGCCATTCTACATGTAGTCTTACATTTCTTCCTTTTGTTTATTGAACCATTTCCAGATTTCCCTTCTATTGTGGTGCCCTCTTCACGATCACCGGGAATTGCATCTGTGTAAAACCATCTCAAAAACAAAAACGAAAACGAAAAAATCAAAATCAATGATTATGATTACACAGACAAACATAGGTATCACCTAAATATAATATAAACGAAACTAGGATGTGTAATTACATTAAAAGAAAATAATTCGAATGCAAACATTAGAGTCCATCGGTACTGTACAATTGACTGTTTTTGTAGTTTTTGAGAAAGTCCTATTCTCAAATCTAGGTTCACTGCTTTAATTTATAGAAAACTAAACTAGACAACGTAACTAATCCAAAAGGAGAAACGTGGCTTTGAGAAACAAACAGCAGTCCAGGTTTCATTGGTAAATACTATGTGAGGAAGATAAGAATGCAAGTTCTGTGTGAAAAAGCAAAGAACTCACATGCTGTCTTCAGACACAGGCCATATCAGTTTTCATACATTCAGATAAAAAGTAGGAGAGAATAAAATAAAAGAATACCATGTTCCAGGTGGACAAACAGACTAATGAATTTCACGCAACATAGAATATCCTCAAATACATTTCTTTGTCGGTATAAATCAATATCTTCAGCCTGATTATTCCAGCAGATTATTCAAGACTTTCATATAATGATGTCATTTTATTTTGGTTTTTAAGATTTGAATTCTAATAGCTCTATATCATGTATTTTATTAGAATTACCTAAACTGGGAGTTGCATGCCTCCACAGTGGTTAGTTGGTTAAAGGATGCCACGCCGAGATCCAGTGACCAGATGAAAGCACTTTATCTCCGCTACCGTTGGAAAAATTCGATTTACTGTTCAGTCGATGTAAATGAAGAGCTGCAAACAAAGTCTTGTCTGATTTTGTGACAATATAATTTTGATTTTTGCTGTTTGAGAGTTAAATAATCAGCGTTGTACCTTAAGAAAATGATAACCCTGCTCATATGCCACTTTTTCATTGTGAGTGTTTGTTTATTCAATTTTGTCATCATCCAATTAATAGTTCATCAATGTAGTCTCAATGTCGCATTCCCATTGAATGGAATGCCATTCATTTTTTCTTCATCTTCCACAATGTGAATTGAAACAACCTTGAACTCTTCTCTCCTTCAGTGTTGAATAAGCTCGCTTTTATTATGCCTCACATTTATCAAGGCTTAATGGGAGGAAATCTCACAACAGTTAACTGTCCTTCACAATATCCCAGAGACAAAGACTCAAAGGCAAGTCTATACAAATCCTATGATTATCTTTGGCTCATTACTTATTATTAACACTATCTTAAATTTCATTTAACACACACAAAAAGAACACGCATTCAGACTCCCCCAAGAGATTGTTACGGAGCAGCAATTACCATAACTGAAACGATTTCCATAATCATGAAGGGTAATTACAAACATAAAAGTAGGTCAGTGACTTGGCTGTAACGTAAATCATTGTTCGCCTGAATTATTAATCCCGTTTTACTGTTAGCAAGAGGTCGTCTAGGAAAGCGCTGCCTGTGTTTTAGCAATGCGGCGGTATTCTGTGGAAGATACTAAATAACGATTAACCTGAATTGTTATTTGTGGTGTCACAAGTCTGCTTGTCTTGATTTTTTTCTATTTTTCTGGTTTTTAGCTGAAAATAATTGATCTTTTTTAAAGTAAAATATAAGTATTGAACAGCAATTATATGTATTGGGTAATTAAAATGTGAATATATTAAGCAAGCTATATACAGGAGCATTTTAGAATTTTCAGAGTCCAAATTATGAATTTGCATGTATGACTAGTCACATGGCTTCCACCTGTGAGGGATCTTTTGTTCATTTTGTTTGTTTATAGAGCATGTAGGAAGCACAACCTAGGAGCAGAAAAACAGAAGGAAAAAACAATTCTTGACCACCTGAACTCATGGAAAACTATCCGAGATGAAAGTGGAGTGGAAACGATGTAGTGCACATGTTTTCGAGACAGGCATTGGTACACGTATCCCAAGGTTTACCAACTTCATGTCTCGTATAAGATACAAATAAATGTTCCATCTGGCTCATCCCTATAGACCAGTAAGAAAGTTTTACATTGGACACATTTGACTCTTTCGATCCAGTAACAATTTTAAGTCTGAAATATAGCCACAAAATGGATTTTTTTTTTCCCTCTTATTCCATTAGGCAAATGATAAGCCAGATATTAGCAACTGAAATGATCTGCTTGGTTGCTCCGATGGCTGCACAAGCAAAGAGATGTGGATCATGCACTGTTGAGCAGCTTTTCATCGAAATGAAAGGCGGCGCCACCTGTGACGCTGTAGTCAGTTCATGCATCTCTAGATTAGACCGGTACTTATCTGTTTGGCTGACAGTTTCACTTTCGTACCAGGATCAGACCTGCTGCTTTCAAATCTCCCAAATATGGTTTGTTTTCATGGCTGTGGAGGATAAACAAAGACCTCATATATTCACTTTTATCATTTATCTTGTGACTGCTATTTAGTGTAATGTATTGTATCAAATCCACTGTTGGAAACACCTCTAACAAGGTGCATAAATTGTGTGTGTTCGTGTGTGTGTGTGTGTGTGTGTGTGTGTGTGTGTGTGTGTGTGTGTGTGTGTGTCACCACACACATATTTACATTGTGTCATTAAGCTCCTGTTGATTTGTTTAGGAATTCCATCCCACTCAGTGTTACATTATTTTAACATGAAAGATGCCCCAATTTTCCTCTCATACTTACATGCATTGTTTATCAAACTATAACAACAAAAACTTCCAATCTGGCTCTCAGAGCATATTAAATTAAAAGTTTGTATGCATTGAATGCATTATCATTAATTTTCTTTTGAATTAAAACTAAGTTATCTCAATATCACAGGTTTGTTTCCAGTCACTTTGTCTTAGTGGACCAGATTTTTTTTTTTATGCGGTTTTCTCTACCTGTTGCACAACTCAGCCACCTAAGGAGCCCTCAAGCAAAAACAGTAACGCCTCGGATGAAGGGTGAAACATCTTCAAGTGAAGAAATTCAAGTCCAGTTGCCACGACAAGAAGATTTTGATAAGAATCCACTCCCTTTTGTTCAAACCCCTGCATCACTGGTCAAACTCTACGTCACTGCACCTATATTTCAACTACTTACAATCACATCTTATGTCTTTTAGCCGATCAGTCGAACATCTCGGGTCATCGGCTGTCACGGATGTTTTTACAAATCAAAAGTGATTTTGCTCCACGCGGGTTTGGGTTGGGTGTGAAAATCGGTTGAGTAAGCATCATCTCAGCTTCTGTAATTGGAAGGATAGAGTGGCAGGATGAGGGAGAAGGAGTTAAAATCGGGGGAGTCGAGGGAAGACAAGATGAACTGCACCTCGTGAACAATAATTGAATCTATTGTGCTTTTCCCACTCTCCTCTTCTGTGCATCCATTTATCTCCTCTGCCACCCCTCTTTATCTCCAATGCCCCACACCTCCTTCATCATTCCACTCCCCTCCTAACTTTCTTCCTCCTCCCCCCTGTTTTGGATTTCTCCGTTGCTCCGTGCCCCCGGCTCCCGTCTCCAGGCGTGGTTGACGGAGATCCATGAGTATGCCCAGCAGGACGTGGTGGTCATGCTGCTGGGCAACAAGGTGAGACCTTAGGGCCAATTCCAAGAGTTGGATGGACAGATGGACTGAGAGAGGGGGGAGGAATAACAGGAGCACGAGCGCAGAGACAGAATATATGGACAGCAGCCACAGGGATGTTGTTCTGCAGATCACATTCTCAACATGTCAGTAGTCACTGAGGTGGAAGACCATCATTCTGGAAAGATGCAGTAAACTCATAATTAACAAGCGTTAACACTATGGCTATAAAGAGTATTATTTAACATTTTGGGTTTGCTGCCAATCAAGTGAGTAATGGTACAATTGAGCCTTTGATGTTTCATGTTAAATGCTTTTTTACATTTAATAGATAGATGAATCGACAGGCAAACATTGTTAATTATGTGACTTTCACAAACTGAATATTCACACAGTAAACATTAAAATTACAATATTTTATATCTAAAAGGTCCAAGGTCAACTTGATTGTTGAATTTTATAATATCGCTGGTCGCCCGAATAAAAAAACTAAAACCAGTCATTACCAGTGACAACTGCGCTAAATCATGGGCACAAACTAAAACTTGACAGGAGCAAACAATTTCAACAGATTTTAATCGAAGGCTTTGTTTTCCTTTCCGTTCAGCAGAGGCGGCCAGGCATATCGACACCAAACACAGGAAATAATGTAAAATCAGCTGAATGAAAAAACACAGAGCAGGAATTTTTGAAGCTATTCCAGTAGCACTGAGGATGTACATGTCAAAATGTCCCCAGATACCTCCTTGTGCAAGGAAACAGCTGGACACCGACGGTGTATAACTGGATGTCTAATGTCTCGTAGGCCGACTCTACGCATGACAGGGTGGTGAAGCGAGAGGAGGGAGAGAAGCTGGCAAAGGTGAGGTGACTGTAACACACACAAATATATGTAGGTGTCAAAGATAGGTACCAAACCCGTTAAATCTGTGCATCCTGAACACCCCCCCTGCCCCCGTGTCGCTACTTTGTTTTGATTAGTGTGAGTAGTTATGTATTCATGGGGGAATGGTAGTCGCTGAATGGTCGAGAATAAATGATAGGGGCTTGCTAACTTAATTTTCCAGGCCGTTTCGCTCAGACAGGCTCTGAGAGGCATGTTAAGACTAAATGTTAACTCGAGTGAGAGGGAATATTGAGTAGTGGCACAATCATTGCTGCTGTCAAGGTGGAGACAAGCTGCAAGAATACGCTGTCTTAACACACACACACACACATGCGCGCCTGCATGCTTGCGTGCTCTTTGATATTGATTTCATTGGGGGTAATGTTCACCCACAACATTTTGCCCTCTGGGTGCTAAAAGTTATGACAGCTATTTGCTTTTAAAGCTTGAACATTCTGCTCGTACATCCAGATGGTACACTTAGATCATGTGTTTTTAAAAGTTAATTTATTGTTGAACTAGATATTCCTATCATGAGAGGACTTTTTTTTTAAATAGTAAATAACACGAAAGTAGCAGTTGAAAGTATATACACACATACACAAATACACACACACACCAGGTTTGCACAACTCTCCCCGGGTTATTGCATTGACTTGCACTGAGTGTGGGCAGCCCAGCTCACACCCTTACCTTTAAAAGGTCTGCAGAAATTAGATGTTGATGCCTTTGAGACTTGCAAAACGCGCCCCCTCACATACATAGAAGCAGAAACACTCACTTATTTATCTCCACCTACCATCCAACAGATGTTTCTCTGTGTTCTGTACAGGAGTTTGGAGTACCCTTCATGGAGACGAGTGCTAAATCCGGACTGAATGTAGAGCTGGCCTTCACCGCTGTGGCCAAGTGAGTCACAAAAAAAAAAAAGTGTTCAGCAACGATCTCTCCATCGGCTGACTTTTTTGGAGCTCTGTGTCTTTTGGCTGGAACGTCAGCGATTTGATTTACTCAGGAAAATGCCAGTGAGGATTAGGACATTTTCAATAGGGTCATTTAAGTAGTCTTCTCTCTATGAAAACTCGCTATTAAAAACAAAGACAGAGCACGAGATATACCATGCTATAACACGAAAAAGTGCGACTGTCATTGCTTGTTGAAGCTCTGACAGACCTTTAAATTTAATATTATGAATATGATAATAGTTTGATCTTGAAAGCAGGCCACTCAGACTTGGGGATAATTAATGGCTGAATGTAAGATCTCACCATCTTGTCATTTTTGGCCACGCCGTAGCAATTGTCTCAGAAAACAGACTTTTGGAAGGTGATGAACATCCGTAGTGTCTGGAAATACTGAAGTGGGGGCGGCGTGGCGCAGGAGTTCTTTGGAATCGAGCGTTCCCGGTTCGATTCCCGTCTCCTCCTAGTGTGTCAAAGTGTTGTTGAGCAAAACACTGAACCCTTAACTGCTCCCCTGGCGCTGGTCCACGGCAGCCTACTGCTCATGGTTCAGCCATGATGTGTTAATGCAGAGAACTAATTTCCCCACAAAAATTGATTTGTGTTGTTATATAAATGAGATGCGATGCGAGAGAGGAACAAGTACACGCTTCTTGACTTCTGCTCTTCCACCTGCTTAACACAGGTAACATTTTTGCTACTGCCGTCATCACACTTGAGATCTGTAACAAATTAATTATTTATTGTTATTTAAGAGTTGAAATTTTTTTTTTACTAAAAATTATGAAGTAATAATGTTAGATTAACTCAACTTATATTGCACTCTCACACCTAGTGCTTTACACTGCAAAGCATTCATCCATTCACACACACATTGATCTATCTGGGCTGCCATACAAGGTGCTGATCGGGCCTTCAGGAATGACTTGGGGTCGACAATCAGACAGGAGGAGCCGGGATTCTAACCTTCAAGCACCTCTTGGAGGGACACCTGCTCTACCGCTGAACCCCAGCTATAATGCATTGCATTAAAGCAATGTTTAGAAAAATAATCAGTTTAATCTTGCTGAAATAACACAGTGCGGTTTTAAAGATAAGAATTTTTCCCCCTTTTTTCTCAAAAATATCTATAGTCCTCTCCAGCTGTGGTGATTAAAAAAACAAAAAAAAACAAGCAGACCCAGATTTAAAATCAAGCGAAGCAACGCTTCAACTGTCAGTTGGCATCAACCCATGTAATCATCTCTGATCTGATCTTCCGGGTGTTTTTGGGGTTGATACAATTTTATCTGAGTGTTTGAGCTGGCGTGCAAACTCCTCTACATAAATATCACAGTTATGGTTACAGGCTTGCTTGCTTGGCGTCACCAAGAATAGCCTGACAGTCCGGCAACCAACAGGCTGCGACTACACAAGATGAAACACAACCGTTTCTGTTGCTCATGTTATCTTTTTTTTTTTTTTTTCATTTTTTTCAATTCATGTTTTCCCTCTGAATCCTCTTGTCACTCATCCAGCCACGCCATGTGTCACAGTGCAGCATACGGCTGTGCCGCGTCACTGGAATGTTAAAGTGAAAGTGAAGAAAGACAAACAAAATACAATTATTACCATAAGTCTGCTTGCGTACAAAATGATTACGAAATATAAAGACTCTGTTTATTCACTTTGTCCTTTATACATGTTTGTCTCATTTGAATGTCAATTAGCTTTTTTTTTTTCCTCACTGACGGATAGCTTGTGTTTCCTTGTTACTACAGGAATCATTTAGTTAGTCAAATAGCCGATAAAAAAATTTGGTCGGTTGACCAGATGTTTCTCAAATGCAGCCTCAGGGCGGCACTGGCCGGTGTCTCCCCGAGCTGAAGCCCGGATAAATGCAGAGGGTTCCGTCAGGAGGGGCATCTGGCATAAAACTTTTGCCAAACCAAACATGCCAATGAACATAAGAACCACATCATACCGGATGGGTCGAGGCCTGGGTTCACAACGACCGCCACTGGTACCGATGACCTACTGGGAACTTATGCCAACTGGGCTACTGTAGGTCAAAGAAGGAGAGGAGGAAGGCGTGTTTGGAAGGTAGTTGGTGTGAGAGCGGAGGATACAGAGAATAGGGTTAGAATCAGGGGTGTCAAACTCATTTTAGCTCAGGGGCAACACGGGGGAAAATCTATTCTAAGGTGGTCCGGATCGGTAAAATCATGACATATGAACTAATGTTACGTACCTATTGTTCAATTCACTCCTCAAACCTGGTATTTTTTAGCTTTGCGAGCCGGATTAAACCTGTTCACGGTCCTTATCCGGCCCGCGGGCCTTGAGTTTGACACCCCTGGGTTAGATGGAGAAAGTTCATTTGCTCTGGCAACCACTTAATGAGAGAAGCCGAAAGGAGAAGAAGATGAGGAAGAAGAAGAGATGTCACTCAAATTGATGGTTAGCAGTTCCATTTCCACAGCCCCTCCTGTCTGCATGCTGAAGTGTCCTTGGGCGAGAAACTGAGTCCCCAACTGCCCCCGATGGCCTGGTTAACACCTTTGAATGCAGCTAAGCCATCATCGCTGGGGCACGATGGGCGGCATTGGCGTGGTGGCTTGCTCTTCTGCCTCACAGCAAGAAAGGTCGCCGGTTTGATTCCAGCAGGGATGTTTGTGCAGAGTTTGCATGTTCTCTTGCTTCTCTGGTTTCCTCTCACAGTTCAAATAATATGCAGTAGATTAATTGGAGATCCTAATTTCCACAGAATTTGCTCTGTGATCCACTGGCAACCTGTATAAACTTGAATCAGGCCATTTTTTTAAACAAATAAGTACCAAAGCTGTGACACTCCGAGCTCAAGCGAGTTTAATGATATAAGTTTTAACTATTTAAAACATATTAAATAATGTGAATGATCTGTCAAAGTCTATCAGATAAAAAAATGCTCACACACTCTATTTAGAAGGAAAAACATACAATTAAATGCAACAGAGGTGCACTTTGCTGACCATTAATGCACACAAGTCAATTAACTACTTTTATGCAAACTCTCTTCACCAGCAAAGTGTGTGTGTGTGTGTGTGTGTGCGTGCGTGTGTGTGTATGTACTTGACAGGGAACTGAAGCACAGGACCATGAAGGAGCCAGACCAGCCAAAGTTTCAGCTGCAGGAGTTCGTCAACAAAGAGATGAGGACTACTGGATGCTGCCACTCATAGACCCCGTTGTGTGTGTGTGTGTGTGTGTGTGTGTGTGTGTGTGTGTGTGTGTGTGTGTGTGTGTGTGTGTGTGTGTGTGTGTGTGTGCGTGTGCGAGAAAGAGAGGGAAGAAGGTGTTATAAAATGTTGTGCCTGAGAATTCTCAGTTTATTATATTTGTGTTAGTGGCCAGTTTGATCTGTTTAACAAGCCCTGCATCAATACAGTTGTTTTGACCTAATACTTTAGACAACGTTTGGTTTGATAATCGGATATTAACATTTTAATAATATGAAATTGCAATTACTTGTGGTGATTCTAGTAAATATGAATGTTCTGTATGTGCTTTCCACAATATCTAAATGTAATAGTCGACCCAATTTCAACAAAACCGTGCATATTTGCAACCATCAACAATGCAGTTCTGTGACCAAGAGATGTTGGGGGATGATGACAATCTCAAAGGAAACCTCATCAAGTCTTATCTTAAAGCTATTTGTTCAGACTTTTTTTGTACATTTTGAATTTTTGGTAAGTCAACAACAAGATATCTGCTGTCAGATTTCTGAATAAGTTGATCGGTCGATGTCCTGACATTGATCTTTTATCACCTGGTGTCACAACAGAAATCTGATAGTAGCATCTATCATCTGTGGTTTGCAGCAGGTAGACTGTTAAATATGTAAAAATGAAATAATATAGAACGACCATGCATACAATAATACAAACTAATACGAACCTAAGTTTTCATCCGCTAATGTGTTTGCTGAGAAGTCAGCTAAGAGATCAGTGGAGCTGCCAACCAACTTCTGCAACTGTGAAACTAATATAACACTCAGCTCAATACTTGTAACCACATAGCACACACACACACACACACACACACACACACACACACACACACACACACGCACACCTCTTTGCTATTACTTTGTCTCCTTTGAAGCTTCTGTTTTCAGGCGTGTGATGTACTGTAAATATCTTTAATGTGATTTTTGTGTTCTGAAATCTCTGTAGTTTGTAAAAGCCTTGTCTTGTTGAAACTGATGTATTTAGATTTAAGAAAAAAAAGGCAAATACAGTACATTCAATATTTAAACAACCAGCCTTGGTACAAGATATAAATGAAAATGACCAATGAACATGAGGATTTGTACAAATATACTACTTTACCTTATGTAAGCTGTTGAGCAGCACCATGTGCTGTTTCTATGTAGGATATCATGAGTTAAGTTTAAATATGTGCATTTGTGATCTTGACTCTTGATTCAGACTTATATTTGGGGGATTTTTTTACACGCATTGTTCACTTTCAGCTTAAATCTCCCTGTGATGACTTTTTGTGTGATTAAATCTTCATCTCAGATTAACGAACAAGGTCCTGAAAAGAATAAATCAAATAATCACCAATACATTTGCTAGCTTTGTATCGAAAGGGTTTAAAAAAAAAAAAAAAAAAAAACAGGAAGAGCTATTTCTTATTGATAAATCCCCCTCAGGCCTTTCATCTTGGCTTACAAACCGTGAGAAAACACCCAGGGGAGCAGAACTAATGCCGCCGCCTTTTTGCATCGCAGAGCGGCAAAGGTTATTCTGATCTGAGGGTGGATTCGAAACTTCTGAGTGTGACAGACAATTCTGGATCCTGAAAAAATATATTTCAATTCAAGATCCATTACATTTTTATTTTCTTTTGTCTTCAGGACTTTCCCCTACATCGCATTTGAATAAGCTTTAAGTAAATTGATCCTATTTCCGTCAGTATATGGTACTTGTTATAAATAGAGTATTATTTCCTCAGACAATGAAAGTACCAAGGGGTTACAGATACAGTTCATTCTTAGTTTGTTCTCACTCTTTGCTTTCTACTATCTATATCGTATATTGTGTAAATGTTAAAAGCTGCTACAACAAATATCTTGACATGTGTTCTCCACCTCTACAGGAGAGGAAAGTTCAGACAAAAAGCTACATCAGTGCAACAGGTTTATTGGGGTTTTTTGTTTGTTTTTATACAAATGCTACAATAAAAATCCGAAAACTAAGTGATTCTTATTTGCCTCCTGAATTTCTGCACTTCGAGATACAGTCAGTAGTTATCAAATGCAGGAATGATCAAAATGCCCTAAGCAGAACTGAATAGTCTTTTGAATGAACAGGATTTTTTTTTCAAATCCAAAAGAATGGAAAAAAAGCTCTTCCACAACAATTTTTAGTTTTCTAATTTCAGTTTTTTTAATTTCACTTTATCTTAGTTTATCTTTGTTTATTGTATATTTAGGTTTTTTATTGTATTTGTTTTTTTTTTTCTCTAACAAATTTCAAAACTAAATCGTGGCTATAATTTGATTATTCATTCCCTGTTCATTGTTTTTCTTATTTTTGTTTCATACATATGTATATATAGGTATATACATGTATACATTTATATGTATATATATGTGTATATACACACACATACAGTATATTGCTCCTAATTGAGTCATTTTACTTTGTTACCAATTGTAAGAAAAAAAAACTTCGACTAATGCTGATTTTTAAAATCAGAATTGAATCAGCAGTGCCGCCATGTGGTGTTTTGCTCTTATTACAGTAAAATAACAGCGAGTGCTGTTGACTATTTGGAATCATTATATATATATATATATATATATATATATATATATATATACATACACACACACACACACACACATATATATATATATACACACACACATATATATATATACATATATATATATATACATAATGATTAATATATATATATATATATATATATATATATATACCCGTATCATTAAATATCATTAATATAAATCATAACTAGGCACTTGTATTAATCTTAATCTTTTATAAATCTTTTATAAATCTCCTTTTGGGTGGTGGAACTGAAGCAGTGGTGGAACTGAAGCAAGGTTAATTCTTTAGCTTTTTGGCTAGAAGTAGTAGTTGAAGCTTTTTGTTTTTTGGTTTTCATTTCTACTGTAGTTTATTTTCACTAATTTATTTTATTATCAGTAATGTTCAGGAAGGCTGAACCAAAAGGTTGATTTGTTCATCTGTGCTTGACTTGACTTGCTCCACGGGGAACAGTTTTATAATTCACAATTCAAAATAATTGCTCTTATTGTTTGTGGGCCTGCATAACTTGATTATAATTTTGTGAAATTATATGGTGCAGCAGATCTCTTGTTTTGATGTTAAGACTGTCAAATTTTCATCTATTCTTTTTGAAAATTAACCAAACTTGGAAAGGCGTCAACATTCAGAAAGACCCTTTTCAATATTCTGAAATTTAAATTTTGGTTGGTTTAGCAAAAGATATAATGCAGCTGATACACAGCACAAATAAGTGAATAAATGAACATTATATGCTTCAATTTCACATTGAACAGGCTTTTTAGGAGTGTCTGTAGGGTTTTTTGTTCTAACACATTTCTTGTGCTAAAAGGTTATATATCAGTGTCACTGATTTTTCATGTCAAGCAGTATGATGGATTAGATTGGATTTTTTTTTGAACATTTATTTTTTCACTTGTGGTTTAATCATCAATTGTCTTTTTCTGGAAGCAACCAAATTACACATTACACTTTTGAAACAATTACAATAATATTAAGATAAGATATTTTGAATTATACTGATTAAATACCCTGTTCAAGCAGGTAAATTCCTGTTAAATGCAGTTTCCTATGAGCTCTAAGTGGGTGGAAAGGGTCTTTTTTCTAGGCAGCAGGTGAATAGCAGTGGATGGAAATGCTGGAGGTGGGAGGAGGGAGAGATCGCGCAGACCGGGCCAGATTAACCCGGAGAACTGGGAACACGGGGCACCAGATCGATCGGAAATACTTGATGAGAGAACACAGCGATATAACTATGCTTTTTTTTTGCCCTGAGAGTCTCCACGGTACTAAAATGAGCTTTGCATTGTTTTTCCTGACCATGTCTGATACCAAGATGTTCTGTTACAGCCTGGAACGAAGTAAAAGTATCAGAGGAGACTGACCTGATGGCAGGAACAGGTCAGCTGGACACCACGTGGGCGGGGGGTCGATCCCCATCCGTGGAGCAGCACACTCGTAGGCTTGTTCGCTTTTAATAGGATTTTGTTGAGAAAGCTACCTGCCATTATGACACTGGAACATAGGGTAATGCACCGCAAGAGCATCATGACCTGGAGAAGAGAGTTTTAAAACGTGGCTTAAGAGGTGCCGCAGTATTTTGATATGAAATATTTCATCTGAGCATCTGAAGACTTCTCAGAATTATCCTTAAGCACTTACATACTGTCTTTCCATTTAGGCACATGGGAATTCAGAGGAGGGCCAGACTAGATCTGCTCAGAGGACATCGAGGAGCGTGGCTGCATCGAACCTGAAGGAACCACAAACCCACTACTCATCCTCATTTCATCCCCGCACTGTATTTTATTTTCTCAAGCACAGCTCTCGGTCTAGACCAGTGGTTCTTAACCTTGTTGGAGGTACTGAACCCCACCTGTTTTACATGCGCATTCACCGAACCCCTCTTTATTGGATCGAGGATCGGTTCGTTGATGGGTACAAAGAACAGGCAGAGTAGCCTTTTCATCGAATCTGGCTCCCTTCACCTTGAATTCAGCAAGCGCGATGTTCTTGTAGTTCCCATCTCCATGCAGCTGAAGGAAGCCTTCCCTTAGTTTTGCCGGTGCTGGACTAGAACTGCTCATCTTGTCTTTGCAAATCATGCAGTTAGGACATCGATTCCAATCACGTTCCGTCATACATGTGAATCCGTATTGTACGTGTTCTTCCGACCGCTTTCTTTTTTTGCCCGACGTAATTAGTATGAAGGGATTAAAATATTAAGAAAGAAATCACATGACGTACCATCACGACAGTCACAAGTTACTACAACTGATCGCGCCAAAATCCCTGCAGCACGGATAGGCCAAGCTATGTAGCGTGATCACCTGCAGCCAGTGATGTCATCACTAATGTGTGTCTTGACCTCCGCCAAACCCCTGAGACTGACTCACCGAACCCCTGGGGTTCGATCGAACCCAGGTTAAGAACCACTGGTCTAGACCAATTTTACAGTATCATGCACCCTGTGGCAAGAGAAATAATGCTTCTTCTGCTCATAGCTTTTCTCTGTGGAAATACACATGAACATGCACGTGATTTGCGCCACTGGTCAACTGACGACTGATTGAGTCCCGCACCCTCTCTGGAGCAGTGTGACACTGACAACCAGAAATCCATTATCTATTTACTTTCTGCGAAAATGATGTCAGAATCTACAGTTTTAGATCCATGTTGACTGGATGGCAGGAAAAACGTTGTCTCACTGACTTTATATTACATTTTCGTAGTAATTTCAACCATGATGAGGATGTGACGATGACTAATGCGTTATAGCACATCTCGCACTTTTGATTTCTTCTATGAAGATCAGCAGGATTCAATAAGAGGTAAAATTGTTCTCAATGTATTGAAATGGGTACAATTTGAAAAGTGGTGTAAAAAACAATAATATGCAATATGTGTATAATGTGATCTTTAGGTGTGCCATTTTCTGCTGCAGTGTCCATACGGTTTTTACACTGACTTGACTTGATTAGCGAGAACTCCAAATGTAACATCTTCATCTAAGGGTTGTGGCTTTTAAGAGGTAAAGAAAAAAAAGAAAAACTGTAACTTTAAAAATCATGTTTCCGGATATATAATCATGTATTCGATGTGAGCTGAAATGTTTAGATATCGGTTTTGCTGTCCCCAGTGAGGTAGTGCAAGACAGTATTTCAAGCTCACGTTGACCTGAGGATGTGAAACTAGTTCTTTGTCACAAATGTCAAACAAACAAAACAAATCATGACATAGATATTCATGAATGGAAAAAAAAAAAAGAAAAAAAAGAATGGGATTGATGTCATGCTACCTCTTCCTACCAATGCCCAATTTTTTTTTTCTCATTTTATACCTCCAAATATTGAAGAAATGTATATTCAGACAAGATCAAGAATTTGTTTAATGAGACAGAATGAAAGAAATGAATATCAGACTAATTTCCAGTGGGCAGGTTAATATTTAAGTGTTAATATGGAACATGTGTAATATTATAAAGAGATAAATATTTGTTAAAACAGGTAATAACGTTGAAGCAGGATGCAGTGTTACCATAAACCCAGCGGGGGTAGCACTTGTACTACACATATACTGAGAGGAAAAAGGCCACCCGTGCCTTTTAGCTCTGCATTCACAGAGAAATTCAACTCATTTTGGATTCTCATTTAAAAAAAAAAAAAAGCATTACCTTTGAGCATCATGTCGACTAATCTGTCTAAGTGTGTACAGGGTTATCTACACATACACTGGTGTGAACGTTCCTCTTGCACGTTCTTTGTTAATATGATAAAATGTGATTCATCTTTTTCCCCATGGCAAATTCAACATTTGACATGTTTTACTTACTGTAAGCTAATTATATTCATGGATTTGCTTGAGTTTATATGTATTGTATTACATCTGCACCATCTCTGGCACTGTACCCAAATGGCATGTTTTGTGCTGAATGGATTTTAGCTGTAAATTTATTCGGTGCTTGTTGGCCCGTGATATTTCACAGCATAACCAACAGATCCCAGTTGTTTCACATCTTCTTGTTAAGCTGAGATAACCAGCTAACCTCTTCACCTGGCACGTGCTGGTTCGTCAACAGGCGTGAGTAATATTGATCGAGCCTTCAATCTGCTCTGCTAAACCCTGTTTTTGAAACCAAATAGTTATTTCTTAAATATTTGAACAACAGTCCATGATCAAACGGTGTTGAACCATCAAAATCAAAGGTCCCTATCAATATATTGTTTTCTCGTGCAGCTAATGGGGTTGTCATGTGCTGTGTGCTTTGTACATAATGGAAACTTGGGGGCTGACAGGGTGGATTCACATGCACAGGCAGGTCTGTGTGTGTGTGTGTCTGTGTGTGTGTGTCTGTGTGTGTGTGTGTGTGCGTGTGTGTGTGCGTGTGTGTGTGTGTGTGTGTGGAGAGCGACCACTGCCAGCTTCCTGTCAACATTTCAACCAATTAGATAGTAACTCCCAAAAAGGGAGCACAGGAACCCCAACAGATTCTGCGTGGCTAAAGCAAGACATTAACATCTGAGTAGCAATCCCAAACAAGTGATATTTATGATATGTTGCTTTTGAGCCAATTGTCAAGGACACACAGATGTTCGAAAAAAAAACAGAAGTTAAGCAATGTCATAGTCTGATCATTTTTTTTAAGGACATTTAAGCATTGTCAGAGGGTTTTGATCCGAGAGGATGGAAGATATCATTGAAGTCACGTGACCTCCTCTTAACCACAGAGACATGACCAGTCGTCAGATTATTGAGGGAGAAGAAGAGGGGGAGAAAAAAAAAACGTGTGAAACAAGTGAATTTCATGGATGGCAACGTTAGCCAGCCCAGCAGGCAAATGCAGGCTTTTCTCTGATAAGTCCATGCACCCATGGAATGTTTGTACATGTTTTTCATCACTGGCCAAAACCAAGAAGTAATAGTTGTTGGCAGTTTGACCCATATTCTGTAGCAGAGCACCTTCCAAAAAAAATATTTGCTTTTACATTCCAAGCTAATTCTGAAGTCTACCAACATCACAAAATGGAATACTATTGGATTATCTTCTCTTAAACATGCACACCATGAAAAGGTTTTCGGATTTTGGAGAATGGGGGATACCGTTTTATCAGCTTGCCCAGGGAAACACACGTGACAATGTTCTCATGTGATCTCATGGTCGAGGAAATGCAAACACAAACAGGGGTGGCGATATGCTGCTCAGTTCTGCAATGAGAGGAATAGAAGCAGAAAGATTCATGAGTCTAGAAGACGGATAGAGCTGGAGAGATAAGTAAAACATTGGTGAAGATGCTTTTTGGTCAAAGCGGTGTGTCCAGAGTCTCAGTGTTCTGCAGTGGTACAGATTTTGACCAATAAGCATAGAAGATGTTTGAAGTTATTACATGGTGCAAATGAGTCAGGTTAAAAACCCTACATAATCAGATAATCAGTGAGATAGTGAGTGAAGTGAGATATTAGTGTCAGCTCTGATTTTCTAGAACCTCAGTCTAGGCTCGTTTCTTTGCAAAAAGCATCATTTAGAAACCACACGGCTCTGTATTCATTGCCCCCTCCAACCCCTTTCAAATCCAGCAGTGATGTAACATGAGAGAAAACTCAGTGCACAGCTGGATTCCCACCATCATTGCACGATCCAAATCCTCCCTCTAATTTCTTCTTGGTGTTTACCATTATCATCAAATTATATAAAACTAAACTCCTTCTAATTCAGAATTTTTTTATTGTTTTTTTTTACAAATAGAAAATCCTGTACGGTTTCTGATACAGAAATAGGGGCAACTGGAATAATAGAGAGTGGAACCAGGATTGCTTACACACAGCTTCTGGATATGTATATGTATGCGTGTGTGCATGTGAATGAGTGCAATGATGTGAATAAGTAAATAGTAGGTGGTCATACTCCCAAGGTTATAGAGGGTTAGTGACTCCAGTGGGGCCTCATATGACTTAGTGAAGGCCATCTGTTGCACCGGTTGGTCTCTGTCTCATTAGACCTTGCCGAGGGTGCCATAACCTCGATGGCTCCTCTGTCCTGGTCAGTGCATGTGTGTGCTCACACTTTACCAGTTGCCAGGCAGTCCACTCTACTGCGCTAAAATGACCAGGAACCCCAAACAAAGCCATGTGGTCCGTGTTTAGAAATGTCGCCTTATTCAGCTCCAGATTTGACGACAAGACACAATCGCGAGTGTGTGTTTTCAGTCAAGTCTTTCCACTGAAATTGATGCTTTCAGACTAGCTGTACTGTGGAAGATCCTCCTTGATCACACCAAGTACAAAAAGCTCACAGCCATATCAGTAAAATACCCAGACAAAGCTAATGGTTATTATCGGGATTATAGTTTGAAGAGGAGAGTGGAAGTTTTATTGCTGTTGGCTTGTAATTTTACTTTTCCAGCTGTGTATCTGTCTCCCGCTCTCTCACTCAGTTTTGGGAATTAACTCGCGTTCATCTCGTTCCCAAAGTCACCAATGTATAGTTACTGCATCTCAAGAGAAAACTGTGATTTATGCATTTGACCTTTAAATACACAATCTGCAGAATGATCACTTAAACATAAAAGTAAGGAACTAGAAAATCAAAGACATGATTTTGATTTATCAAGTCACAAAACAAGAAATGTAAGTAGTTTGGTTGAAATCTGATAGCTCTTACAGCAACCCCAACTGTTGTGTTAACAGCCTTATACTCATTGATAATAAATCTAGGTGAAACTGACCAACCAAGGCAGCCCGATGGTGCATTTCTTTGCGCTTCCGCCACAAAACAAGATGGTGCTTGTCTCGATTTCGACAAGGCCTTTAAAAAGTCTACATACAAGCTCTCCTTGTGTCTACCTGAGTTTCCTCTGGGTTCTCCGGTGTTTTCCCACAGTCAAAAAACATGCAGTAAGTTCATTGGAGACCCTTGATTGCACCGGCGTGTTCGACAGAGTGAATGGTTCTATATTTCTATATGACATGAAGGAGAGAGTGAATGATGGTATGTCTGCGAGCATGATGAGCAGTATAGATAATGATTAAACCAACCAAATAGCCCCAATAAAATGTGCTAAATGTTTGACTTCTTGAGCTGGTGTTGTCACGAAGCTGATACAAAGTTCTGACAGTATTGAATAAAAATTTAATGGAACTTCCTTTTCAATGCTGCAGAGAAAATAAAATTATCCCGGTTCCCTCAAAAGCGGCTTTCTTTTACACAAAGGTTTCTACGGTTCTACTCAATATGAAGTGTGACCCTTTTGTCATTTACACAGAATCATAAACAGCCATTTGCCGCTTCAGGTTATGATCACCGCAATGCATATTTTAGAATCAAACTGGATAAACTCAATGTTTAATTCAAAGAGATTTTATGTCGGCTGTTCGGTGCAGTTTGCGCAGATGTTGATCCACCACTGTGACTTAAAGGCAGAACTCTCCATTCCGCCATTCGCTTTCCAACCGATTACTCTTGACTTGTAGAATCTGTGTCGTCAAACGCTTGCTGCCCACTTCTTTTTTCTAATTTTAGTTTTGATGTTTATGGAACGTTAACCTTATTGAAGTCTCTGCAAAACATCAAAAAGTACCGGTGCATCATTTCATGTTCGGTCCTTGCATTCTTTCGGAACGGGACTAAATTTGTTTTGCTGTCAGTGGCCTAGACATGTGTAGGTAGACCTAAATTAGAGTCATTGTTGCTGAGCTCTGTAATTAAACGTCTTAAGGTGATATAAGAGAAAGAAATGAGACAGGAGGATAGAATTTATTTATAAACTTCTTAACAGCAACCTGAGCCTGTAAATGCATGAAAAACCCCGTCTAATTCGAAACAATATTTAAAGTCCTGTTGCATTTCAAGTGCCAGAGCACGTGGCAAAGCCTGCTGTCTTGATAGGAAGTCAGCGGTATGCTAAATAGACTGGGACAAAGATTCATTTTGTCAAGAACACCGGTGTTTACCCACTCTCACGTGTAAAAAGGCTCACCGCCACCTCATGGGACTTTTTAATACACAGCACAACAACTGCTTATAGCAAATGATTCTATTAGTATTGTGCACAATCTGGTTCTTGTTGTCACTGTGTGTCAGGTCCTCCCCGTGGCTGTTTTTAGCGTCAGTGTTTCTCCATTGCAAACCAGGGTGTAATAATCGAATGCGAACAGATTGATTTTCAGTACTGGAAGTGAAAACTTGTTTTATCATTATAGCTGTGTGGCCAGACCATAATGTGTGAATGATCAATTGTCATTTGCATAAGTGATAGATGGGTTTCCATATTTGTGTTTGCCCATGTGCCTCCTTGTCTGAGTGTGTGTGTGTGTGTGTGTGTGTGTGTGTGTGTGTGTGTGTGTGTGTGTTTGTGTGTGTGTGTGTGTGTAGAGTTTCTGTTATGGAGACAACCAGCCTTCCCGCTATGCAGTCTCATTAAGATAAGCCTCCTCCACTCAGACAAAGAACGTCAACAAACAGTGAGCAAAACCTCCTACAGTGACACACACACACGCACACACAAACGCGCAGTTGCACACACACACACCACACACCTACTGATTACGCTCGGTTTGTTTACCTATCAGTAAAGTAGTCTGGGTTGGGTCACATGTTGCTTCTGTATGTTTTTCATCCGAATTCCATCCTTGTTGACATTTGCGCAATAGGGCGGGATAGAGAGATGATAAAGAAAGGGGAAACATATCGTAAAAACAACGATTCGGTGAAAACATGCGGAAATTAATTGGCAAAACTATTGAAGTCTCTGTCAAAAGTATGTTACTGTGGTTTGTTTTAGCATTTCTTGATCAAATGTCATGAAATACTTGATTAAAAGGATGCCACATTGCTCCTCGGAGTCTGAAATCGGGGGACAACTAATCAAATTGTAAATAAATCAATATCAAGGGTTGTTGATACAATGGGCCCAAATCTCTTGAGCATAATAATTTTAAAAATCATAGGTTACACAACAGTTATGTATTAACCCTGATGATATGACACAATGACAGTGTTTGAAGTTAAAATGAAAAGCCGCGTATATTTCAACTCATCCGGCCGATGACACAATGGTTTTTTACAGAGATGCTGAGGCTGAATAATTTTCCAATACGGTCTCTGATGTTAAGAATAATGGTATGATTTGTAATTCCATTCCACGCATAAAAAGTTCATCACAATAGAAAGTTAATAAGATTTCCTCGCCTACTGGTTTTGCAAATTAGGTTTCGTTGGAATCCACCGCAAGAGACTTAGTATCTCCGGTGACTCCATCTGGGGATTTCCTAGTGTTGTCGAGACAGCTTGGTGATTGTTCGGCCAGGGAGAGACCCGGGCACTGATACAATTGTCTATAATCTTGATAGTATAACCTACTGAGTAAACCAATAGTTTCTTAAACAAATTTAGTTGCAACTTCCCCTCCCCTTTACTGAATGTATGGAGCCTCTCAAGGGAGGCCCATCTGACACCTTGAAAACTTCAATATTATGTAATACTAAAGCAATCCTGTCTATTTTTAGAAGACGGGGATCTGCAGATTGCAAATCGAGGATCAAACTATGATTCGAATGGGAGGCAAAGACTAGCTTTGCTTTTAACAACCAATTTTTCATGAACATTCTTTAAAGGAAAAGAGAAAATGAATTTCCTACTTAGTTATAATGTCAGCAGTTTCTTTCTTTCTTAATTTGGCAAAATACTGATGAAACGGTGGAGGTGGGACTCCATCAGGAATCAGCTCTGAGCCCCGTCTTGTTTGCAGCGGTGATGGACAGGCTGACAGATGAGGTTAGACAGGAATCTCCAAGGACCATGATGTTTGCAGATGACATTGTGATCTGTTGTGAGAGCAGAGAACAGGTTGAGGAAAATCTAGAGAGGTGGAGGTATGCTCTGGAAAGGAGTGGAATGAAGGATAGTCGCAGCAAAATAGAGAATATGTGTGAATGAGAGGAACTCGGTTGAAACGGCGAGGCAACAGGGAGTGGAGCAACAAGAAGTTGGGCGATTTCAGGTACTTGGGGTCAACAGTCCAAACGGAGAATGTGGAAAAGAGGTGAAGAGACGGGTTCAAGCAGGTTGGAATGGAGTACAAGACAGTGGTGAGACGAGCTGTATGGACTAGAAACAGTTACAATGCCGAAAAGACAGGAGGCAGAGTTGGAGGTCGCAGAGATGAAGATGTTGAGGTTCTATTTGGGAGTGACCAGGATGGATAGGATCAGGAATGAGTCTGTCAGAGGAACAGCACATGTTAGATGTTTTGGAGAGAAGGTCAGGGAAGCCAGACTGAGACGGTTGGGTCATGTACACAGGAGGGATAGAGAATATATTGGTAGACGAATTCCAGAAAGGAGGTCTGGAGGAAGACTAGAGAGATGATTTATGGACGCAGTGAGAGAGGATAGGAAAGTAGTTTATGTGAGAGCGGAGGATACACAGAATTGGGTTAAATGGTGAAAGTTGATTCGCTGTGGTGACCCCTGAAGGGAAAGCAAAAAGGAGAAGACGAGGAAAGCGGATAAAACTTTGACGAGAGCATTGGATTTCACTCAGCTGAATGAGATGTCAGAGCTGATCGGCTTATTATTTTAATTACACTGGTGGTCACTTTGGGCAAATATGTAGAAATAGCTTTGTCATTCCATTTCATTAAGAATAATGATGCCTCAAGTGTTTGCCTTTGTCTTTCGGACAAATTGTTACATTGATTTTTTAAGATTCGACAAGCTAATTTATTTTACACCTGCATCCTCAGCAATGAGTCTGACCCCTTGTCTCTGACATTTCCCAGGCAGAGATATTGGCTTTCTCTCTCTTCGAATGAAAACACTGCCTTGCAAGTATCTCAGTCACTGTAGATCTCTAACTTCCCGAATGTAATATAAGTTGTGGCCACTTCTGACATGTGATATCAGTCCCATAAGCGTTGCGATATTCTATGGTATAGGCAATTGAAAATCGAACATGTAGGCTGTGACAAAGCAGCGCACTGACGGCCCAGGACTTTTCAATTCAACAAAGTCTATTTCGGCTGCTGGATGCTTTGTGGCTGACGATAAATCTCAGCATGAACACCTACCCAGTAATGATTTTAACAACCCTTGAATGGTCATATCTCGCCCTCTGACACATTTTTAACTATCCCAAAGGTTTTTGGCAGCTCAGTTTGTTTTAAATTCACAGCCAAGAATATGCTCACACGCAAAGAGACGTTACAGTCACAGCTACAGTATATCCATATATCCATATATTTACTTCAGGCTACTTGACCTTATTTTTTGTCATCATATTTTTCTTTCTCTCACTTTTATTTATTCAGGTATTTATTATTCTATATACTATGGAGACAGCTGTGTTCTTTAAATATGTTCAAAGCTGAAATCAGCGAAACAGTAAGAAGACGGTTAGAACCTCTTACCAGATACTAGCAATGAATGCTGTTCTTGAAAGAACCCCTCAAGCACACACACACACACACACACACACACACACACACACACACACACACACACGCACACACACACACTACACACACACTCATCATAGCATCCATGTAATTTTCTAAGGATTGCTAATTGTGAATTCATTATAAGCCCTCCTCATGTGGGGTCACACAAAATGACTCACAAATTGCTTGATGACTTGATGTGATTTTATGGCCATAGCATTTATGGAGAAGCTTTCAATTGAATTACTTAAAATCAAATCCTTGTCGAGTTATAGTTCTGTCTTTTATTTCTGTCTGTCATCATATCTTACCCTTGGGTTCCCTGGAATTATAAAATGAACAAATTTAATTTCTTTGTCTGCTATCTTTTGAGTTGCAACCTGCAGGTGATATTCCACAGGCACAGAGTGCTTGCTTTCCAAAAGCGTAATTATTGCTGGCAAGCTCACAATTCCGCTGCTGAAGTCAGAACAAGAAAATGGTCAACGGGGTTAAACAATGTTTTACCCGTAAGTCACCAAATGATTTTTCCTCCACTAATTAAATAAGTGAAAAAAAGTTGGCTGTACTACACAAATCCAGCAAATTGTTTTTCAAGGTATTCAGTTTAGGTAAGACAACATATTGTATATTGTATACGGCAAGGGGAGAAAAGTCAGGGTAAAAAAGCAGCCTCTGGCTGTCAGATGATTTTTATCATTTCAAAATATCAGCTAAATTGACATTTTATACGGTGTTTTCCAGTGATGGTAGAGTAATAATAGCATTTCAAAACATGGCCTCCATTGAGGACATGACAGAAAGCGGAGCTGGAGGCGGCAGAGATGAAGATGTTAAGGCTTTCCTTGGGAGTGTCGAGGATGATAGCATTAGGAACGAGTCCAGCCGAGTGAAAGCACGTTAGATGTTTTGGAGATTAGTGATGCCAAGATGGTTTGGACATATAAAGAGGGATTGTGAAGTTGGAACAACCAACCAGACAGGAGGCTTGAAGCAGACTGAGGAGGATATTTGTGGATGGAGTGAAAGAGGACCTGAAGTTAGTTGGGGTGAGAGAAGAGGATGCAGAGAACAGGGTAAGAATGAGGCAGAAGATCGGGTGTGATGATCCCTATAGGGAGCAGGTGAAAGGAAAGAAGAAGATCCCTGCGATTTTAATCAATTTGAGTGCAACTTACAGAAATTCTCTCCCTTGAACTTGAAATTTCCTTAGCTTTACTTTGACTGCTACTGCATGCGGGTATGACAGTCTTCACCATCTTAAGGTCTTGTATTTGCCTTTTTTCACTTCTAGGGATGATGTTTAACACTTGTTTTGAGTTGTGAATGCGTTGTTCCACATACTTTTGAACTTGGGCACCATCCTGTGAGGATTGGTGTGGATGTTGAACTATGAGACTGAGGCTGTTTTACACATATACGCTCAGGATACATCCTGCCTTTGGGTAATTACCCCTTTTTTGACATCACACAAAGATCACAGTGAGAAACCTTAAGGCAACACAAAGTCAGAAGAGGTGAACCGTCTCACAAGGGCTTAAATATGCTCTCTCTCTGGTCGAATCCTATGTCTTCACTTGGCAAATGCAATGAACCTTTAACCATTTATTTAGAGCACCTGCAAGCCAGAGCCAATGTTTTATTATATTATATTATATTATATTATATTATATTATATTATATTATATGTTTATTGAAATGTTAACCTCTGATCTTTCAACATCCACAGAATATAAATAGCCTGGAAATACCAATTATGGCTGTTCTGTTGAGGTTTTCCTCATAGATACTTTCACATGTATAAACAATATTGCGTTCAAAAGTTTCCCCAATTCAGAGATGCAGTGTTTGATGTGAATCATTGCACACAGTTTGACCGCAGATGTCCGTTGTCTACTGATGCCATGTTCACTGTTCTCGCTGAACCACCTGCTTGGAGCTTCAAGAATAAATATAGACAGTCGTCATAGCAACACCTCGAGGGGTGTTCGGTAATGTCCACATCTGTCAATCGAACTCCTAGAGAGAAGCGTGTGTTCCTCCCTTCCATCTACTCTTCAACTCATTTTCTTTCTTTTCATCATTGCATTCGTTGTCTGCATCTTTCTTTTCCTCTTGTGTGCTCGTACGCAGGCGATCAAACCAGAGGGGAGAAGCAGGGGAGGACAAATTATCTACCCTTTAAGGACAGTTTACACATTGTATGTGCTTTGTTTGTTTGTTCATTTTGCAAGTCTGCAAAATAAGCGCCACCATTTCCTGGCCATTATTTCCAACCTTTTTGAGGCATTCTTTGTAAGAATGTAAAGCCAAAAGCTATATCAACACACAAAGTATTCTTCAAAAGAAAAAGGCTATTTTCAAGTTAGAGAAAGAAATAAGATTGAAAAGATGGGACCACTAGCTTTGTCTTGTCACTTAATCAGGTCCATGGTCTGAGACGTCCTGTTAGATTTGATCCTCCATTAGCCATAGCCAGATTTTGTTTGTTGATTTTTGTTTTAGACTTTAATTTTCGGGTCCTTTTTCTTTTGCCGGGGAATCGTTTGTGCTCAGCTTGCATAACACCAAAGACAGGATGCAGGAGCTCATGACTCTTTGGATTAGTTTGTGAACACACACGCGTGTAAGCACACACACACACACGGGATCCGGGGGGCATAAATGTCACTGTGCTTCTCAGTGACCTGAGTGAGCGAGGGATTAGTAAACCTGTTAACCTAGAAAACAACACTGCGGTGATTCATGTATCCAACACCCCACTGCATATAAAGTGGCAACCATCGAGTTTCCACCAGTCAGCCATTGCATCATGGCAGACATACCGAGGGATCAGCGAGTACAGAACACTCAAAGATGAATCGGAGCATTTCTCCCATCAGCTACAGGTTGCTCTCGTTCCACATCTGCTGCACTTTTGAATAAAGCAGAAAGCGAGCCAAGCCCGTTGAATAGGTGGAAAGGATTTCTTTTACATTCGAAACACAGAGAGCTTCTTTAATTCACCGGAACGATCCATTCCAAATATGCTCAACTCACTGCACTATTACAGATAAATAGGTTTCATAGGTATCATGGATTTCGCTTTTTTTTCTTTATTGCTATCTTAAGATCCATATACGGATTGTGCATAGTTCTAAATTGAAGCGTGATGTCAGTCTCACGTGGGACATCTTTGGTCCACATGTGCGTGTGATGACCCTGTGTTCTCTGATGACATACAAAAGACAGTGGGTTGTTATCATTGGCTCATGGTTGTCTCCGTAGCACGTGATGTTTTTTGGAAGCTGTCAATTTTGGACATTTATTTGCTTAATATATCATCGTGCTCAATTGGCTTCAATATCTTTCCTGTCTTGTTTAGTTTCATGTGTTTTTTATGTGTTTTTATTGATGAACATCATATTCAAATAATTTATTTGGCCGCTTCAATGTTTTCTTACTGACTCCATCACGTGATTGCACCGTTGGCTTAAAGGGTTGTGCTGCAAGTCTTAACAAAGAGATGATTAAAATGACCGGACATTTGACAACATTCACCTTGCCATGACTGAACTGTTTATGTAGCAGCTGAGATATTTTAACGCAGTCCTTGTTCTGGAGTCGCGTGACTCTCACTCCCAATGCGACGATAACTTGAATGGTGACGGTTCCTTTAGCGTCACATACCAACGCATGAGAAGCCCTTTCTTGTCATTTTTCAACAAACCTGGAGCATCACATCTAAAGAAACATCTGTATCTACATCTAAACCTAACCTAAATAAAAGCATAGTTTTTATTCAGAATGTGTACATTTAGACACCAAAACAAAGACAGTTGTTTTTAAGATGACATTGTTTTTAAATGGCAAATTTCCATCAATGAAAGAAAATGTTCCCTGGCATCGCCCGGGCCTAATAACCATCACCCACTGTTCCCCTTCTACATGGAATGGTAGGACGTTATTAAAGCTTAACACCAAATGTGAGATGAGCCACTTACTGTAAAATCCATGTGATAATGTGCGCGTCCTCTTTTTACCCCTCTGATTTGACTGCAAGCTGTCGCCACCCTTCATCCCCCCAACACAATTAGAGCAGGAGATGTGCTAACAAGTGACAGAAAGGGTATGGTGGGTTAAGGATGATATATCTTTATATAATCTGCATGCAATTATCTTTTAATTCCTCCTTTTACCACTCTGGTGACAAACGCTGTGGAGGCTGTCAATCAAGCCGCAGGTTTCAATTCATATCCTCATGTTGACTCAGCATGTTATTGAGGTAGATATAGACATTTTTTCTTAAAGAGAGCTCGGAATGACTGGGTAAATATATCATATATTTTACATGTCTGTTTTGTGAAAAGCAATTTCAAACCAGTGTATTGTATTTGATTTTTTTTTTTTTTTTTTTTTTTAATGTTGTTGTTTGCAGTGGCGCAGTTGTCAGTGCTTTGGCTTCATAGCAAAAGGGTCCCCGTTCAATTCCAATGGTGGCCCTTTCCGTATGGGGTCTCGACGTCTTCCCATGTGTGCGTGTGTGATGTGCTTTACGTTCATTGGAGACCCTAAATTGCTTAGAAAGAGTGTAAGATTGTGTGTGTTCATATGAATGAGAGGGTGAATAGCTTTGTGTCTCTATGTTAGATACACAATTATCCTGGTTGCACTCTGCCACATGCCTAATAACAGCTGGGATATGCACCAGACACACCTGTCACCCTGACTGCAGGATAGACAATACAGAGAATAAATGAATGAATGAATGAATGAATGAATGAATGACCAGTAATGCTGACTGGACAGAGAATATGAAGTTCGCTGAGACAAGGATACAGAGGATAGGGTTGATTGGAGGAGGTTGATTCGCTGTGGTGACCCCTGAAAGGAAAAGCTTAAAGAAAAACTGTGAGGGACTGAATAATTGATCCATCGAGGCTCTTGGAACGGGGCGGGAACTTTCTCTTGAATTCAAAAATCAAATCCTGTCTTTCTTTTAGATCATCTCTAATTTGAGAGTACGTGTAACGATGACTAAGGCTTGACTTAAGATTTTCCTTTTGTAACCTAACTGTAACCTATCACCAATTTCAACAACAGCTCCTTCCTCTTTTTTTTTTCATTTCAGAAAGGAAAAGGAAACCCTCTCACTTTCCTTTGTTGAGTTACTGTTATAGAACTTTTTGCCATTTTCTGCTGAGATATGGTAACAATGAGTCATCAGTCTGATTAAAAGAAAAGGACAGAAAGGAGACATTGATTTCTGTGCCTGTAAATGTCAAAACGAAGACATCAAAAGTGAGGGAACACGTGCAGAAGTATAGTGATGACCGTCTCACTGTTACCAAAAGAGCTCAACACGTGAGTACAAAGACTCACTCGACAATCTGCATTGTATCACGCCCACATACAGGATCCAAATCCCGGTGACATAAACACAAAAAACTGACACCCACATGCCAGATGAGTTTATTCTCATCTCCTGACGAATTTTGTAAAACAGGCCTGATAAAGCCTTGACTAATAAGGTAAACATCCAAGCAACAAATACAGCCCATGAACTGTAATTCAACATTGGATTCCCATAATGACAATAGAGGTGAGGACATGCTTTTTTTTTTTTTTTCTTTTTAAAGGAGCACATATGAGGTGAATTAATATTGAGGTGAATCATTCAACACTTCTAATTCATGTGGATCAAATAGCTAATTCACTGGTATGTATTTTATCTTACTGTCCCTCGTTATTTTTGCACAGTAACAGCCGGCTGTATAATCTCTTCCTCGTGACCTTTTGCAGATGATATACAAGCCACAGAAAGTCAGTGAAACTAAGCTAATAATGGGAAGATGGTTTCAAACTCTGGCTGACGAACATGTGATTGTGACTCCACGTAGTCTGACCATGTGGTCCTATCGTGATATGAAATTACAAGAAATATTGAATTGTTTTTAAACTACTGTGAAATGGCAGGTACATATCTTTTCTTTATTTTAAGGACTAGCAAATATATTTCAATACACTTGCTGGAATTCACAAATCAAGTGGAAGAACCATCCTATCTCCTCCGTGTGATCCAAACGAGTGGCTGAACCGCTGCTTTGTTGAATGTTTCGGTGGACACGATAACTCGTCCCATTTGACTGGACAGTGGATTAAAAATGAAGCAAATCCATCCAAGCATATGGGAGACATTTCAATAATCCAATAAGACGGAGCAGCGAATCAGCAACACTGACAAAAAAAATGACCAGGATCCATCATATACCACATTATACACAGGTGGAAAGTTTCACTGGAATCTGTCACTTCTGAATGAAAGACCATAAATGAACAATGAGTTGTGGCGAGTACAAAAATAGATTTAATTTGATTTTCTGCCTGTCTGCACCTGTTGCTTATTGTTGTCCCCCCCGCCCCCTGCAGCAAATTAGTCAACTGGAAAAAGTATATCATGGCTGTCATTAAAAAACGGACACGCGAAACAGGAGGAAATGAACAAAAAAAAAAAAAAAAAAAATTAAAATAATAAGGCTTTTAAAAGTGTTTTCTGCACGAGAAGCAATCGAGTGACCTTTATCGCCCTCATGAGTTTGACTTCAATTGAATTGACAGGTCATTCCACATGTTAAATCTGCTTTGAAAACATGTAGAACATTGTGTGTTATGACTGTGTCCCATGACTCATGTTAATGTATTTCTCCTCCATCCACCAGTGAGCTATGGAAACTTAGGTCACGCAGTTTAAGTGCTCTTCATCATAACCCCAGTGGAAAGCGCTGGAGTGCTGCAAATGACTCCTCCACTGCTTCACAGCGGACGGCGTCTGGAGGACTCATTTCTGTCATCTGTCATATCTTAAACTTGTTTGTGAAAAATTTGCATTGAGTTGTAAGCAAGAAAACAAAATGATGCTGTTAATAGAAGATATTAACCTTGCTTAGGCAAAATTTTAAAAGATATACTATACAAAAGCATCTCAGCAACCTGAAATGTAAATTACAGATTATGATTCCCCCAGCTGCTTTGAGATCATGGATATATGACTTTGAATCCCTTTTAAATGAAAAGGACAAGGAACCAGTTTATGGTGCAACCAGGACCTGGTGTTCAAAGATTTACGCATACAATCATTTTTCATTCCCCAGATTGCTTTTCAAGAGTGAGAATAGTTACATTTTACAAATGTTGATCAGGCTGCATGAGTCAGATGCACTAAATTCATGGATGACATTTCTACAGGGGCTTGGCTGCATCATATAGCAACATGCTCCTAGAATGTAAATGGAAGATGTTTTTTATTACAGTGGTGAAAGAGCATTCATTTGTGATGGAGTAAAATTGATAAAAACGTCCCCACGTTTGAAAGAAAAAACTAGATTACATTGCTATTTATCGATTGTCTTTTATTATCTCATCACTGTAGTGTCCCAACATTCATATCCTGGGTATAAGATATTTATTTTACCAGTGCGGCCAGCTGCCATCAGCCACAAATGTTCTGGTATCTTTTAGTTTCTCTTCCATATATTCCCCAAATCATGTGCTTTTCTTTCTCAAAAAACAAGCTGTGTACAATCATGAGCAGTTATTTCAGTATTATCCTTTCAAATTAAGTTAAACTTGGTCATCTGCAAATACACACATTTAGCTTCCTAGAAGTTCTGTGATGATGAAATTGTCCTATCCTGGTGAGGGAATGGGTCAAAATGAAATTTCGGTGATTGCACAGAGACTGACTGTTCATTTCGACCGGCCTTTGGAAAACCAAGTTCACTTGTGACATCGCGGTTGTTCTTGTCCACCAGGTGCAACATCGGTCTGCTGAACTATTGATTTATTTCCCACCCCGAGTTTCATCAATGTCAAACTCTGAATGGAACTCTGCAATTCTGAGCTCAACAATGGACTGATATATCGTACAAACCATATCAACATTTTTACAGTCACTTCAAATTAGCCCCACAATGAAACATAGTACTTACAGGTATGATACAGATGACACCTTCCATTGGTGACAAAGCACATAATAGTATGTTCAGTGGGGAAAAAAAAAGTATTTAGTCCGCTACCAATTGTGGAAGTTCTCCTACTTTAAAAGATGAGAGGCCTGTACTTTTCATCATAGGTACACCTCAACTAGGAGACAAAAAATGAAAAAATCCAGAAAATCACATTGAATTTCAAAGAATTTATTTGCGAACGATTGTGCAAAATGAATATTTTGTCAACAACAAAAGCTTGTCACAATACTTTGCTATAAACCCTTTGTTGGCAATGACAGAGGTCAAATGTTTTCTGTAAGTCTTCACAAGGTTTTCACACACTGTTGCTGGTGTTTTGGCTCATTCCTCCATGCAGATCTCCTCTAGAGTGATGTTTTGCGGCCGTCGCTGGGCAACAGACTTTCAACTCTCTCCAAAGACTTTGTATGGGGCTGAGATCTGGAGACTGGCTGGGTCACTTGAAATGCTTCTTAAGAAGCCACTCCATTGCCCCGGCGCTGTGTTTGGGATCATTGTCATGCTAAAAGACGCAGCCACGATTCATCTTCAATGCCCTCGCTGATGGAAGGAGGTTTTCACTCAAAATCTCACGATACACGGCCCCATTCATTATTCCCTTTACACGGATCAGTCATCCTGGTCCCTTTACAGAAAAACAGCATGATGTATCCACCTCATGCATCACAGTAGTTATGGCCTGATTTGGATGCAACTCAGCATTCTTTCTCCTCCAGACACAACAATTTGAGTTTTTAACTAGAAAGTTCTATTTTGGTTTCATCTAACCATAGGACATTCTCCCAATCCTCTTCTGGATCCTCCAAATGCTCTTTTGCAAACTTCAGACGGGCCTGGATATGTACCGGCTTAAGCAGGGGGGCACGTCTGGCACTGCAGGATTTGACTCCCTGACGGTGTAGTGTGTCGATGGTAGTCTTTGTTACTTTGGTCCCGGCTCTCTGCAGGTCATTCAGTCGGTCCCCCCGCGTGGTTCCGGGATTTTTGCTCACCGTTCTTGTGATCATTCTGACCCCACGGGGTGAGATCTTGCATGGAGCCCCAGATCGAGGGAAATTATCAGTGGTCTTTTATGTCTTCCATTTTCTAATAATCACTCCCACAGTTGATTTCTTCACACCAAGCTGCTTACCGATTGCAGATTCAGTCTTCCCAGCCTGGTGAAGGTCTACAATTCTGTTTCTGGTGTCCTTTGACAGCTCTTTGGTCTTATCCATAGTGGAGTTTGGAGTGAGACTGTTTGAGGTTGTGTACAGGTGTCTTTTATTCTGATAGCAGTTCAAACAGGTGCCATTAACACAGGTAACGTGGAGGACAGAGAAGCCTCTGAAAGTAGAAGTAACAGGTCTGTGAGAGCCAGAAATCTTGTTTGTTTGATGGTGACCAAATACTTATTTCATTGAGAAATTGACCAATTATTTCATTAAAAATCCTACAATGTGATTTCCTGGATTCTTTTGAAGTGTACGTATGATGAAAATTACAGGCATCTCTCATCATTTTTAAGCGGAAGAACTTGCACAATTGGTGGCAGACTGAATTTTTTTTTGCCTCACTGTATAATAAAACATAGAGTAGTACATGTGTGTTCATTTTTGGTGGATTTTATAGTGCCGGTCCAACATTCACCCTGTTTCTTTTCCTTTGGCATCACTGCTTTTCCTTCCACTGCACCTTTGTTTATATAACCAGAGGGTGATGGACTGTTTTGCATGTTTCCTTTGGTTATTATATACACTTTTGTCAAACTGAACCCTTGCTATGATGGACCCTTTAGCTCGGACTGAACTCTCAGGAACCCCAACCCTAACTTTACTAGCAACACATTTCTGCAACAGATATCAGATTTGTTTTGCATAATTCTTATATTCTATGTTCCTTTGAGAAATCAGTGTCTGTTTTTTTCCCCCCAACATCAAACATCGACGGGAGGAAACATCCCTTGAATTTAATCACAGCAGTGGGACGTCACACCTTCGGGCTGATGTCCTGACAACACAAACACCCAGTATCACAAAGAGACCCAAACTTCGTGGCTGGGTTGTAATTAGACTACAAAAACAGTATTTCTGGAAATCATTTTTACATTTTCCTAAGTAAAACTTCTTAAAATAATTGTTGTATGTCAATGACTTCATAGAATTCAATGCTGAACATGAGTTAATAAATGAATAATGGCAGACACGATCAGAAGCCTGATAGTGAGTGATGACAGAAGTGAGCACTCCTTGCTCGGAAGTCTGTTAAATATCTAGAGATAATACTTGATTATACTTTTCTTTCAACTGCTGATTGAAAACAGATGAATTTACAAGTTGTTTCTTTCAGCCCTCGTTCTTTCACAGCAGGGCAGATGCTGAGCTGCAGATTATCGCTGGAGATGGTAACCGATTAGCAGCAAGTCTCAAAGGAAGGCAGATGTGCATTTAAAATACTTTTTTTTTTCTAAACATCACTGATTCTGTGGAAAACAGATAGAGAAGTCCTTCCATTAAATCCATTAAAGATGTAAATAAAACAAAAAACCCTTTCCCCTAAAATATCCCATCAATGTTCAGTCACCTTTGTCATTTCTGAATGAACATGAAAAAACAACGAAAATTTCAAAGCCCTTTGTTTTCCACCTAAGTTATTCAAATAAACATTCTGTATCTCAACATATTTAACGGAGCTTAAATATTTTCTGTGATTTTTGAATGAATTCTTGACTGAATGGTCAACTGCACTTTCAAAACTTTGCAATCAGTGGTGCTTCGTCATTTTCTCTATAACAGGCCATTCACCTGGAGGATGTGGATGTGAAAAGACGAGAATAGAGTCGGTTGCTATGGAACACCTGAGAGAGGCTCGGATGAAGTACAACACAATATGATGAAATGACCTGGTTTTGTGACAAGGAACTAAGGACTCGAAATATAAAAAGTTTCTGTCGTCATGTCTTGCGACGCAAAATCATCATGCACCAGAGTGGTGAAATCACAAATTATGGTCTGCATGTCGGTGCTACATTGTGTAGGTAATACAAACGAAGGTTCAAGAATTAAATGTATATTATTCGAATGTTTCAAATTATATAAGAGCACAGAGTTGGCTCCATATTGATCTTGCACTCACTGGACTCTCAGTCAACAGGATTGTCTTCCCTCCTCTGCACACACACACCATTCATATTCACTATTATATAGATTTAGGTAAGAATAACACACCTTTCCGCAATTTGCAACCTCATTTCAGTCGGTGTATGAGCATCATTTTTGCATTTTAAACAGTTAGCTTTGCACATCCAGGACAAAGTGTCTCTACTTGACAGAGCAAAAGCCAACGAGGGAAATAAATTATGCGCGTGCTTGTGTGTGTGTTTGTCTGCGTGTGTCCCCAGGATGCTGTTTTATTACATAGCGCACACACAGGCTTATGAAAATGAGTGCCTTTTGAGAAATCTAAGGAGAAGAGCTCAGCATTAATTTCTGCTCCTGCGAGACAGTCTGCGTCAGATGCCTCAGAAGCTTTTGATTCACAGCACTGTCCTGCTCTTACTGCCAGCTGTACGAAGTTTTATTTATTTATTGCCCTCTGTCTCTTGAAAAATATATCTCAGATTAACAACCAAAAAAAAAAAAAAAAGGGTCTATGAAACTTTATCTTTTTAAGTGGAAAACAACACACAAACTCATATAATATGCTAATTTTAATAACACAGTCACGCATATTCATACCCCGGTGCCGACCTACCAACTCAACCGTGTTGCCTCGGATCAGTCTGGTCGTGTAATACCACTTCACACTTCAGGAGCCAGTAATGAGTCACTGTAGCATGAAGGAGCAGCGGTTCTTCTGCTTTTCCCCATATTGCTGTACCCAACTTGAAGAGGATAGCAGCAGGTCTTAAGGAAAATTCAGTCCTATAAGAAACACAACGCAAGCACAAATTACGACTGATTATTTTGACTCGTAGTGTCATTGGAGCTGTTCATCAAGTGTTCTGAGTGTCCCGAATATTCTGAACAATATTCTGGCGGTTATCAGACAAGAGTGGAAAAAATTAGTCTGTGACAAATGCATGAAATTTGGCAACATATAGGCCCTCTGAATTGACTGGAAAAGCATAAATGAAGTTCCTCCCTGTTGGATTTCGAATTCTAGTAATCTGCGACCGTTATCCAAAAATAATAAGACATACATTATTCTCAATGAAGTTCCGAGTGTTTCCTTGTAGCCGGCCAAGCAATTCTTCAGCATATCAAAAGTCCTGAATTACTGAAAACGTTTTTGGACGAACATATCAGCAATAGAAATCAAAGAATTTTATTAAAGGAAACTATTTGAAAACATTTTTGGTGCCATAGTTTCATAATGGTTCAGCAGTCAGGCAAAAAGATCCCATTAATCCAGATAGGACGGCCGTACTGTTTATCAGGCTCTCTGCTGTAAAGCATCTTGACTCTGGATCATTTATTCTTTCAGGGGGACTAGAGGAGACCCATGACAGATTATATTGAGTGACAGAGAAATTAAAAATGGTGTACTAATTCTAGCCCCAAAAGCCAAACTGATGAAATGTTACTGCTCTTTGCTCAGGATGACTCACTCCCCTCTTTCACAGGAGGCAGGAAAAATTAAAGACCACATTGCAAGCAGCCTCTATCCCCGGTGGCGAAGCCAATCGTAAGATTACTATGATCAAATTAGAAAAAAAATAGGTCTCCCACTGAGAGGTGACGCATGTTTCCTGTGACAATTCAGGATGAGAATAGGCAATTAAAGGCTGTTCTGTCACAATGTAACTACTGACTATAGTGTTTGAAGACATAGCAGCTTGACACTGCTAATAAATGAATGCTTAATGTTGAGACTTACTTGAGCTAGATTCATTGTGGTAATAATAACCGCTGTCTCAAAAGTCTATTTATAACAGACGTAGTGAGCAGTTGAAACCTCATTGATGAATAAAGATTGCAGCTGTATGTCTCTGTTCAATTTTGAAAGCGTCTGCCATTTCAGCTGCTGACTTTGAGTGATGCAGTGTTTATTTTCTCATTTGACCCACGCAAACAACTTGAGCACAAGTTGTTTGAATACCCATCACGGTCACGCAGCAGCTTCAAACTAATTGATCCACAGATACGAGGCGACTCGGTCTCGAAGCGCAGAGTAGCGTTCGGGTCTGTTGTTCGGTAGAGAGGGAGAATGTTTGGGGAGGAACGGAGTTGATCATGAGGAGGGATGACAAAGATTTGAGACGTCTGGAGGGAAGGTGAGGATACGGAGCCTGGGAGAAGTTTCATACCGAGATCTGCGCCGTAAAAGTGAGTGGATGTGCGACCAGACAAAGTCACCCTGCTGTTTACACATTGGTGTGATCTGCTGGCTCTCCTGTCCCAAACTAATTTTCAAACATGTTTTTAGTTTCTTGTCTAGTCTCATTTGGGCCACAGCTTTGATATGTGATATCCATTTGAAGCTATTGGAGCTTGAAATCTGTTTTCTGGTTTCCACAAACTGAAGAGAACTTTTCCTGAGGAGCAAACATTTAATACATTTATCGAGAAGTCTAAACCTACATAAAATGATTTGTCGATGATCAGAATTTGATCTCATTTGATTGGTCCGACTGGAGTTTGCATGTTGGTTGTGTGTCTATGTGGGTTTCCTCTAGTTTCCTTTTGCAATTGAAACCAGTCAATGAGTGAGTAAATGAGTGTATGGCTCCCACAAATGGCACAAAGGATTGGCTGCGACACCGTCATGACCCTGAGTAGAGGATAGATGAAAAAGACTGAATGAATCCAGGCTACTAACATGGTTGTAGATCTCACTGGTGGAAGATGTTCGTCCATATGGTACACGTTCCACCCCGACGCCAAACTGATCGAACAACTGGATTCGAAGTTACAATGATCCAGGCTTTGGTGTTTATGTGAAGCAGAGACTTTTTAAAAAGTTGATCATAATGTAAAAATAATATTAATTCCCCGTGATGCTCCCTCCTGAAAGAGATTTTGTGTTGTCAAGAAAAAAAAAACACATTGGGGCTTTGGGATTTATGAGATAAACATTCTGATGTAAAACTATTAAATAATTAGATAAAATTAAAAACATTGTTTTTGTGATAATGAATTGAATAAATATATTGGAGAAGAGAAAGGAGACACAGAAAATGCAAGAATTAGCCGTGAAAACCCCAAATTCAGATTTCATCCAAATTATTAGAAACAACATAATTTTTTTTACGATTGAAATCCATCATTTAACCTTATGAACCGTCTACTAATAACCATGTCAGTCATCACAAGTTATATGAGGCCAAAAATTGTCGAAAGATTGGGTGATGCTTAATGATGCCGGTCCTCAGGGAAATATATATTCTATTGAATAAGGCACTAAACATCCCTTGTTTATATAAAATGTAGTTATTTCCTGAGCATAATTCCCCACAGTAAAGTACACAAGGCTAGTCTGAACATTCTTCAACATCTAATGAGCTTATTGTCCATCCACTTACATGACACCTTGTCTGGCCATTATATTGTTGTTGTTGTTATTACCACAACTTTATCGTTCCATAAATGTAGTGGCAATCATCTCTGTGTAGTTCCTCTTAGTTTTCTAAATTCAGTGGGAAAATGTCTGGGAACAAAACTGTTTGACTGCTCTTCAGATATAATGGAAAATAAATACACAGCTCACCTTTTAGTTCACCAGTATTCTCTATCAAAGTAGCACCATCCTCTAAAAAACAAGAAATATATTTGCTCAACATAATGAAGCTCCTCTTGTGGATTAGGAGAAACATCCGTGTATACAGTATGTGCACTACACGTGCGGTACATTGTGATCATTACTAATGTGTATATTTCTTTAAATAAATCCGAGTATGGGGACTTCCTATACAGTTTGTTGGTGTAAACTATTTCATGTGGTAAACGTTTACTTATAACACCCAAGTAGCGGAGGAAACACGTGCATCTGAATTTCTGCTAAAAACTGAAGATGACAGCAGGGCTTGCAGGGCTACCTGAAACATCAGCAGAGGTTATTTTTGCTGGTCCTTTAATACATTTTCTTATCAGTTTCCGTCTCTCTGTAATCTGGATTCTAGAATATTTAGATGTATTACAATGGTCGCAGTGAACTTCCAGGCAGAGAGCATCATCAAAAGGCAAAGGATATAATGGAACAGAGAATTTAAATGAGACTGCTCGACTCAAATCAGTTTTCTTGGTTGCAGATGGAGGGACGGATGTGCTGATGAATGGGGTGGTGATTGGCTGGGTGAATGGATCATTAGGGGCATAGTAAATGGTTGGATCCATTGACAGAAGTCATTAGAAAATAGAGTTATGGAACTGAAAGTAGCTCTGTGGCTGCGTGGGCAGAATAGCCGGCTTACGTCCATCTTCTTTGACTGTATTTTCAGGCTAAGATTCTCTGAGTTCTGAGGAAAAAACACCATTGACACAAAGTTATGAGGCACAAGTAGAATTGTAGTAAGATTCCAGGCCAAGGCTGACGAGTTATCACTTTGTGAAGCTGGCTGTGAGGGCTCTGAGTTGTCCAGAGGAATCTATCGGGACTGGACTTTGTCATAGATACTATACCTACAGGTACTTCAATTACAGGGGAAGGAGACATAGGGGGAAACATGGCTATTAGATATTGAACGTCAGTTGGTATATCAGGGCTCCAAACTGTTTCGCAGCATTTAATCATTGGGGAGGGTCAGATAATATCAAGTGTACGTGCTTGTGTCTGAGTCAGTGGACTCTGCTGTGGTCATGGATATGAACAGCACCCATCACTGATGTCTGGTGATGGCAACACTCACATGATTCCGCAAATTTAGGCCCTGTTTCTAAGTACAAGTTGTCCTCGCTTAACGGCGTACTCTGTTAATGACAACTCGGAGTTAAGACGGGCTTTGTGATAATATTAAAATACTCGCGGAATGCGCTAGCAGCGGAGTTGTGAATGGGTATGTATTGTCCGCGCCTACCCGCACTTATAATTGGCCTATATACATGCAAATATAAACATTGAAGGGAAAAAAGGGTAAAATAGAACATTACAAATGGCTGATCGGTATGTAAATACTGTACGGTAGTATGGTAGAAACCGCATTTTGCTTAACGACTAACTTGCTTAATGACAGACCCCATGGATCGTAACCCCGTCGATAAGTGAGGAGCACCTTCACTTCCTTGTTTCCTCCCTGATCAACTGCAATGAACCATGTCCGCAAAAGTTCTTATCCAAGTAGACCCTGAAAATTGGTGAGCTTCAAAGACAGACTGAAGTAAAATGTTTACCCATCCTGATTGCTGAGAACAGTTGATGAAAATCTCTAATTATGATCTGTGCAATTGGCAGTTTGACCTGGCAAGGCAGAAGCAGCACACATTAACCTCATTACATCTATGAAAGTTGTACGCAGTTTAATTGGGTCAAAACCAGGCTTCACTCACTAATGAGACTTTCAGCATGATGGAGCTTCATTGTTGTCTTTCTTTCCACCTGTGTGTTTTAACTGGCCTGTTTGGAATACGTTCACTTTCTTTCACCAAGGGTCATTCGACCATATTCAATGAGCTATTTATACAATTATTGCCATATATGGCCATATTATTAATACTTCTTTTGTTGGTATTATTACTTTAATTTTTTTTTTTCTTATGCTAAAAAGTAGGTATTTTAGTTTTTGTCTTTGCCCCCTGACCAACTTTGAACATTGAAGTTGACAGGAACAGACTCATATAATAAATCCCGATTAACAACCTTGTTCAAAAAACATCTCAAGAATTTATCATGGCTTGCATTTAAGTTTCCATCCATCCATTAGCGAGCGCAAAAAACCCTGGACTGGTAACCAGTCAATTGCAGAGTCACATACAGAGAAGGACAACCATTCACTCACCTGGGCATTTTAGTATTGAGGTTTTTTTAATCTAATTTCAGAAGTTTTGTATTTGGTTGGTGTGATTAAGTAATTTACCTCTGAATATTCCTCTGTCTCCAGCCAACATAATAGATGCTGCATTATCTTTGGTTCACAGTTCTGTCAAACCTGTCTACCTGCAGAACAAAAGAGTTTTCAAGTAATTCCAAATGAACAAAGAAAAGCGACTCTGAGAAGAGGCAAGGACATTTTGTTCTTTAAGTAGAAACACATTGAATAAAAAGCTCAAAATTTAAAAGAAAAATCTAACTGGTGAGCGAAATTGCACCTTACCTGAAGGGTTACGGCACACAACCAGAATAACTTAAGCCATGGTTGTCCGGTTATCTTGAACATAGTAAATTAAGTTAGCTTTAAATCTGAAAAAGTATGTTATACTTTTGTTTCATGTTCATCTGTAAGCATATAAAGATATATTGCAAGTAGACAAAGGCTGTATCTGACTGCCAGTACATATATCTAAATACACACGGAACATGGACAAAGAGCTACCAAAACAATTTTCCAGTTGCATGTAGTGATTTGATCCATTTTAGGACAAAATTATTAATGACATCACCATTAAAAGCCCAGCAAAAAAACATCATCTCTTTGAGAACATATTCAAAAAACAATGAGATTATTTGTTATCACTGAATGATTCAGTGCTTTTGCCGGATATGTGGGAGTTGTGACAAAGCAAATGTAGAGCTTTCCACTGCTTGCTTTTCTCCCTCCACCACTGTGTCTCATCTTTTTTGAAAGCGCCTAAATGTAAACAAAGGAGGAAGCCGAAGGAAAGAAATGTCGCCAGGTTTCTGTTTTGACAGACTGTTTACCTGCGTTTTTTTGCACGTGCACGTGCTCTTGTGTCTTGCACAAGGGGTTGCGGCTCTCCAGTTGTGTGTGTTTGGACATAATGAGGACATGTTTTTCATCCCTTACGAGGGATGATCATTTGTCGAGAAAAGCACACAGCACAGTCATCCAATACCATGTTTCCCTTTAAGGATGTGTTTGTATTTTTTGGCAACTGGCTGGTTGCTCGGAAGGTTTGTTCCGGAACGGCCACCCTTATTACAAACAAAACTCTGCCAATGAGGCATGATGAGAGTATATTTCAAAGTTGCGACTTGTATGGATGGAATGGAGAACTAATACTATGAAGAAGCAATCGCTAACACAACAAAGTAATTATTTTATTCGGTGTAACACACCATAGGTCAGAGTTGGGGTCACCCAACTGTACTTTGTCTTTACTGATTTGTGCCGCTCAAAGAGATGCAATGCTTAAGCTCAAAAATGAGCGTATGAATTGGAAAAAAAAGCTCTCTCACGTTTGACGTGATCCTGTAAATGACAGGAATATGTGACTTTGCAAAGCATTGAGAGTTGACTAATAAACAGCATGAGACTTCTTGTAACCTGTGATAGAAAACATTAAACACACGGGAGAACAGGATCCTTTATTTAGCCTTTGTGTTTTGTGCTCTTGGCTATTCAGTTCCTCTTCTCTTGTTTAAATAATATTTTTGGAGTGTTTGCAGCCAGTCTCTGTCATGAACCTCTGTGTACGTTAACGTTTGCTCAGTTGTGTGAATGAAAAACCAATACAATGGGCCACCCTCTCTACGGAAAAATAAACAGTCAGCTGACTGAATTGGTGTTTGTGTATCATGCAGGCTATATGTCTACAGTATGAATGAGAATCAACTGAATTTGACAGTGTTTCTTCAAAAATATATTCAATGTTGCTCTGTGCGCTCATAATTAAACACAAAATAAAAGTAATCTTATCCGTAGGTGTGGAGTTAAGTGCTATAACATTGTCTTGAAATGATGTAAGGACATTAAGGAACCAAGAAGTATCAAAGAAAATCATCACAGTTTTCTTGGCTATGTGAGATTTTATGTTCCAACTTGCTGCATTAAAATTTCAAAATGCCAAATCACACTCTGAGAGTTTAAAATAACTCAATCCAGAAAATGAAATTATCAAGATTTAATTTACTTCCATGCACCTAACTATTTACCAGCCTGAGACATAATGCCCCGCTCAAATGTCAAGCTCGGAAGAGAAATGGAGTAAAAAACACAAGCGACAAGGATTCCACCACTACCATCATGCTTCTCCACTAAAATATTCTTTATAAACATACACAGTTGGTTAATACAAATTGGATCCAAGATAGTCAGAAAACAGGTAAACAATTCACTGATGGGCTGTGACAGAAAAACAACTTACCTCAGAATACAGATCCCATTTAAAGAATGGTATCCGTTTCAACTGCAGCACTTTCATGGCCATTGACACGGCAATCCGTCCCTGCTTAAGGTTAGTTTTAGCAGGTGGGTATGATGCCGATGCAGCCATCTACCTTCTGCAAGATGAAAATTCCACCACCTCCATCATATGCATGTCAGATACCTTTTTTTCTTCTTTGTCATATTTTTTAAGATGACCTTGGAGTGTAACAGCGTGACCTGGGAATATTGGCTTAGTTTACCTGTGTGGATTTCTGTTTTCCAGGAATAGGTACTCTTAGGCTTATATTTCACTCACATATATAATGTATTTTTGTCAAAGCAAAGCTTTGTCTCAAGCATTTTATCTGAAAAAAAAGGCAAAACCAAACAGTTTGGCTCCAAAAAGCTCACAGCTGCTCTCCCCAGCTGTTTTCGGAGGAATACCTGGTATTTCAAACTGGGGAAAAAAACAGAAATGCTTGAATCCTAACCAAGAAGAAATGTGCACTTTCTTTGAATTATATAACCTTTGCATAATCACAGAGGGTACGGAATGGATTGTTTTTTATTGTTGTTATTTTTTTAAGAATTTGAATGTTTCATACAATTTCAGAGCAAACGTGCCATTATGGGGTCCTCTGTGGAACAGGTGAGTAGAATAGGTCAACCTTCTGTCCAACCAAATCCTTCTTTTAAAGGATATTACTATAATTATACCTTAAGAACCAAGAGTCAAACCGTAGAAAAACAAACTGTATCCTGGAAAATGTAACACATTTAAGGAAAACAGGATGTATTTTGCAGCCAACAACCTTTCTCTCTAATACTTTTCAGACTTGATATGACTCAGACTAGATTTGTTTTTGAATGAATTAGATTATGCAAAGACAGAGATTTCTGTTTTCCTTGTTACCTTAAGCCTCCTGTTTGGATGTGTTGTGGGTTCCTTATTAAATTTATATTTGAGGGTTGCTTGAGCTCAAAGAAAGAGATTGGGAGTTACTGGGCGCCAGACTGAGCCAGACCTCCGTCTCAATTTTCACTGTGATTGATCGCAGTCATATATCAGTCAACAAGATGGACAGCAAGGACCTGACGAAGCTGAGACTAGCAAGGGGAAAAAGGAAGGCAGAAAAAGAGTCACAATTACTGCCATAATTTTCACCTGCTGGCTGGATGTCATGCGTGTTTGATATTACATGATAAAGTTCTCCGCTCCTACACCTTGCGGACTGATGAGCGAACGGTATGCTCGATCAGGGAGCTGCCAAGCTTTATGTGCTTCCTTTATTTCTTCCTCCACATGGGGTGTCTTCTTCTTAGCGGGTCAACTCCAAACAAACAGCGGGAGTGCAGAGGATGAATGAGGGAAGGGAGGACTCTATGGAGGAAAGGAGAAACAGGGAATTAGGAGAGAACCATGCAGGCTGCACTCAAACAGAAGCATTTAAACTTCATTAGATACAGTTAAGGTTAATATCATAACTGTAATGGGAAAAGTGAAGCTGGCTGATTTTAGAGATTATGTCTAAACGGAAGAACCTAATCATAACTTGTTTATATTTGTGATTTATCTATGCTCCACTGTTGTGTGTAAACTGCTCCATATAAAAAAGCAATTTTATATAAAATCATTTTAACAATAATGTAAATGATGAAAGGTGTAGGCATTGGGGATCTGTGGAGTTCTATTATTAACGTTGTTTGTCCTAATACGAAGTATCTACTCAGAGTAAAAAAATCTCAAAATATGAATAACATTTGAAAATGAAATACATACATGTATGTGTGGGTCTGTATGCACATAATTCTATGTATATATATATATATATATATATATATGTATATATATATATATATATATTAGTATATATGTGATTAAAATCAACACAAAGCCAGACAAATAGTTTTTTTTAACAGTCATTGAGCTACTTATCATATTATCATCAAGAGATCAGATCATCACAACATCTATATCCATGTTTATAACTTGTGTAAAGGTTTTCATTTGGTCACTCGCAGTCAACAAGTCTGCTGGCTTCATGGACATCATCGAGGTCACTTATACCCTAATCAATTGCTAATTTAATAATGTAAGGTTTTATCGTTTTCTTTCTCTCGATTGTGTCCATAACGTCTGCAATGAAAGTCGATGTCTACCATCAGTTGTTGTGATGGACGTTGTGCAGTAGCTTGTCATGAGAAAAATGCCTGGCTGGGAGTTGGCCTACTAACCTCATGAAATGTAAAATATTGCACAAGCCTTATCTATCAATATGTTAAACAAAAACAATCCATGCTCTCTTTTGAAAATTATGAAAATTACTGGGACATTACAGATCGACCTATATTTGTATACCTCACTCTCACTCCTTGCTGTGGAATATTGTATTGAGAGAGGAGCAAAAACAGTCCAAGTAAGATAACAAAAGTGATTAAAAGATTACTGAGGCATTTTCATCATGCAATATAAACTTACTCTTCCTGTTCTCCTTTTGGCGTTTCCCTTCAGGGGTCACCACAGCGAATTAACCTCCTCCATCTAACCCTATTCTCTGTATCCCACTTTCTCACACCAGCTCCCCTCATATCTTCTCTCTCTATGTCCATAAATCTTCTCTTTGGTCTTTTTCTAGACTTCCTGCCTGGCAGCTCCAATTCAAGCATCCATCCACCAATATATTCACTCTGCCTCCTCCGTACATGACCCAACCATCTCAGTCTCTGGCTGTCTCTCGAAAGCATCTAACATGTGCTGATCCTCTGATGGACTCATTCCTGATCCTATCCATCCTGGTCACTCCCAAAGAGAACCCTTGTATCTTCATCTCTGCGACCTTCATGTCTGCCTCCGGTCTTTTCCTCATTGTAACTATTTCTAGGCCATACAGCAGGGGTGTCAAACTCATTTTCACCAAGGGCCACATCAGCATCATGGTTACCCTCAAAGGGCCACATTGAACAGTAATGAACAGTAACACTGTCAATGGCACTAAATGGAACATAAATGTATCTACTCCTTCATGTTAAATAACTCATTCAAATCTAAAATGTTACATTGGCAAATGCATATGTAACATTTTGGCTTTTAATTCTCTGACAATTTTTTGTTTTTCTGGAAGGCTTCTAACTTTAGTATACTTAGCTCTGTGTTTGAACGTAGTTCGGACTCTGTCAACACAAGAGACATACCGTTTTTTCTCCACAAACGTGTATTGGCCTTCCCATTTTTCTTGAAACAGCCCTCCACCTACATCAACTTCTCTCTTCCTGGACATTTAGGGAGAATTTGCATCTCTGAATTCCACATAGATGTGGTTACACTGCGATTTAATGGAGGGTAACGTGATCGGCATGACTTGTGGGAAAAGTGGTTTCTGGTCAATGCACGCATTTTACTCATTTATTTAAAGACAATCAAACCTTTTAAGACGTTCTCACGGGCCAAATAAAATGAGGTGGTGGGCCACATTTAACCCGCAGGCCTGGAGTTTGCCAAGCAGCATTGCTGGTCGAACCACTGTCTTGTACACCTTTCTTTTCATTCTGGCTGATAGTCCTCTATCCCATAGTACCCCTGACACTTTTCTCCACCCATTCCAACCTCCTTGAACCCGTCTCTTCACCTCTTTTCCACACTCTCCGCTGCTCTGGACTGTTGACCCCAAGTACCTGAAATCAAGATAAGAAAAACTTTATTGCACCCCATAGGGGAAATTCTTTTGTCAAAGCAGCGTAACAGATTTAATATAAAAATAAAAATAAAAAAAATAAAAATAAAAATATATATAAATTGAAAGGCAGAAGACAGGAGATAGCAAGACAAAAAAAAAATCATGAATAAATAATGGGCAACATCAAGGAACAGTGAGGGTGAAAAATAAACAACTAGAACTAAGGAACAATATAAATGGAGTGTCAAGAATGAATAGCGATGAATGAAAGAAATAAACAAAAATAGGCAGGATGTGTGCGGGCTGGGACAAACAAGGACCGACAGCAGATTTAGGGCATGAGATAATGGAAGCAGCACAGGTGCCCTCAGGCCGGTCAGAGTTGTGCGCCGTCCGTCCAGCCTGATGGCCGTGGGCACAAAGGAGCGTCTGTAGCGTTCGGTTCTGCACCGGGGTGGGATGAACTGTTGGCTGAAGGAGCTGCACATCAGCCACAGCTGATCGCACAGGAGGTGGGAAGGATTATCCAGCTCCCAGTTTGTCCTTCATCCTCCTCGATGCCACCAATTCAAGATGGTCCAGGTTCAGCTCCAACATCGAGCTTCCAGCCTCTAACTTCTTGATCTCCACCCTGTAGACTAACCGTTCCACCCGCGTTCTTCTCATTCACACACATATTTTCTATCTCGCTGCAACTAAACTTCATTCCTCTCCTTTCCAGCCCGTACCTCCAACTCTCAAGATCCTCCTCAACCTGTTCCCTGCTCTCACTACAGATCACGACATCATCTGCAAACACAATCTAACCACACTCATTTGGGTTAATTGAATTTTATTAAAAGATTTCAATAAATAGGCCATAACAAATAAAACACAGCAGTCAAGCAAAACATCTGTTTCGTTGCTCTTTCATTACTTGACTGACTCTGCCCACTTTAATTCTGGCTCACTGTAGAAGGAATTGATCCAGTTTGATTTAACTGGCTTCGGTTTTATTATTTGTGTTTGTTTTTTTTTAACTAAAATCGAAGTGTTCGTCCAGCAAATGACTTTGGAGTGACAGGCAGTATATTTATGAAATAATAATATAAAATACAAATAAATACAATGTTGAAAACTATAGAAACATAGAAAAATACATATTTTAAATTTGTTTTTATCATTATTACTATGAAATAGCTGTTGCATACAAGACAAGTCTTCTCTGATGAATTAATGCACTGTGTTAATTCGTTTTCTATTATCTTCGTCAGCTACAAATCAAGTATGAACCACATTTCCCAGGTAGCATTGCGCAAGGTTGAGAGGTTATCTGGAGCCATGTGTACCTCTCAGCCACGGCACTCGCGTTTTATCAAAAAATAAGCCCTTTGACCGCGACATTGTGCAATATTTCCCCCGTCACCCACGCTCGTAAGAGCCGGTGGGTTTGCAGAGTTCACTCGGCGTGGATGTGCAGCAACGTCGGCGCCGCGCGGAACAACAATCCGGTTGGAAATCGTCGTCCTCCGCCGCTGGATTGCTGCGAAGGATTAAACAACTTGGATTATTCGAAGGTAAAGCAACGAATGCTAAATCAAGACGCCTTTAAGTGTCTGAAAAGTTCATTTTCTGCGTGGACGAGGCCGAGGACTCCCGTTAATACCGACTGAGCGTGGCCGCTTTGACGCTACCGAATGACAGCCGGAAGCTAGCGGTGTTATCCTCCCTTCCAAAATAAAAGCATTCTCAAACATAAGACAAATACAAATAAAATAAGCGGTACGTATTACAGTCACTAAAGTGACACTCGATAGTTAGTTACAATACCCAAATGCCGTCCTATATTTTGAATTGCGTACAATTTGATCCCCATTTATAATCCAAACATTGTCAATTATCACACTAAATGCTAACACATTGTACCAATAAAGCTGTTTCCACTTTTGATATGATGATTCTATTCATTCATTCATTCATTCATTTATTGACTTCATTTAGTTGGTCACATGGGAGCTTGAGCAATAAACAAATCCACAATTTATAATGATTTATAATAGTAATGATAATAATAATAATGATAATAACCATAATGATTCTACTTATAACAATAATAACATAATGCTACTATTTATATTAAATAAAACAAGAAAGAGATTTCCAAATTTTTTACTACTTTCTAACTTTTTCTTGTAATGCAACACATCTGACACTGTCCAAAGTGTCAGCCTTTATCTGTGAATACAAAACAAACAATACAAACAATACAGAAAACAAGACAAATGTATCTGAAGTCAGTAAAATGTCATTTATTAGCACAGAAGTAATGTAGCGGTCAGTAATGTCATATGTATTCATCTGTCATCATGTCCCAAAGTAGTTATTCGTAGTTAAACTTAGACTAATTATAATACGGTATATTTATACAGAAATTTATTTATTTGTCACATTCAGCCATCAAGGCATCAGACATCAAGCCACGAATATTCCATTTACAAGGACAACTGCTCTCATCCCCCTGGGCCACACATTGGTGCATCTGTGTGTATACATACATATATGTATATGTACTTATGTACATGTATACACACACACACACACACACACACACACACACACATATATATATGTATATGTACATATATATATATATATATATATATTTATATACACAAACACACAAACAGTATGACCTTCTCTAACCTGCTTTCTGGCACCATCCTTAGCAAAGGCATTCTAAAAACAGCAGGATAGTAAGCTCTGCAATATTTAATGGAAAGGTTACCCTGCGTGTTAGATGTCATTGAAGTTTGACAGAAGAGACTCATTAAATAAGATCCTCTTATGCTTTTCAAAGCGGATGTATATTAGCCCTATGGCAACAACACTGTAACAGGATAATCATTAAACACCTAAAGTGTATGTAACGAAGCGAGCAGACAGCAAAAGAGCAAAAATCAGCATGCATTTTGAAGTCCTTAAAATGGTGATGATAATTTCCTTGAATGGATTTGATTAGAATTTCTGATGAAATATGAAATTAAAAAAAGGAAAAAACATACAGAGGAAACACTGCGATAAAGCACATTAAAGAAATATTGTTTGAAATTATTTATCCTGTCCTATTAATCCTATATAATGATGATGTTGAGCAAACCCCTTTCAAATGAGGGCTTAGACCCTCTATTGTAGCACACAGATAAAGGTTTAATTTTCCTTGCTGTCAGGAATTGAGGATATTTAGCACACTTATATATAGAATAATAATGGATACTTTTAACACAATTGTTTTCTACTCCCAGATGGACATGAAGGCTCTGGAAGATCTCCTGACACACATTGACCTCTGTGACTCCAGCTTTTTTGTCGCTGTGATCGCAATCATTTTCAACCCTCTCTTCTGGAATGTGGTAAGTGTTAAAGTTATTAAGTAATGTATATTTAGCTTAAGAGATTTAAAATCCTTTCGGATCAACCCAAACCGTGGTCATTTCAACGAGTGTGGAAATTAAAAGTCATACCAATAAAACAGGGAAAGAGTCACAGTTCGGGACCTCATATCAACGGCCGGCTCGGCTTAGTTAACAAACTGAACTGCTGATTGGATTTGGTTTTGCAACAACGACATTCTTATAGCACAGCAGCTAGTGACGAATAAAAATCCAGCTTTTGCTTCCTGACTCTTCTCTCTTTGCATTCGTGTTGATTATATTTATGGACTTGTGTGACTTTTTAGGAGACAGTGGTGTCAATGTTTTTTTTTTTTTGTTTGCTCCAACTATTTGACCTCGTAATGCCAGTGGGTCATTGTTTACCTCTCAAGACCTCTTTGAAATGTCAAACAGTATGTTAATGGCGTTGCAAGGCTAACGGTAATATATTCATTTTATTTTATATTTGTTCTTTTAACGACATTATTAACAACAATGAGTTAGCTTTAAATTGTAAACTAAAATATTAGCTGTTCAAGTCTCAGAAAAAAATTCAGCAGGACTTTTTGAAGAAAGGCTTAAGAGAATTGAGGCTGAACAACATGGGCTAATTTTTAGCACTTCATTCTGTAGAGTTATGTATCATGACAAATGTCACACAAGTCCTTCTCAATCCAAGCAACGTTGCTGACAGCAAAATTGGACTATTTTTTTCTTCAAAGGAGTGCAAATGTAAATTACAGGTTCTTACCTTTTTTGAGGGTCTGAAATGACAACTATATGCCAAGAGACTGAACATTCGATACAATTTTAATAATGGATTACTTTTCAGTGTCTGGTGTGGTATTTTTCAAATATATAAATGCAAAAATGTTGTGCCATATTTGTATCTTTATTTTCCTTTTATTTATTATCTGGGGTCCATTACTATATGGTGGAAAATGATAACAAGTGTTTTGTCTTGTGATTTTTCACACTGACCTCTACACGAGTCACATTCACATTCATTCAGCATATTGACATGCTGACACTTTATACTGTTACCTATAATGACATTTTGATATTGGATTGCGCATGTCTTCATGGTAGAGATAAGCATGACTTGGGTAAAGGGATGGAAGACGATATTATCCTGAACAAACCTCAGAGTGTGTGTGAATGGTCCCTGACCCGCAGAATAACACCACCTAAGTCTAAAGCTGCTGCTATAGATCTCAGTGTAGATTTCAAGTGGAAGATAATTTGCTCAGATAAAAATCAAAAATTTCTATCTGTTGAAAATCGGAGTTGTGTGACAAAAATTGCAAGTACCTCATAACTGCTGAACTTTTTTGATTTTATCAGGTCATCTTTGCTCTCCTCTAACCTTTGGCCCACTAGCCTGATATCTGTTTCACAGAGCTCACACTACGTCCAGTATAATTCACCACCACAATAATTCGCCACCACAATATTGAACAACAGCTTGCAATACATCTCGTACATTGCGTCAATTATCGCTTTTGTACATAATCCGTCGATGAATCTTGTTTTCCAAAGATGGTGTGTTGTTTGAAAATGTTTCCTGCCGGACCAGACTGCTGCCTTGTTTCTCATATGCCGGATGTCCTGTTTGTATCCTCACTGCTGATAATGCTAAAGGCTTAATTGCGGGGGTAAACAAAGTCAGAAACAAAGCACTAAAGGAAAAAGTCTATTACATAGTTACAGCCATCACTTTTCTTATATTTCTTCCAGTTTTTATGCTCAATGGTTCATGCCTAATTTTATTTTGTGTGTTTGTTTTAAGGCGTTACGTCGAATGATTTGACAAGTTGAGAAAAAAAACAAAACATCTATTTGGTAATTTGGATTTTTTTTCTTATTTGTTGATCGGAACAATAAACATGTGGGATCTGTATGAGCATCAAATTATGTTTCGTTTTTCAACCTGCAACTGAGTCAGAAAAGTAGAAATTCCAGAGATTATGATTTCTAATAAATTAGAAATATTAGTCATCGTCATTAGGTGATGCAGTTATGGAGTTCATTGTTATACTATTATGGGATGCTCCTCATTAAACTGGATGGGTTTTATTGCTTTGCAAAGAACATTGGTCCTTGTAAGGTTAAGGCAGCCATTGTTGGTGGGACAGTGTTCCTTAAACATTGACATCTATGTCCAAGCAGGGTATATTGCACAGGAAATAGGATTGTTGGTTATCAACAGTAATAAACTGATCCATGATCTAAATGATCACTACCTCAACACTTTGTTGTGATGGCAGTATTTTGTAGATTAAAAAGTTTAGATGCTCCAATGAAAATAAAGAGTCTGCTCCTTGACGATGGTTTAAAAATCACAGGTTTCATCAGGGATAAAGTATTTTGTTAGTTTAACTTAAAAGACTATCATAAGTGGAGCTCATTCAGTTTAACTGCTGCAGTGATATTTAGATCAACATACTAACTATGGCTGTATATTTTCATGTAGCTTCAAATTAGTCCTTTTTTTTGTCCGTACCGTTTCTGTCGTCCAGTTAGACCGCCAAGAGTGATGAGAGAGGCATGCTATTTTATGCACCTGGTGCACATTGGCCTCATGGTTGATGTGAAAGAACACTTTGGATGCTGCTGACGACACACTCTAGACCCAAAGATTCTCCGCAATGTGGAACGACCAGTTCCCCCAAGCGGCTAATTATCTCCATGGTACAACCTGTGAGCAGTCAGATTTGTTTTAGTGGATGCCGTTATGTCACACTATCACGTCAATTAGCATTTGAATGTGGTTCACTGGCACTTGGGGGCACTTATAAAAGTAACCAATCATTCACAGGAAGGTCGGAGGTCAGGGGGACACTCTGTGTACTTTGAATTGTTGGATTGACTTAGTATACTTAAGCCCTTAATCATATAAATTCGAGTGATCTTCTTTTATCAACCCCCCCTTTTTTTACATAAAATTTAACTTCATCTTGTTCAATTCCACTTTTAGTCCAATATCCTGGCCTTAGATTTATTCATTCAGGCTGTTCAAGTCTTTTTAGTGATTTCACTTGTTTTTTTTTGTCAAACTTTTATCAAAGATCATGCCAAATTTGAGTCACTTTTCAATCTTAAACATAAAAAATGTTGCTTTTCATAAATAATGGATGCACAATATATGATTATTTCACTGCTATCCAACATACTTATTTGGTTGATAAAGAATGCATCCATCCATCCATCCATCTATCCATCCATTCATCTTCTGCCGCTTATCCTGCACTCAGGGTTGTGTGTGATGCTGGATCCTGTCCAAACTGTCATTGTGCGAGAGGCGGGGTACACCCTGGAATGGTTGCCAGTAGATCACACATATATAAATAGACAACTATTCACTCACTCACTCACTCACTCATTCGGGGCAATTTTCCCAATTTTTTCCAATTAACCTGCAGCATGTTTTAGGACTGTGGGAGGGAACCGGAGGAAACCCACACAGACACGGGGTAGAATATGCAGTCTCTTCACAGAAACTTTTCTGCTGACCGTCATCACAACAGTTCACCAGCAGCCATAGTTTCGTTTCCAGTTTCAGCAAACAAATTTAAATAAAGTAATAGACTTACATTACTCATTAAACATGAGATAAGACAAGATAGAATTGATGGATCCCACAACAGGGAAACATTATTTTCATATATTAATTTATTATTTCTCTTAATATTTTAGCCCCCCATACACTTCTGGCAATCATGTGTGAAGATAAGTGATTATATTTTTGTGAACCCGCTTTAAAACGCTTGTGGGACTCTACAAAAAATATAATTCTACAATGAGTGCACAATTATTTGGCAAGTTGTATTTTTGAAGATTTATTTTGTTATTGTACTACTACAGTACTCTTGGTCAATCCAAAATGTTAACCAACACTCAAACCTGAACATTTAAGTAGTAAAAGTGAAGTTTTGGCTTTCTTAAGAGAATATCTATATATACACCACTATTACCGTGTAGAATTATTATGCAACTACAAGAAAAACAAAGATTTTCCCATCTCACTTGTTTATTTTCACCTGTTAAAGTGAATAATAAACAAACTCAAAATTTACAAATAAACATTTCAAAAATGGAATGAAAAAACCTCTAACCAATATAGCCACCCTTCTTTTTGATAACAGTCACAAGCCTTCCATTCAAGGAGTCAACGAGTATCTTGATCTGGTCAGATTCAACTTTTTGTGTAGCTGCACTGTTTACCTTCACTGTAAATTTCCTGCTTGAGAAGGGCCAAAGAGTTCTCAATAGGGTTTAAGTTATAACTGGCCAGACACGCCGTAAAAATCAAAGTCTTCTTTAAAGATACAGACTTTTTCCTCTACCACTGCTTGAAGAAAGTATCTTCTAAAAATTGGCAGTAGGTCTGAGAGTTGATTTTAAGTCAATTTTCAATCCAGAAAGGTCCAACTAGCTCATCTTTAATAATACCTGCCCATACATGCAGCCCACCTTCACCTTGCTGCCGTCAGCTTGGAGTTGGACATCATGGATAAAATGATCATATGGTCAAAAAAATCACTTAATTGTGCACACAGTGTGTACAAAAACCTTTTGATATTGTCAATAGACAAGAGTTCATGAAAAGATGCTTAATGCATTGGGTTTATCTAGAAAAAAAAAATAAAGCACTATAAAGTTACTGTGCATATTACATAGATGCACCTGATGAATCACATCACTAAAATGTGATACGGCTCTTCATGTGTTTTTCTGAATTGATCTGGAATCAAATACATTTGCTTTTTTTCAGAGCCAAGTTACCTGAACGTCATGTGGTTTCCTCATCCTCTGTCCCGGTCCCATTGATGTCATTTTTGTCTTATGTGAAAAAAAAAATCCAATTTCATTAGAGTTATTACCTCACCATTCCTGGTATTTCCATAATATTCATATTATTTAGTTTTCTTGCCACAATCTTGGTCAATGACGTCAGTTCCTCTCATCACAGTCCCTCCTTATTTGTCATGAAAGGTAATTAATGAATAAAATTCTTTGCAGTTTCCATTATTATGACTGATTATACCTTAAAATTATATTTCCATTTCATGTAATTTTTGAAAATCACCCAGTATTAGCATATTCCCTAACCTTGACTCAACCAGATGTAACAAGACAGGAAATTTCCACCTCTTCTGCAGGAATGATTAACTATGCTCTTTCATTTTGTTTCTTTTTACTATTAGATAACATAGTTTTAAGTCCGCCGTGACCCACGGGCTCTTTTAACCGTTTCTGAACCATCTGTCACTGTAAACTCTCTCTCTCTTTCTCTCACGCTCTTTTTTTTGTCCCCCTCTCTCTCCCTGTTTGTGCATGTGAGCATGTGTGTTGACAGTCGTTCAAATTTACCACTACCACCACTTTAATTTGTCATTAGTTCACATAGTGCAGGAGCCTGGTGAAAATGCAAAATATAATCAGGATTCCTCCTGCAGTGCACAAATACTTTGCAAATAATAACAGACTACCGGCAATATCTCTTTTCTACAATCAAGGCCTGCAAATAATAATCTATTGACCTTGTTGTTAACAATTAAATGAAGTACTCATTCAATTTTCCCCTCAATCATATCTCTTGGTTGCTGTTATATCTAAGAGGGCAGTTCTCTTTTATTTGACAAATCTGAAAATGGATGAAGAGCTATTGATTTGGTTTGTTCATTTTATCAAGGAGTGAATCGTCTTCTCATAAATCACTGATCACCCACACACACTGTATTAAATGTTCACGGAAAAATTCCCGCATGCTTCCTCAGTTATCAGATATTAGACTGAAACCGGTTTAATTGGAAGGAGGAGGAGTACATTTCCTGGAAAGCGAGGTCAAGATGCCACAGGAAGGTCCTGAAACACTGACCAAAATATTTTTTTTTTTTTTGTTTTTTTTTTACCAGCAAATCTTGTTTTTTTTTGAGCTCTAGCTTTTGAAAAGATGAAAGTCTCTGCAAGCTTAATACACCTTTGCAACACCTTCACCTTGTGTTTGTGCGTATATGCACGTTTTTCATGCAAGCTGTCCACGGAGGTTGTGCCCACGGTGACTCACGGAACAGATGAAGTCAAGGTTGAGGCAGTGCGTAATTCACATGAACAAGTGTGAGATAGGCCGCTTTTTATTAGATTCTCATGATAGGACCTGAATTAAATGACAGCTGTGGCGGGGGGATTTCGTCAGGTGTCATCATGACGTCCCAAGCTCAGCAGTGACTACGATGCCCGGCTGGTGACTGGTTTTTATGCCCGTCTTATCCTGTGAATGCCCTTCTGGGGTTGCATGTGTGTGTGTGTGTGTGTGTGTGTGTGTGTGTGTGTGTGTACGTCTTGTCATTTAATCATACCTCTGAAAGGTATTATTGCAGGAGCAGAGAGCGTCAAGATGTTCTGTTTTCCTGCAGCAATCAAGTGTGTCACAAATGTTTGGATAATTTTCTTGTAATTTGTAGTTGTTTCTATCTCTTGTAAAATCTTAAATAAGCTATTGGGAATTGAATTTGATTTTTAACAATCATATGTTGAAACCCTCTTTAAAGTGTACCTGCTGTGGGGAGAATGACATGGATAGCAAACTAAAAATGAATATGTGATACAAGTTTAATGTCCAAGGAGTGGGATAAATATTGAACAAATTGAACTTTTACCATCCAAAGCAGAATGTTAAGTGTTGTTAGGAATATTTCAAAAATATGTGTGGCAGTGATTTTGAAAGTCAAACCTCTTCAACATAGAGGGGCATTTTCCCTTGACTGTAGATATAAATTATCATTGTGCAGGACATGTATGTCACATAATTTGGATAAGTGGCCTTTCTATATCATCTATGCCATTTTATTCTCAGTTGTTGAGTTCTGGAGATGTTTTCTCTGTGGAACAGTCCATTCAGAGGCAAAGAAAGTGTGTGGCCTTCACATTCTACTAGCATTCGTTCAAGGTGCCGCCGAAACTCGACACATACTTGTTGCGGTCACTATCAGCTGCTCTGATCATCTGTCTGATTTACCAGTACTTTTCTTTCTACCTCACGCCTTAGTGTCCTCTCAACCAGTGCTCCTTATCCTGTCTGCCCCTTGCCCTGTTGGTGACCTCCATCCTTGAGGTGCTTACATGCACGCTCACAAGCCGAGCCTTACCATTTTCATGCAGTGTGTGTGGTTGTGTGTTTGTGTTGAGAGGGTCTGCAAAACCCCTCAGTGAAAATGTTACCCTTATTTCAGTAATTATATGAACAGGTTTCTTATTCTTGTTTTTTTTTCTCAGCTATATCAATTTTCAATTATTTACAGAACTTTGAGACACAGACTGGACCTTTAGTATAGACTAGGATAACGCTTTGATCAAGGTAAAATTAGCAAATGCTGTACTAATGACACACACATATATATATACATATACATATATATATATACAGATATATACATACAAGTCTGCCCTCCTACCGAGGCTAGATATGGGCACCAACATGCGTCACAAGCCCCGTTTATCTCCAGCAAATTACCAAGGTTGAAAAGAGGGTAACATGTTCTCAATCTGAGTTTTTTGACTGAAATTCTTACATAACTTGCCCATCTCCCATCTTGTTTATCTCTGACATCGGCTGTTTTTCCCTTTCCGCATGTCTTGCGTTTTTCACCATCAATTTTTGATATATTTTTGCATGCTGGATGAGTCATTTATAATTTTCCTCATTTTAATTTGCTCTTTAAGACGAGGCCCTCGCTTATTGATAGTCTGGTCATTTCAGTCCATTACTGTGTGCAGGTGTGTGTGTGAGTGTCTGTTATTATTTGCTTTTCCTGAATGTCAATGAGACACAGTGTAAATGCTTTATATTCAAATAATTTCTTTTCACATGTATGGATCTTCTATAGCATGCATGCAGATATGTTGAACTGAACTGTTCAACTGTTCAGAAAGTTAACGTCAGGAGCTGAAAAAACCAATTGCTAACCAATGGCTCTGGAAGTCTTTTAATTGCAAAGAGCACTTGCAGAACGATTACGGTAAGAGTGATGTGTCTTAGTGGTTCATAAGATGTAGATGGGTTTAAACTCAGGACTTTTCAATTTGACTTTTCCATTGTTTGTTTTTACCCTTCATTTTTACTGGCAGACAGAGCAACCACAGTTCATCTGACTCAGCATTCTGGGACTTGTCAGTTGCAGGGATGCCCTTTTCTTGGAATATTATCTGTTTTCCTACAAACAGGCCCAGAGTGCCAAATTAAACATCCTGCTGCATTAGAACATTTGAAGTCAGTGATTGAGATCATGAGACCATAAGTAAAATATTTACTGGAGAAACAAACAGAAGTCAACAAGAGTCATTTTCCCATAGATGCCTATACAATCTATCCTCATTTCTCCAGCACAGAACTTTGCCCTACTGGCCTTTTCAGATCTGCTCCATTAAGTTATCCACAAGCAGAGGCAGCACTTCTAGTGGTTCCACTGGAGCTGTTTCATGCGCTACCATAAGTACGTAGTCAGTTTTCCCATCACAGATCAGGTGGCACAGGAATGCAGACACACAAACTGCTTCAAGTCCGGGAAATTCACAAAGCAAAACACTAGACACCAAGAAGGGTGGGAATCGGTTCACAAATTCACAGCTAGGCTCACGGCTACTCTGATAAATTTCTAATTCGTAATACATAAATAAATAAAAACATCTATCTGCTTTGTTAAAACAAATCAAAATTATGTGTGTATGTGCGAATGTACAAGAACACTGACACTTTTTCATCATCAAATTTTAAATGAAATCCACATTAAGTAGGATAATTGGAATTATCATTATTTTCATGAAAGTTGCTTCATATTAAATTGTGGCTGTTCCCATAAAGTGCAGAAGAAATTTAGGGAAAGACCAAGACAAATTTTAGACTCAAGATCTTCCACACCTACCTAATTCAGTGTCTTGGCGTCAGTGTTATACTTAGATACTCCGGAAGTACCGTGGTGCAAAAGTGCAGAGGATTTGTTGTAGCGCAGTGTAAAAACATTAATAATTGAATGCTGAAAGAAATGCATTCCAAGATGCACTTGATGCATTTGATTTCGCTCCATCAGAATCAGCAACCGAAGGATCAGGCCTTTGTCTTCCAGACTATCTCTCCCCCTTGTAATAATGTCCTAAACAAGTCGCAACATTAAGAGATGCAGGTGCTATAACAAGATGCAGGTGTTACAAAGCTCTTGCGTATTTATACGTCATATTGTCCATTTTTGCTGTCACTGCAACGCAACGATAAATCTGTAAAGAAAGGATGCAGGCGGGTGGAATGACTTACAGCTGCACTCCAGATCGCCTCCTTTGTAACGACTGATGACTTTGACTTTAGCCAATCAGCAACCCAGGGATTGATGGCTATTGGTAGATTTCGCAAATGTCTTCCCCGTCTTCATTCCAAAACGGGTGTCACCATAATGAGCAATAAAGTAAAACAACAAAAGTGTTATTCTTCCAGCTCCTCTTTTCCCAGTGTATAAATACTCCTTACCAGTGACCAAGTGATAAAAGTGTTATGATTCCCAGCTTTCTGAAGACCTTCAAGTTTTTTCTGCCGCACTGTCTCACAAACTGTGATCACAACCAAGTCAGCTTTTTTTTTTTCATTTCTATCTTCCTTTCTGTTTTTTGTTGGCCCAGCGCTAGTGTTAAACTTTTGATGAAAACTCTATGAGACTCACAGCCAGCATCAGCAACTGCATGACAACCTTGTGATAACTTTATCCCCTATTTTCATTTTATTTTGGCACCAGTTGTGTTTTTCGCTCTTATCTCAGTGATTTCTTGTGACTTTTCAGCGAGCATCATGCTATCAAATGGTTATGCAAGATTCTGTTTGTAGAGAATATTTCTTTTAAAAGCTACCATTTCAGTCTGTACTTGCTGAATGAGTGTCTGCCATTATCCTTGAAAAGACCTGTTGATCACGTGGGATGTGAATGCTCAAGAGTCAGACCTTTGTATTCTCCCATTATAACGAAAATATTAAATTGCATGGTGGTTTCCTCAGATATGTTACATTTGAGACATGACTTTATGAAGATGGCATCAATTTAAACAGCTCTTATTTATTTTGACTGCACGATGCATTTTTGCGGGTGAATGGATGGGTGGGTTTAGGTGAGGTTTACACTTCTCTGAAAGGCCAATAAATATATATTTTAGTAGTTGAAAGAAATATATCACTATTCTGCAGCAGGACAGAGTCCTGTTAAAAAGTCTCCCCAAACTAAAAAACCCTAAATATTTAAAAAAAAAAAACATGGATGATATGCACCAGTGAAAGAGAGAGGGCTCAAAATCCGGGAGGTAGAATTCAGGTTCCCAAATAAATTTGCTGATTATTTATAAAGCTAATCAAACAAACTGAAAACTAAAGCAAACTACATCAGACAAGATTAGAGGAGAGGCAAACAAATCATTGGGTAGAATAGAATTGAATTACAGTCAAAATCTCAGGAATTACGACAAAAAGTCACCAACTTCTGAAAGTTCGAATATCATTGTAATATCAATGAAATTATCACTTGTGAATAGGGAAGAACAGAATGACCAGGATTACATAATTATTGGCTGGATTTGCTATTCTTACTGCCACGAACACAAGATGCTGTTCGTTGACACCGTTGGTGTCAGTGAGGCATGTTCTAAAAGAGGTTGTTTCATTACCATTTCAGTTCAAATGTGTCTGATTGATGATTTACTGATTATTGTGGCACAGAATTGGGGCTTAAATGCAACAAATTCAACACATACTTACACAGACACAAATAAACATCTCATGATTGCTTTAAATGTTTAGATCCCAATCCTTAAATCTGATCAAAATATCATCAAATGGCAAAAATGCAAATGAAACACACTGAATTATCCATCCATCGATCCATCGATCCATCGATCCATCCATCCATCCATCCATCCATCCATCCATCCATCCATCCATCCATCCATCCATCCATCCATCTTCTTTTGCTTATCCTGCACTCAGGGTAGTGGGGAATGCTGGAGCCTATCCCAGCTGTCATCTGGTGAGTCAGGGTACACCCTGGACTGGTCGCCAGTCAATCCCAGGGCCACACATGTAGACAAACAACCAACCATTCGCTCAGTCATTAATTCGGTGCAGTTTTTTTCCGATTCACTTGCATGGTTTTGGACTGTGGGAGGAGGGACGAAGCACTGCTGGTCCTTAGTGCTGTGAGGCTGAAGCGCTAACCACTGCGTCGCTGTGCCACCCATAGAATAAACAACATTAAGGTCCAAAATGTTGAAGTTGTTTGGAAAGCAGCATTTCCATTCTCATTCCACAAAACCAAATTTTTAGTTCTTCATGTGAGATGAAAAATGCTCAACAACCAAGAGCTCATCTGAAACAACCAGGAGCTCATCTGGGGCAGCGGCGGCGGATGCAGCAGGAGTGGGCGGCACAGCGAATGAAGCGCCCCCGGCCCCGGCGGAAGCGCACGACGCCATCGTACCGCCACTTTTTATTCACATTTGAATATTGGAGATATTCAATGATTTACAAAAGGTGATAAATCAGTGAACTTATAAAGGAAGTGTTCAGTGTTTCTAGCTGCTGGCAAGGTCATGATTTAATGGAATTACATTCCATGTAATATAATACATGGGTCCCCAAAGCTCAAAAGCATAAGTTATACCAAAGTCATTGGCTGTGCTGGTTTTAGTCAAAGCCAAAGGCAAACTGTCCCCTCATTCAGTGAGATATTTTATTGGCTAGTTTTCTGAAACTTTCTTTTTTATTTCAGCTCCATATAAAAACAGTGCCAACAGTGGTTTTTGCACCCGTGCAGCAAATGAAGCAGGCTATGTAGTGGTTTACAGGGTCGGCTGTGGCTCCATCTGTAGAAAAGGCGCCTCTCCAACTGGAAGGTTGGCGGTTTGATTCACGGCTCCTCCTTTCTGCATGTTGAATCGTCAAAGGCAAGACAATGAACTCCCAGTTACACCCAATGATCTGGTTAGTACCTCGCATACCACTGGTGTGTGAGTGAAAGTGTGAATGTAAATTAGTGTTAAGCACTTAGAAACCTCAGGATGACAGAACTACAATATAAATGATGTAAGGATTACATTGCAACAGTGTTGTTATGTATTTCATATATTTAAATGTTTTTTAACATAAGTGATTTCTCAATTAAGTGATTCAGCCACAGTCTAAACAGCCTGTAGGGGAAAAAAGAACTTGGAAAGCACAAAATGACAGTGTCCACCCTGAGGTTATGCAATATGAAACTGACATTACCTGCAAATGTAGTGAATGAACGAATTAATAAATGAATACATAATATGAATTAGAATGAGCCTTTAATTGTACCACAATGGGGAAATGTAAATATATATGCACAATGCATATAAGTAATACTTTTTACATATCTACAGTATGTATTGATCAAAGTATCAAGATTATACATTATATATAAAAAATACATTTCATGTTCATCTTTTCATCCCTTAGAGATCAGTATTAATATTGAGGGGGAATCTAACACGCTCAGTGTCCCAGTGCTTGCTTGGAGGGGTAACGATGCAACAGATGACATCGAGCAGATGAAAAAAACATGAAAAATGACGCCTCACTCCGGCCAGTGTTTGATTTTCTCCTTCCAGGGGAGAGCAATGGGAAGCCCCGGTCATAGCCCAGGCAGATACTATACACGGATGTCATTCTGAAAGCGCCTCCAATGCAGATGATATCAGACAAAGTCTCAGGTTGCACTAGATAGATGTCACGCTGACACCGAGACACTGAAGAAAAACGGTCATTGTGTTCTTTCTTGTTTTATCTCTCCGGTCTTTGACAAGCCAGTCGGCATCACGTGGTCGTGACGCCAGGCTTTAGATAATAACACGTGGGAACCTAGATGGGAGAGCGAACCATCAAGGACCCAGATATTCTATATCCTAAATGAAACAGTAGTATTTTATAGTTTTTATCAAAATGTACATGAAAAAAATGCCCACTCTTTTCAGGTTGTAATGTGACCACAGATGCAGGGAAGAGTTTTCGGCACTTATGAAGATTATAAATTCCAATTGGATCATAATTTTAAGGGATTAGTTGTTATTTGGACTTAAATGTAGAGGAGCCACAAAACCGAACACTTTCTGAAGTCTGTATGATATTACAGATTACAGTACACTCACATATCTGATAATGGCACTAATATTTCAGTATGATTCAATATAAACTGTTAAATTGTTTACCAGCCCCTGAATTATCAAAATGTTTGAATGCTCAAAGGCAGTTCAGATCATGAAATGTGCTTCTTGACACATTTTTAGGGAGAAACCAAAAACAGAGAAGAATAAGAATTGTATGAGGAAAACAACAGTTAGTAGTAAGTGGAAGGATTATATGTGTATCTTTCAGGTACCACTGGTATCATTCAGCACTTCTGAGTACATAGATAACAGCCTGACAATTTTCAGCAAAATGTTTTGAAAAAACCTTTCCAAACATTGCTTATCATATGTTTCACACATAGAATACATTCATGTTGTCTAGTAATGGCGTAAACCTGAGGGGTGTGTACACTTTATCAATCAATTATTATCTGTACAGCTTATCCTGCAGTCAGGGATGGCGGGGGGGCAGAAGCCTATCCCAGCTGTCATTTGTTGAGAGGCGTAGCGCTCGCTGGACTGATCAACAGCTGATCACAGGGTCACATATTGAGACTGACAACCATTCACACTTTGATGACGGTTGCCAAATAAATACTGCTGACCATTGAGATATACATAGGATATGCGGTAATATATAGGATTTGCAGTCAAATGAAACTTCACGTGCTTCTAAAAATGCGAATAATTTCTCAAGATCCCTTTTGATACATCTTATCCAAATATCTATATCTTTACTTTTTTTCTGGCATTTTCACTTCTGAGGTAAAGGGATTACCTCAGTAGCACCTCATGAAAGTGTGATATGTGATGAATCAGCAGATTTAAAATCTGACTTTTCAGCTCACGCAAAAAATGCAAATAAGAGGCTGTTTGACGTAGGATTCTCATTTTTGGCGCTCTCACATCGTTTTTACACTACCTCTCTCACAGACTCTGTATCTCCCACCGCCCTCTCACCCTCCGTCTCTATCTGCAATTTGAGGACTTCTGGTTTGGCTTCGGGCAAGAAGACAACAAGGTGGATGACTCATTAGCCTCCAGGCTGCCAGAAGGACAGACTTTTTGTAAACCCAGGCAGATGGATGTTGGAAGGGGAAAGGTGTTTCGTTTCATTTAAGTGGTGGGAGAAATTAGAAAGGAAATGGAAGGCAGGGCTATAAAGAAACGAAAAATAGAAGGACAATCCTAGGCAAAAGTAAACAGTGGAGAAAGTACAATGTTATGTCACTGCAGCCTCCGGTTTGATGCCACTTCTGTTAAAACTGAGAATCCAGGGAAAAGGAGAGAATGGGGCACACTACAGGGGCGGAGTGGGGGAAGCATGTGTAAAAGCATGGTTGATAACCATGTAATACACATGGCGGTAAGTGGACTTCTGAGCAAAGTGGATTTCAATAAATTGCACCAGAACTGTTCAAGGAAGCATTAAGACTGTCTCAGTGCACAACGTTGATGGCAGTTATATTTAGACTAATAACAGGCAGGACTGCATCAGTGAATAATGAACTCTTTGCATGTTTTTCTGTGTGTGTGTGAGTGTGTGTAGGTGTGTGTGTGTGTGGGGGGGGCTTTCCTCTGTGGTCGCCACCATGATGTCATGTAGAACCTTGTGTGTTCCAATGATCCTGAGAGCGATGTTGTATGGAGCTCAAACTTCTGGTAGGGTCACCCATTAGGGATGTTCAAAGGGGAGGTTCCAGACAAAGTTTGGCTTAAAGACCTCAATGGCAAAAGTGGTGGAGGAAGACGACAGTCACACCAGAACTGATTACAGATGATGGCTCCAACAGAGGGTAGTCTCATGCCATTGGATTCAGGCTTCCTGAGTAGCCCTATTTAGAATTCATTCTGCATATCCCAGTCAGGGAGGGGGGTCAGAAAAGGTTTCCTAAATATAGCCTGTCTGAAAACCTCCTGTCTGGACGACCCACGGCATCCAGAGGCATCCCCACCATGCAGTCTGAAACATCAACATTGGCCCCTGACCTTCTTTTTGCACACATTGGAGCCTGGACTGTTCAGACTATTATGGATAACTATGCTCATGAATGACCCATGAGACCAACTGCTATCATCTCCAGAGAGCTAAGGAGGTTCTTCATTGGTATCACTGCACTCTCTGTAACCCGACTGGCTGAGGAAGGACAGCTTAAGGAGAAGAAAGGAGGGTATACTTTCTTCTGGAATGATAAACTTGCTGACGAGCCATGAATCCATGATGTGGGCTTTGCAATTAAGAACAACCTCATTAGCCATCTCTATGAACTTCCTCTGGGTATCAGTGAATGCCTAATCACCATACACTTGATGCTTGCCAACAATGAGGTGGCTACTGTCATTAGCGCTTACGTACCAAATGTCATGCACAGGAAAAGATGAAAGAGACCTTCTTTGATGACCCGGACAAAATTCTATCAAACAGCCCCAAGATAGACAAGCTAATCCTTATCAGGGACAGCAGTACCAGAGTTAGATAAAACCACCACCCATATAGAGGGAAAAGAGGGGCTTGGGAATACAAACCCCAGTGGAATATTAATGTTGTCAAAGTGCTCAAAACACAACCTGGTCATAACCAACATGATTTTCTACCTAAAGAACAAGTACAAAACCTTATGGATGCATCCTTGTTCAAAAACCTAGCACCTCATTGACTATGGAATCATCTACTCTTAAGACAACTGTGATTTGCTGACCACAAGATAAATAACCAGTGCCAGGGACTGCTTGACTGACTACCTCCCCTTTCGCTCCATCATGTCTCTCTGCTTAGTGCAAAAAAGGTGGATAAAGAGAAGGCAAAAGCAGCCAAAACTCAAAACAGACCAGCTTTATAACCCCATCAACCGACAACAGCTACAGCATCCTCGTAGTGGAGGCTTGCCCAAATGATATCCAAATGAAACAGACTGGGACACAGTCTCCTTGACCATCATGAACTCTTGCAAAAACATCCTAGGACAAGGACAAAGAGCAACATTGGTGTCAAGTTTTGGGAAGGCATGGCTAAAAACATGACGATTTGGAGATGTTCTGTCCATGAAGATGCCACAGTATGTAATGATGAACTCCACCATGCTTCAGAAAACAAGTGACTCAGGAAGGAGAAAGCATCAGCCGAGCAGGCCCAACCAAAACTCCCCAACACAACCACCACAATTCCCTGCTCACACTGCGCAAGAATAGTCACTGAGTCTAGTGACCGTGGATGATGTGGGCTTTTCAAGTATCCTGGAAACCTTCCAGTGATGTGTTGTCAGTAGAGACAGGGGAGGCCGGGAATCACCTGTCATCATGGAAAGAAAAAAATGTTTAATCAAAAAATAAATTAAATGGTTATATTTATTCAGTGATTTGTACTATAAAGCTATTTTCCACTTTACTTCACCATTTTTAGTTTTTTTTTTTTTTTTTTAAAAATCTCTGAAAAAAATTTTACATTTACCGTATGCAAACTGTATTACTGTCTCTGTGTATGTCACTATTAAAAAGACACTTTAAATATATGAACTAAGTTTCCATAGTTTAGCTGATGTATATAATGTTTTCATCAACAACTTTTGTAATCATAAAACAACTGCTAAGAGACATTTAGTGAAGCACGCAGTGACGGTGCCTCATGGTCGGGGGCACTGGTGATCCCAGGGATCCTTCTTTCTACTCGGCCACAGAATAATATAATAATCAATAGCAAGCTACAGTAAACAGTTAGCAAGTCAAGTGCAGCCATCCAGCTATTATTTTTTCCGATCTCATCGGGCTGTATAGCCCAAAAAAACAGTGAGGGATGAATGTAAACCTCCTTGGCAGCTTCTCAACCTTTTGGCCCAGCAGGATCTCATTCAAATTGTTCCTGATGTGACAAAGTTGCTGCAGCTGGTGGTCGCCGTTCCGGCTATGACAGCATCAGTGGAGCGCTCATTCTCAGCACTGAAAAGACTCAAAACATTCAGTCAGAACAGGACTGATCAAGGACGACTGTCTTCACTGGCAGTGATTTCTATTGAGACAGACACTTTTAAAACTGAAGAAAGATAAGGAAAACTTCTACAAGCAAGTTATTGATGCCTTTCTTCAGAAGGAACAGCACATGGACTTCATTTATAAGTAAAGGTAAGAGATAATTACATTTTATTTAAATGTGCTTTGTTTTCTATGCTACAGTTTGTATATGTAAAGAATGCTGATATGATATTTTAAACAAAACCCGTTACTGCTGCCAGTAAAATGGTGAATAAGCTACTCTGTAGGGTTCATATGTTTGTAAATCTGACTGATGACGTCAGTGCTTCACCAGCCATGAACCTCACCGCACGTCACTGAAACCTTCCTAACCCACATCAATAAAACAGTTGCAAGTAAATGATACATTTGGCAATTTATATTGGACCTGCATTTTTGTGCAATATTTTTTTATAATTTGTTACATCTCATCATATTTTCAAATAGCATGCAAACAACAACAACCGCCTGTCTATGACTTTGAATATATGTGAAGTTTATTTTAGACATATTTGTCAGTCTAACCAAAGGGAGTTGTATTCCAGAAGACTATTATTGAGTGTGAATATCAGGATTGACTGCCTCATATTTGGTCAAGTGAAGTGAAAAACATCTATTTTACTGAGCATCTGTTAAAAGAAATGAACTGATAGTAACTGTAGCTTTTGTCTGAAGATGAATATTATTTCATCAAACTCATGTATATCACAGTAATGTAGCACAAGTGACACTTGAGAAATACATTTTCTAATTGATTCATTAGTATTAGTATATAGAGTATTTTTTCCTTTGTCTTGATTTATTTGTTTGATTTCCCATTCTTTCTGACATATTCCAAACTTTTCCAACCGTGATCGTGACAGGAGAGAATTCCGTTTTCGTTTGCTCTCAAACAATGTGTTGTTGTCCGCTTTCCCCTCCAATAACATCTTTAGTTAGATGAGCCTGATGGTTGGTTTTCTCTTTTTTTCCACCAGTTTTTGCCAGAAGCTGCACAAACACAATCTCCCCTCCTACTCTGCCCTCATACACAGAGGTCAGCTTCATTTGAACAAACAGATGTCAACCCTGGTGCTCCTCTACCTGCCTGTATGTGGCGATGGAGCCGATAGAGCAAACAGCATATTAAACGTTACCTGAGCTTCTTCCTGCATATGAAGCTCCTCAGTCATCAGGTCTGCGATGCCCAGTGACCTACATCTCCGGGAACAAAGTCCTCATCAACTCATGCTTTCCACGTCTGCTGCTACCCTGTTTCGAGCGCCGTGTTCAAATTGAAGTATTTTTAATCTGCTTTCAAGGCACTTTTTGATTGTTTTTTTCAATTCATGTTGGATTGCTGGACTTATCTCTCTTTGTCCATTCTGTACATGTCAGAATGTATAAATATTGAAATATCTTTCCAGTTGCTTTACATGATTCTGCCTGATTTTTCATTGTCGTCCATTAATTGTTCAAAGAGGGGAAAAACAAAAAACAATGCTGACTAGATTTCACCATTATACAGGAAATGCACTTAAAAAAGCTATTACAAATTTTATTTTTGCTCCTCACACCACTTAAGTCATGTCGTAATGATACTGTATACTGGTCGTGTATATCTTTTGAAAGTATTAGGAAGATTTTATAAATTGCACAGCATCCCAACATAAAAAACTATCCCCTTTTAAATGGTATTGCAATTCTGTCTATTATTTTAATGCATTTTGAGTCTCACCACTACACACAAATCACAACAACTGAATTCATCATTTCTTTTTTAATTTGTTTTTTTTTTCCAGAAATATGGTAACATTCTAACAAAGTTCATTTCCACTGTTAATCACTACTTGTTATTTTATCCAAAATAACAAAAGAATTGGACTAAGTAAACATAATCAATGTTGCATCTAAAGAATTTTCAGCATTTATTATTTATTTACTATTGTGTACATTTTATTCTTGAGTTTGTATTTTGCAGCTGTGTGCTATGCTACATTTTTTAGCTACGGGGAAGTGGTTGTTTATTGAACTACAGTTTGACAAAAGGAGACTTCCATTATCTGTGGGTATTTCTACTACACTGTCGAGGAGGAGGGAGTGTGCACAGATCATATCTATAGAAAGGCTTACTGTTGTAACTTGGTGAAATCATTCCAAGCAGCTCAACCTTAGATGACTGCGATTATAAAGATTACAGATTTAGGGGTAGATCCGATGAAATGCAGTCTTTACCTTGACAGCCTGTTTGTTTCAGACAGCCAAGTGATATCAGGACGTAGTCGTAACTCTATTAATGAGCCATATATTCAGTCTGTCATTTTAATGTTTTCATTCAAGGGGCTCAATTAAAGCTGATTGCAAGGGTGCCGTGACCTCAACTGTACTTGTGTAAGATTAGGTTTCTGTTCACATTTATGTGACTCACACATGTGGGCAGCTTCGGAAACCATGTCACAGACTGACTTTTGTGTCTTTCCGACAGGGTATCATTCAGATGACAATTTTTCCTCATAGTGCAGCGACATTTCTGCAGCTTCTATCTGGTTCTTGATTTAATCAAAGCTCATGTAAGATGACACTTATTTTACCATATGGTATCAGCATTATTCCTGTGTAAAAGTAATGTTCTCTTAGGCTGACATTGCAATGAAAGGCCTCCTACTCACAAGTGAGTAGATGAACCATCACCAGGCCTTTGACTGAAAGCAGATTATAACATAGATAAACCAATATTTGCAAGTTTTAGTACAGTAAGAGTGGTGCATTTCATATATTGATATTTTGGAACTAGTTAGAAAGTGATAGATGGCTTTTGCCTTATATTCGTGCAATGCCCACAGCTCAAACCACACTACCGGTGGGACAAGCATCAGTGGCTGAGAAAGGGACTGATCCCCATTCATAGATAGCAGTGCTGTGGTCCGATGTTAAAATGGAGGAAATGACAAGAAGATGAAAATGTTCCCAAGAAAGAAACACTTAAGAAAGAATTAACTTAGAAATTCACATAAATCCAGATGCTATTGAATCAAGTTTTTCCTTCAAAATGTGTTTATTGGAGCAAAGCTATGTGTGCAAAACGATAGGACGTCTTTTTACAATCATTGCATTAATATCAGGATATAAAGAAATAAAGGATTTCACACAAAAAATTAAAGTTACATGTAATCTCAGTCAGTTTCGTAGCCAGAGAACGTTTCAGCCCTTGAATAGAGAATTTAAGAAGAAACCTCTACTCTTGCGTCAAGCCTTAAAGTGGCCATTGATTGTCTGACGCTTGGGAAAAGGAGTGGAATAAAGTGTTTGAAACGGGTGCGCTCTGCTTTTGACACACAACTCTGTTCTCTGAAGTTCCACTGGTTCGTAGCTGACTTTAAAAGACGTCACAACTTGTGATATCTTTGCACGGTATTCAAGGGAGGGAGCATCAACATGTCATGCCGGATTTCACGCACGTGTACCGAGGATTTGTCACCAGCGTACTGCGTCCCTGGACTATCTCCAGTATGCTACCAGTCTTGGGTCAGGGGAGAGATTTACATGTTACGGATATTTAACTCAAAACAGATATTGAAATGATCTGCAATAATTTTAAGTCCATAATTTATGGTTATACTTGACTGTTTGCTGCCCCGCCAGCATGCCTTTCTTTGCCCTGGTAAACTTTTTGTAAACATCAGCATAGAGATTGACTCGCAGCGGTGACGTTTCACCAACGTGCTGATTGGTCAGCAGATTGGATTTGTTGTGACTCAGTGCAGCGTGTTAAAGTGCAATTACATGCTCATTTGCTAAAGACATGGCACTTTGCTGATGCATACGGGAATGTTTTAGGTGCAATTCGCCAAGAGATATACAGTATATCCAGTCATTACTGGATCATGAAGTCCAAGAACATCCGATTCTCACAAAAATCCATATCCTTATCTGGGATGAAATGGTCAGTTGCTGACATATTTTCATGGAACTCACTTGACAATTAATATTCCATGGTTGATAAAAAAGGTTGACTTACAGACCACTGAATCGCTGTCCCAGCTATCTTGTCACCAGACATGAATCATTTAAGTGCTGGCTCTGTTGTCTTGCAAAAGCAGATGCTCCCAGCACAAACGCAGTTCACAGAATGTCCACAAAACCCCAGATATTTAAATATTCAATCAATGATAAATCAGCGCTGTTGTGTCTGTAATGAGGAGGATTTAATCAGGGAGCCTCGAGTGTGCATGTGATACATGTTCTTGTTCCCCTCACTGCTCTTGGACAGCGCACATCCACGCATTAATGCACGAATCCTCTGTGGTGCGTGGGCGTGCATTTGTGCCGGTGTTCATGTTGTTCCCTGCGAAAACGCAGTTGTTCATGAATACATCTGAATGTGCCGTCAGCTGATTGTCCCACTTATAACTGCAGACTTTCTCCGTGCAAAAAATGGCTCACCAACACCAAGATGCTGGCGCGGCACCCTTTTTTTTTTTATTTCTATTTATTTAATTTTGTCAGTGTGTGGGACTTCCCCACATCACAGTACCATAAATAAGGAGATGAGTCAGTCCGCCCTATCAGATATAATTTTTGCTGCTTAGACACTGCTTAGGGACGGACATTTCACCTGCTCGAATGTCTTCCTTAATGTCCCGACTTCAAACCAATTCAAGTACCTGCATCTCTGGTTAAAGTGAGCTGATGAGGACACTGGAGGAGCCTGTTACCTAAGCCTTGATTGAATTTGTCTTGAAGAGCTGCTGGTTCTGACAAGCAAGCGCCTCTCCCTTCGCCCTCGTCTCCTCCTGCCTCCGGCTTGATTGATGATTTGATAACCGCATCAGTAGTCCGCCTGCAGAACACCTGAGTATTTTTAGGGTACTTTATCTTGCAGCAGAGTTTTTTTTATATCACACTGCCAGATCACGTTAGACCATGAAGTCCCAGTGCTGCTTCAGAATAGGGCCGACCAGCACAGTTTTCAAGTTTTCCACCAGCAAATGCGTGTTACATTGTCTGTTGAAATAGGACGAGTTGATCTTAGCCTGAAGAAAAACCACTTTGTTCACTGTGTTTTAGATCTTCAAAGCATATCACTGTTTGACTAAATTACACCTAAGACACTACTCATAATAATGCATGGACATCATCCATTATCAGTCAAAAAAATATGTTCTTTTCTATATATTATGTTGCGTGATGAGAAATGTGGTTTCCAGTCCATGTGTATGATTAGATGAATGTGGATCAACGTCATTTAATTGATTCTTCACTCTGGTTCTCCAACACCATTTTTAGGCTGGTTGGCCATGTATTAACAATATCAAATCCAATATATGACACAATACTGATGACCATTCACACATAATATAATAGTAATGATAATAATAATAATAATAATAATAATGAGAGCAATAATAATGATTGTTATTATCATTATTATATAATTGTAGTTGCTGAAACTGTTTTTGTTGTCGTTGTTTTTGCTGTTCCAATACGATTTTGGTCGGGAAAATTAAAAAAAAAATGATATTGTACTTGACAGTTTTGGATTGCCATAATTGTTTAAGTTTAAGCACTCAAGAAACTGCATATCAACAGGCCAGCTCACTATGTGTTGGGGGGTTGGGTGGGGAGATGGACTTGCTTTGAGGTCCTGATGGAGCAAAACCTGTTGCCAGATGAAGTATTTCTAGAGAAGCAGAGACAGCGCAATGATTGCATAATACAATTTATGTTGAAACCAATTTCAGCTTCCTCCTCTACATGAGTGCACCTTATTTAATCCTCCGATTTACTTTCACAGAAGAATTTACGGCTGTTTCTTTTTTCTTTCTTTGAAGATCCCTGATCAACCATGTGATGTACCCAATCTCTCCTTTGACATTTATCAGCTCTTCTGTTACCTGGCTGCCACTTTCTTTCAAAGCACTCTAAATAGCAAAAGTCTTGAATGGCGGCAGGAAAACATAAAATTGCCAGTAGGCGTTCGCTGAGGCTACAGTCAAATCTGATAACATTATTTGAAAATCACTCATTGGGTTTTGCGAATAAAAGTAGACCCGATAACATGAAAGGCTCACAATTCAAAATCGTTCTATCTTTGCACAGCATGAGGGAATGAGTCAGGAAGTAACACAGTCACACTGTTTCATAGCAACTCCTGACAACTAATAGCAATACCTGGTTGTGTTGATAATTAAATAGCATGTTCTTCTGATTAAATTTCAACAGACTGATTGGTAAGTGTAACTCACATCAGATGACACATTTAGAGAGACTACGTATTATCAAGTAAAATATGATTTTAGCGAAGACATGTTTATCCCATCAGAATCGACTGTCGCTATCATTATCTCTCGAGATGGATTACCTTCTGTTCTACCAAAATTCTACATTACATACACACACACACACACACACACACACAAACACACACACACACAACTTCTCTAGATGTAAAACTGATAAACCAACATTTTCATACATCATTTTTATGGTTACATCTATTCTCTCAACTTCGGATTCAATCCAATTCAATCCAACCTTGTGTCACACAATGGATGCTTAACATGGAAGGAAGAAGAAAAAGATTGTTGTCATGTCTAAGAAATGTTTTCACCTTACCTTTTCAAGTGTGGCCTTGTACAGCAGCAGCACAACCTTGAAATATGATATACTCTGCATGTAGTGCTGGTAAGGGTCAGTGATTAGTGCTGGAATGCAGAGTAAGTCTCTGTGTCATGTAAGTTCATCTTGACCCAAACTTAGTATTCTAAAAATAGTTTTAATTTTGTCAATGTGGCAACTTGTCTTCTGTATTATGCACAAAATATTTATCAGAACCCATGTCATTGAAATTGACTATCAGTTAAAGAGCACTGGAGTTGACAAATGCAAGATGACTGAAACATAATCTATCAATATCCATCCATCATATGAACTTAAGTATGGTAATTGCATGTTTAAAACCTCGACTAACTCATTTTCTTAAAAAGGTTTGTATGGCATTATTGAATGCAAGAAAAAGGAGAGACTGAACTATGCAGTGTGCGTGTATACGTTTGTGTATGTCTTTGTCAAAAAAAAAAAACCAATCCTCACTAACCCAAGCTTACTGTTCTGTATATTTCCTGTGCATCGTGTATTTGCAAGTGTATTTGCAGTCCCTATGTCCTCTATTGTAAGTCGCTTTGGATAAAAGCGTCTGCCAAATGTAATGTAATGTAATGTAATGAACCTCAGCACTTGCTCTGGCAACCGAACTCTGATATCTGCTTATATATTGGCAACACACACCTTGTTTCTCCTCTACATCATTGTTTTGTGGTGTACATGAAATACATTTTTGAAATTTAATTATTTGAATTAGAAGCTCTAAAGTGTTATTTGCTGAACATCTGGGTGTAATCTGGTGCTGCAGGATCTGGGAGAACAAGATCATTTTTGAAAAATTTACTAAATGGGTATCCAGTCCATTTGGAATTTCAAAAATCATTGCTTTGTATGTTTTCTCTACCAAAGGTAGGAAATGTGTTACCGTGGAAACATTTGTGTCCATTCCTCTGTTATCTACGCATTTCCTCAATTTACAGTGCAAGTTTGTCAGCTTATCAGCAATTATTTCTTCCAGTGTTGCTGCAGAAATAGAAGTTCACCATATAGATACACCGATTCAACACTTTACATGTTCTTCACCCAACCAAAATCTAAAGAAATTTCTGCAAATAGTACATAATCTCACATAAGATTAAGCCTAATTGATGTGTGTAGAGTGTATTATAATTATTATGTCTGCTATATTTTACCGTTTCCTTTTGAAAATACTGGAAGAGGTTTGAATTATGTATTGGAGGAGCTCACAGGTTTTGTATGGCAGGAACTGAAAACTCAAAGCTCAAATTGCAAATATGTTTTCATTTTTAGTCTTCGTCGCCTATGTGTTTGTGCGTTTGCTTATATTGTTTGAACTAATTTATTGATCTCTCAAACAGACACCAAACACACTTTAGAAACGATCCAGATATACCTTTACAAATTTGATTTCTATTGAAAAAAAAAATGTTTTCCATTATGTTTCATGAAATTGATTGATAAATATCTAAGTGAAGCCCAGAAAAAATCATTCAGTGCCACTCTCAGAAGCTGTTAAACAACCAACCTGCCACTGAGGTGTCAGGCTGTTAGTATTTATGTCCAGTAGTTTTCTTTTAATAATTTTTCTAACTCTGTTACTGAATGCAGAGCTTTACTTTTTTCTGCATGATATAAATTTATAATTTTATGTTTAGATTTGTAATTTTTCCGTTGTCAAAAAACTATTCTTCTTCTTATCATCATTATTATCACTATTATTATTATTATTATTGTTGTTTTCTGCCATAGTCTTTTAAATTGATCTCCGTGATTACTCCATATTAGCCAGTGTGGAGTAGTAACACAGTATCAAGAGGCAATTTTTCATTTTGCTCTGTTGAATTTCAGGTGGCGAGATGGGAACACAGTACACGGAAACTCTCTCGGATCTTTGGGAGCCCCCACGTTGCTTGTTATTTCCTCGGCTTCATCATCATTCTGCTCAACGTGTATCGCAGTCACAGGTAATGAAGTAACCTTTTCATTGTTATCCCTTCACATTTCAGACTACTTAATGACAGACTTGGCCGAAAACTGTGGCATCAAATAACTCACTAATAAATCATCAATTACAGGTTTGTTTGGCACGTTCAGTGAACAGCGTTCGTTTTTTTAGATATCCATTTATTAATTTTTCTGTCAAAAACCACCATGGTTGAGTGTGCTTGAAGAACGTCAATACAGCATCACTTAAGACCACCTGCTAAGGAGCACCGCGACAGTGTAACCATTGCCATGGCTACACACAAGTATAAATGCCACCGTCTTGACTCATTTGCAAGAGATGCAGTTTAACAGATCAAATTACAGCTTACATCATGGCTAAATATATTATTGCATATTACTCTAAACTCGGGAATTAAGTGGCATCACAGGCCCTCCGGTTAAACTAATCTTCTGAATAAGCCTCAGCCGTTGCGGCACATGTTTTCATTTTTTAAATTCGGTTCACAAGTTTAAATGCAGACCAGCTGTCATTTGTATTTTTCAACTTCATGTGTGTCTCCAAAATATGGCACTCAGCTGAGTGCATTCAAAGACTGATGTACAGTCTGTGTCTTTACTTCCACCTCCACTCCTTCCCTCCCCATTCCTACCCCTGCTGGCGCCGGTGCCACCCTCCGCCCACCATCCTCAAGTGTTGAAGTGCCCAATGATAATACAGCCTTCCACTCCTCCCACCTCATCACAATTCTGACAAAGAGGCCCCATCAAAATCACACATAAACAGTCTCCACCGGCACTATTTTATTTCTCTTCTCTCAAAGGATGTCCATGATATCTGTTGCTAGGCAACAGTGTGTAAAGATTTTTTGTTCAGTTGTTCAAACAAGGTCAGGGCCCCTCCTTCGTTCCTTCATAAAACTGCTTCTGGCAGCTCTACTCCTTCATCATGCAGGACAGGCCACGCTGTCTCAGTATTGCTTCTTGGGAAACAAATACTGTGGGAGGCAGACTGACCAACTTTTTATCAGCTTTAAATTTGAATCTTCCTAAAAAATTGCCAGACTTGCAGGACAAAAGGAGAGACTTTATGTGAAGACTCTGACATTAAACATGGACGGATGAATATTTTCCTCACAGTTAGTGTTGTGGTTTCACATTATTTACATATCGTCCAATGACTTTCATATAAGATACATTTCTTTTCACAATGCATTGCATTCTGATATTAGCAGGACTCTATATCACTTGGGGCTGTGATAGCGCTGTAGGTTGTATTTTCCCTTTGAATAATGTAGAGATGGACCCTTGACACTTTGCTGTTCTATTATCTTTACTCCTTTTTTGTGTAATAATATTTTGTGTAATGTTGTGAATCATAATACAATAACCAAGTGCCATGTATCCATCAAACAAGCAAGTCAGAGTTTGTTTATCTCAGTTAATTTATTCCGTTTATTCTAAAGTCTTAATTTGGGTCTTCATGCCAGTGGACCCCTTGCTCACGTCTCCATTTTTATATTGGTTATATTTTCTCTTTAAATCCTCATCAAAGGCGGCCACGTGCCTCCCATTTTACTAGAAAACGTGATTTGTTTCAGACGTAGGTGAGCATAAGAACTGATTTGTCACTGCATGTTTTCCATCATCTTATGGAGAATTATATTACTGACGAAATGTGCAGAAGAAAGGCTGAATGCTGGAGGAAACAAGTACAAATAAAGCAGAAGGCCAAGCATGAAACGTGGAGGTGGGACGTGTACAAAGCCTTTGCAAAGACATTGTGTTAACACTTTGTTATAAGCATCATTTCATTCTATGTGTTCCGACTCGTCCTTTTTTTCCTTCTCATTTGGAGTACTTGTTAATGTCAAAGTTTGATGGCAAGAATCCAAAAGGGAAAAAACTTCCACTGCGTAAAACATGAAACAGAAGCTTCAGGAATGTTAAGAAAGAGGCTGAGTGAAACCAAAACGTCGGTCAGCTGTCAGTCTGCGAGCTGGGTTCTTACGTTCACTGAGCCGTGAACGACCGCTTCTCATTGATGTCATTCTGACGCAGCTGAAATAGCTTTCACTCTGAATGGGCCTTTGTTTATGTTTGCTTCCCGTGATTTTTAACGGTGATCTGGGAAATATATTTGCATGATTGACCAAAATGAACACAGCAGTTTGTGACTACTTTGTGGATTCCTTTAGAAATGTTGCCAGACTAATCCGTGTAAACAGTAAATCACCAAACTGACCAAGTAACTGTCACAATTTTTACTTTCTAGCTTGATCACTTAACACTGACTGTCTTTCACCGACAGCCTTCTGTGAGCGTATGGTGTTTGGCACGTCATCGTCCTCAAGGAGAAAGTTTACCATGGCAACCGGGCTTGCTTAAATTTTGCTTAAATATCTTAAAGATATTTTTATGTGTGTCGTGGTTCAAGTCTGAATATGGGACCTTTCAGTGGGGTTTGCATGTTCTCCCCGTGACTGATGGGTTTCCTCTGGGTTCTCCAATTTCCTCTGGCAGTCAAAAAATATTTAGCAGGTTAATTTGAAGAAAATTGGGAAACATTGAGTGAATGATTGCTTGTCTGTGTACAGGACTGTCTCAGAAAATTAGAATGTTTTGATAAAGTTCTTGATCTTCTGTAATGCAATTACACAAACAAAAATGTCATACATTCTGGATTCATTAGAAATCAACTGAAATATTGCAAGCCTTTTATTATCTTAATATTGCTGATTATGGCTTACATATTAAGAAAACTCAAAAATCCTATCTCAAACTATTAGAATATCATAAAAAGTATTTTTTGTTTTTTTAATTGCATTACAGAAGATAAAGAACTTTATCATAATATTCTAATTTTCTGAGACAGTCCCGTATGTGGCCCTGCAATTGACCCGGCAACCAGTTCAGAATGTAACCTGCCTCTCGTCTGTAGACAGATGGGTTTGGCCGCAGCATCTCCTGCAACCCTCAGTGCAGGATAAGTGGTAGATGATGAATGGATTGATTGATAATTCAGTGTGATTCATTTGCATTTTTGCCATTTGATGATATTTTGATCAGATTTAAGGATTGGGATCTAAACATTTAAAGCAATCGTGAGACGTTTATGTGCGTCATATGTTGAATTTGTTGCATTTAAGCCCCAATTTTTTGCCACAGTAATCAGTCAATCATTAGTCAGACACATTCAAACTGAAATGGTAATGTAACAACCTCTATTAGAGCCTGCCTCACTGACACCAGCGGTGTCAATGAACAGTATCTTGTGTTCATGGCAGTAAAAATAGCAAATCCAGCCAATTATTATGTAATCCTGATTATTCTGTTCTTCCCTATTCATAACTAATAATTTGATTGATATTACACCAGTACTCCCACTCCTGACTAAGAGAAGATGTAGCCGTAATTATTAATAAATTACATTCCTTTTCCCAACTTGACCTCAAATTAGGTTTAGTTGGGTAAAATGAGGTTTAGTTGGCCTCAGGGCGGCAGGTTTAGTTGGCCTCATGGCAGGATTGGCCGGTGTTTCCCAGAGCCAGCCCTGTGGGGCCACGGGGCAGTGTCTCCCTGAGCCGGTCCCAAGCCCGGATAAATGCAGAGGGTCCCGTCATGTCGGGCATCCGGCGTTAAACTTTTGCCAAAACCAAACATGCGAATCAGCCATAATAACCAGATCATACCGGATCGGTCGAGGCCTGGGTTAACAACGACCGCCATTGGTACTGATGACCTACAGGGAACCAATGGAAACTGGGCTACTGTAAGTCAAAGAAGGAGAGGCGGAAGGCGTGTTCGGAAACAGAGAGAGAAGAGGAAAGGCAAGAGTCGGGGCCTGAGAGTATGGACTTTGAATATTTGAAATGTGGAAAATGAAAGAGAGGCAAGGGTAGAAGAGGTGACTATTGCAGACCACAAAGTAGCAGAGATTTGTAAAAATGAAGTGAGGAAGTGAGGAAGCAGAAAGGCATTGAGGAGGATGAGAAGTGGAAAGGCAGTGGGGTCCTGATGATATACCTGTGGAGGTGTGGAAGAGCCTCGGAAAGGCAGCGGTGGAGTTTCTGACTCGATTATTCAACAGAATCTTAGAGAGTGAGAAGATGCCTGAAGAATGGAGACAATTTTTTTTTTTTTATTCTATTTTTAAGAATAAGGGGTATGTGCAACTATAGAGGGATAAAATTGATAACCCATGTAATGAAGTCATGGGAAAGAGCTGTGGAAACTAGACTCAGAGCAGAAGTCAGCATTTGTGAACAGCCGTATGGCTTCATGCCTAGAAAGAGTACTACAGATGCAGTATTTGCCTCGAGAATACCAATAGAGAAGTACAGAGGTCAGAGGGAGCTGCACTGTGTTTTTGTAGACCTCGAAAAAGCATATGACAGGGTGCCAAGAGAGGAGTTGTTAGGGTCAACAGTCCAGAGCAGTGAAGAGTGTGGAAAAAAGGTAAAGAACAGGTTCAATCAGTTTGGAATGGGTGTAGAAATGTGTCAAGGTACCATATGATAGAACAATATCAGCCAGAATGAAAAGAAAGGCGTGCAAGACAGTTGTGAGACCATCAATGCTGTGTGGTTTGGTGACAGTGGCATTGAAAGGAAATACAGGAAGCTTGAGGTAGCAGACGTGAAGATGTAAATGTTCTCAAGGGAGTGACAAGAATGGAAAGGATCAGGGATGAGTCTATTAGAGGGGCAGCACATGTTTGACGTTTTGGAGAAAAGGTCAGAGAAGCCAGACTGAGGTGGTTCGCTCATGTACAGAGGAGGGATAGTGAATATATTGGAAGGAGGATGCTGGGATTTGAGCTAAGAGGCAGGAGGTCTAGAGGAAGACCAAAGAGAAGATTTATGGATGTAGTGAAATTGAAATTAATTGGTTTTCGAGAGGAGGATATGGAGAATAGGGGTAGATGGAGGAGGTTGATTCACTGTGGTGACTCCTGAAGGGAAAAAATGAACAGAAAAGAAGAATATTAAACAGACTCACTGATTCCTTTGCTGAACACCACTCAGTGAGCTTCATATCTCCTCACCCTATCATTCTGCTTTATTTCTGAGCTCTACTCCTATCATAAAAAGGTATATACACCAAATCCAAACACAGTTATCCGATGACACTTTCCTCATAGAGAAGGTCTGCTACACTCTATTCAAAATGATTTACAGAATCCCAACATTGCCTATGAGCAAGCATTTGGTGAATCTGGCGAGGAAAATACACAATTTAATCGCCTGAAACCTTGAACAGATCCAAAATCAATATGAGCAACTTTCTATTTCCACCAGTTTGGGTAGAAAGAGAGAAAGCCAGAGTGAAGGACAAAGGGAGATAGAAAGCAGATGTGATAGAGACAGCGGGGTAAAGCGTGTATAGTGATCATAAAGCAACTAATTCCAAGTCACTAGACAATCATGGAATTCTTTCATCCTGTTTGCATCACTTCTTTCTGCTCTTTTTTTTCTGGCAAGGTTTCCTTAATGTAGGATTTTTTCTTCTGTGTGACCACCAGTCACAGCTCTTCTTTAAACGGTTATTGAAACATCGGAAAATAATTCTTTGCTGCTCTTCAGTTCCCACTGAATACAAACAAATCGAAATGGAAAGTCATATTATTCCTGTAATATCTATTCCTTAAACCATTTCGTTGCCTGTAATATCTATTCCTTAAACCTGGATGGTTGCCTGATGTGTATCCTAAGTGAAATCGTACACCAAAAAGTGATTCTTCCAGTCATTTACTTCACATAATGCCATTGAATTTATTCATCATATAAAGAGTTTACAGGTCAAATGGAAAAATAATATGCCAATTAATATTTTGGTAACAAAGTGAGAAAAAAATCACATTGTAGAAATCCAGTATATGCTGTATTTGCTGAGGAAGTTATGCATACTGAATCATTGCTGGCTGTCCATGTACATTTACTGGTCAGTCCCCGTGTCCATTCAGCCCCAGCACTCGTCCCTTTTCACTCCAGACCCCTTTCCCATCTCTTTTCCAATCTAAATCGCAGCAGTACGTCTTGCCGCTACGCCTTCACTTAATGGCCACCCCAGCAGTCCCTTTTTGTGTCTGATGGAAAAACACACCGCATCGCATTACAATTCCTGTTTCGGTTCACAAAGGGAAAACGCCATAAGACTCACACCACAGACCCTGTAACCCAGATTTCAATTATTAACCCCAAAACAAGTTTTGATTTGGGAGCAATTTTCATCTGTTGGAAGTGCTGTTTTATTTAGACGTCGCCTCACAGGTGTGCTGTGCACCCATATACACACACACAGTAGGACTTTGTGTACCCCAGAAGATTGTGTGTTTGTTTAAATGTGTGTTGTGGACTTTTTCTGTAACTATATAGGTTAAACTTTTCTAACACTGTAGCCAAGTGACTTTAAATGGGTGCTGACTGTAAAAGGCTTCAAAAGAATTGAAAAGGAAAAAGATTTTCAAAAAAAATGAAATTACCAATGTATTTTTAAGCCAGAGACATAATGATTTCAAATACAACATGCACTTCATGTCCCAACTGCCATATGTTAGACTAAAGTTCACATACACATTTTCAAGTTCCCCTTAATTTTTGTGGCTGTGGCTCAGTAGGTTGAGTGGGCGTCCCCCAAATCAGAAGTTTGATGGATCAGATGGATCCCCATCTTAGTCTGCATACCAACACTGAAACCCCCCATTGCTCCTGATAGACTGATCAATGCTTTGCATGTCAGTTCTATCGCGATCGGGTGTTGCATGTGTGTGTGAATGTCATCCTGTGTAAAGCGCTTTGAAACTGCAAGGGGTTGAAAGCGTTGTCTAAATGGAGAACATTTACCATTCATGTCATTATTTTTGAATTTGCAATTGGAATTCTTGGAATTTGCTGCATGTTTTGTTAAATAAGTAGGGAATGACATCCTGCCAATGTCAGAAAAATAGAAAGGCATTTAATGTGCTTATAAATCTGAGTGCCAACTTGTCATGTAACAGCCAGAAATCCCAGTTTGGTCAAAGCAGAGGAAGTCTGTGGGCTGGAGAGTCACTGAGATACTGAAGGCAAAGGATGCAAGCAGCAGAAGCAGCAGTAATACTGAAGAAAAATACTGTATAAACAAATATTAATCACCCTGATGATCCTAACATCCCAAATAAATGTTGCTAAATTCCACGTTCACTCCATCACATAGAAAAAACCGAGACATGGAAAGGTTTTGCTGGTCAGCTACTTGGAACAAATGAGTATCAATATTATTAATAATTATTTCTTTAGATGTTACTGTCTCCTCATCACAAATGCAGCAGCCATCTCTGCACAACAAGGGGCCAATTACCGTGTTCCCTTTCATCATATTTTACAGACACATTCTCAATCACTGTAATTACTATGAGGCTAAGTCCATCCATAATAAATGTGTTAAATTGACCCATTTACATTCTTTCCTTGCCATATCTCACTCGTGTGGAAACACCTCATATTATAAGATTGACCAGGTATTATATTGCTTTTTTTGGAAGACAAACCAAAGGGCTGTTTATATATTTATTTGATACACATCACAGAATTTCTAGACTTTTATTTTATCAGGTACCACCTTTGGTTAGTCTTGCAGGGGGTCTCTTCTCTGAACTAAACTGTGCTTTTGACCCCCTACTCTTTCATTAAAGACATTTTCACATAAAATTCATTTCAAGGAAAATTGATTAAAAAACTACACACGTGCACACACACACACACACACACACACACACATATTTCATATGATTAGATAAGATAAACTTCATTGATCCCCATCGGGGAAATTCTTTTGTCACAGCAGCGTAACAGTTACAGTAAACCCTCGCTATAACGCAGTTCAACTTTTGCGCCTTCACTGTATCGCAGATTTTTTTTTGTGCAGTTTTTTTAGTTTTTTTTTTTTTGTACAGTTCTTTACAGTATGTTGTGTTCTGCATCCTAATCGGCTAAAGGACGGTAGACCAGTGTCGCCTTGTCTCTGTACAGCTTGACAAAATCCATGATGTCGATGAAACTTTCTACATCGGCAAAGGAATCTGACAACGCCCCCAAAAGGAAGAGGAAGATGTTAACTATCGCTGAAACAGTAAAACTTCTGGACATGCTGAATGAAGGGAGATGCTATGCGGCTACAGGGCGCCATTACGGAATAAATGACTCTTCGGTTCGTTACATAAAGAAGTAGGAAAATAACATAAGGACGACAGCAGCAATAAGTTTTAACAAGGATGCAAAAGGGGTGGTGACTGTCCGCAACAAGACCATTGTACGGATCGAGTCTGCTTTAGCTTTGTGGATTAATGACTGCAGGAAAAAGGACATTATGCGGGATAACAACGTTATCCGCACAAATGCTAAAAAACTTTATGAAACCTTTGCTGACATTGATGACATTCATGACAGCGAAGAGTAGGAGGATCTCGGGCCATCGACAAGTGCTTTTCAAGCAGTGTCATGCCCAATTACTGCCAGCAAGGGCTGACTGCTAAAGCTGACTACTTTGCTGATTTTGCCTATTGCGGGTAATTTCTAGAACGTAACCCCGCAATGAACAAGGGTTTACTGTACAGTGTCAATAAATATGAATATAAAAATAAATATAAATTGAGAGACAATTAGAAGAGAGCAAAATACATCCACAAATCATCCACAAAAACTGCAACATCAAGGATAAGAATGTACAACAGAATGGAGAAAAAGAAAGACAGTATATGTAGATTCAATAGAGAAGGTCGATTCGCTGTGGCGACCCCTGAAGGGAAAAGTCGAAAGGAGAAGAAGAAGATATAGGTAAATACATATACACATATTAAATATAAAACAAAAAACTTCAATATAATATGAAAAGAATTTGAATATAAGTGAAAATAAAACACAGGTGTAAATGTCTTTTTTCTTGAAAACCCTTACTAGGTGTTTCCTTTATCCTTGACTGTTGTCGGACAGAGCTGCAATTTATATGTGGTCTTGACACAGGAGAGTTGCAGATTAAAAACCATAGGGTTTCCCTTTTTTAACATGCAAAAGTGGTTATTATTTTTCATTGGCAAATTTCTGTGTTTCCAAGGACACGATCTAAATACACTAAAACGAGGGAAGTGATGTGACTGGGTAAGGCATCGGTCTCCTGGCAACATAGCCTCAATGCTTTCCTCCTTATTTTATGCCTCTATAGCTGTGTGTGATCATTATCATCACTTGGATTTTATGTGAGAAGCATGTATATCACTATCTGTTGTTAGTATGCCAGACCTTTCTGAAAAGTGGATATAAACAGTAAGCATACATCAAGTAAAAGATTGACTTTTTGAGGGTACATACTTTCCAAAAGAAACGAAATACTTATTACCTATATAAAAAAAATGTTTGTTTGTTTGTTTTCACAACAATACTAATAAGTTAGTATTGTGGTCATCTTTAAAATATTGTACAGTGGGGCGAAAAGTATTTAGTCAGCCACTAATTGTGCAAGTTCTCCCTCTTAAAAAAAAAAGTAATTTTCATCATAGGAACTACAACGAGATATAGAATTGGGGAAATAATCCAGGAAATCACATTGTAGGATTTTTAATTAATTAATTGGTAAATTCCTCTTAAAATAAGTCTTTGGTCACCTACAAACAAGCAAAATTTCTGTCTCTCAAAGACCTGTAACTTCTTCCATGAGACCTGTCCACAACCTCAACTCCAAACTCCACTATGGCCAAGACCAAAGAGTTGTCAAAGGAGACCAGAAACAGAAATGCAGACCTGTAGACCAAATCCTGTAGTGCCAGACTTGTCCCCTTGCTTAAGCCAGTACATGTCCAGGCTCGTCTGAAGTTTGCTAGAGAGCATTTGGATGATCCAGAGGAGGACTGGGAGAATGTCCTATGGTCAGATGAAAACAAAATAGAACTTTTTGGTACAAACTCAACTTGTTGTGTTTGGAAGAGAAAGAATGCTGAGTTGAATCCAAATAACGCCGTACCTACTGTGAAGCATAGGGGTGGAAACATCATGCTTTGGGACTGTTTTTCTGCAAAGGGACCAGGACGACTGATCCGTGTAAAGGAAAGAATGAATGGGGCCATGTATCGTGAGATTTTGAGTGAAAACCTCCTTCCATCAGCACACACGGCGCGGCCAACAAAGGAGGGGCTTTGTGAGAAAGATTTCAAGGTCCTGGAGTGGCCTAGCCAGTCTCCAAATCTCAACTCCATAGAAAATCTTTGGAGGGAGTTGAAAATCCGTGTTGCCCAGCGACAGCCCCAAAACACCACTGCTCTAGATGAGATCTGCATGGAGGAATGGGACAAAATACCAGCAACAGTGTGTGAAAACCTTGTGAAGACTCACAGAAAACATTTGGCCTCTGTCATTGCCAACATAGGGTATATAACAAAGTATTGAGATGGACTTCTCTTATTGATCAAATACTTATTTTCCACCATTATCTGCAAATTAATTCTTTAAAAACCAGACAATGTGATCTTCTGGATTTTTTTTTGTCACATTCTGTCTCTCTTAGTTGAAGTGTACCCATGATGAAAATTAAAGGCCTCTCTCATCTTTTTAAATGGGAGAACTTGCACAATTGGTGGCTGACGAAATACTTTACTGCGCCACTGTAAACACTTAAAGCCCTAGATTCCATCTGCCATTCAAATGTTTATCGATCTATCTCTTGGTATTCTTTCCATCTCAACACAAGAACAAATATATTGTATTCTTTGTTTTTTATGTATCACAAAGGCATTTAATATATGACCTTTACGGGACTTGTCTCCCTGGCATAACAAACCTTTGTGTGTACAATATAACTATATAACATACCTGACATTCATTTATCTCCGTCTTCGTAAAGGTCCAACCTCGTTAAATAGATAACAAATATCTAAAAAAAAATACAGTGAGTTATGAAGAAATTAATTGCATGATGATAAAATTGTTCACATTAATGCATTTGCTATTGATATTACTAACTAAGTTTACATGAATAGAGACACTCAGCAACTTACCTTGTTAGAAATTAATTTTTCCAATGCTGTGGCAAAAAAAAAATGCTTAATGTATTAAGCAACTTCTCATTTCTGTGTAACTTTATAATGAACAAAAAGGCAGAAACACAGATATGGTGCAGGCTTGATGAACTACGACTGGGATGGAGAAATTATTATCACTGATGCCATTATTGTATAACCACAGAACACAAATTGCTGAAGTTATCTGTCAGGGTGAACTGCAGTCCATTGTGATGTCAGGTAAAACTTGAGGCACTCTGAATCACTCTCCTTCTTTCACTCACACACACACACACACACACACATACACACACACACACACTGTTAATGGATTAGAAGAGATGGTGGGAGGCTTGTTAAGTAACAGCCATTCAAAAAAAATATGTAAATCCATGATTTTACTGCAATTATTCATTTCTACAGCCTCTCCATTTGTGTGCATAAGTGCTTGTTGTCACTGTCAAAAAAGTCTTCGTCAAAACAAATGCAGGGTCACTGAATGACTAAAATTCTTCTGGCTTCCCTTAAGGACAAGGATTTTAATTTTTTTTTCTGGAGTCTTGTTTTACCCTGAACCACACTGTATATTTAATTACAGCAATGTCAAGGGTTGTAATTGTACAGCAATTTTAACTCAGTGAAGAATGAAAAGGCACTACGACATGCCTCACACAAAAAGGTCCCTGGTTTAATTCCGACATGGCACTCTCTCTGTGGAGAGATCCCCCCCATACAGGGTGCAAGATCCCCCCCATACAGGGTGTACCCCACCTCCTGATGGGAGGATAAGCAATGTAGATATTGAATTGAAATATTTTCTTTCAATCTCTGAAGTTTTTATGCAGTTGACATCTGGTGCAAAGTAAATATTACAAAATATCTTTGAGTTTTCACTGGAGAACCCTAGTCAATCAGATTTATATTATAATGCATGTTTCAGCTTCAGAATGCATATTGTCATATTTTTCTAACATGATACTTTGGAGGTACTTCAGAGCAGTACACCCCCAGTGTTATTTTGAAACGTCAGTATTGTGACATTTTACCTTGATGAGATGTTATGATGAAGACCTTGTGTCTACAGAACAAAGCAAATTGCTTGAGATTTAAGATTAACTTTAACTCTCTAAAAGGTCAGAGCCAGATGAAAAAGAAAAACAAATAGACAAAAGACAAAAAGTCAGTTAATCGGCACTTTATTTCATATCCCCTGAACTGAAGTGGTAGATGTTTGGTCCACGGTGAAATATTTTAGGAACAGTTGATGAATTGTCATTACCTATACAAACGACCTAATGCTAAGGAGCTGTAATGACATCGCATCGTAATTACGTTTTCCTTCAGATTGTATGAGTCAACAGTGGGAACAACTACTTTAATGATGCGTAAAAGGGCTTAACATAGTCCGTGAGAAGTGAGAACTTTTTTCACACAGGTTTGGGATTTCTAGCAGCTTCTTCTCAACACGTCATCCTGGCAGGACTTAGTTCTTGAAATATATAATGATCAGATATGTAAAATGGGGCGTGGTAAATGCGAAAAAGCAGAAATGTTGTCATTCCCAAGTTGTACTATGATGATTAGTTCTGAGGATCCACTGGTCAAGGTGGTGAGAAATCTATTACACAAGTTTGTTCATCTAAGTCCTTTTTTTTCTGGGAATAGTTGGCCCATTCAGTTTTGCACAAGCTTGTCCAAAACATATTCTGTCTCCATCAATATTTCAGCAAGCTCTATTTGTCCTTAGAAAATCTTCTTTCTTAAAAAAAACAAATGAATTCACCTTGTAATTCCGTCCGACAGTGACCCTCAATGACGGTGTTGTTCCTCAGTGTTTGTTCACACAAGCGTCAGATCCATTTTATAAAACTAGGTCACTGCAAATGTTTTTCATTTAAATTCAACATCGCTGACCCCTTATTTGACCTTTGACTGCTCTACATATTCCATTCTTTGTTACAAATTTGCAGATGTTTTCTCATTTCCTTTTTTCTTGTGATAGTTCAGTATATTGCACTTCCTCCCTCATCCAAACTCTTTCATATATACCATTTAAATCATGTAAAGATTACAACAGTGACTAACTCTGCTCTACATTCTCAGCTTTGGTTATTCAAGGGCATACAGATAGTGTGCTGAATGAATCTCTGTCACAATTTAAAGCTGATTATGATTTTTCTTTTCCTGCAGTATAACAGTAGCGATGAAGGCTCAAGCCAGATGTGAGATGTTTGAGAGGACAGCTGTCTTCTATGGCGGCGTTGGTCTCCTGATACTCGGCACCCTGCTGGTGGTCAGCAGCTTCCTTGCTCTAGGTTTCACTGGAACCTTCCTTGGTAAGTATCAAATATGCTCAAGTATGGAAGGAACAGTGTTGATTTTAATTTTACTCTATATTTACGTGTACTTTATATTTATTAAGTACACTTAGTTGCATCATTCATCACTGCGGACACCTGGGATTTCGGTTGCAATGGGTAATACCAAACAGGACATCCAGGAGATGTTGGAATCTAACAGCCAGGAGAGAACAAATTAGAACAGAAGCCAAGATGTGTATTTTGGGAACTGCAGAAAAAGTTTTTGTACATCCATAGATTTGAAATTTTATTCCGGAGTCATTCTAGTAACTGCACATCGCACTGCCGGCGCAATGTGGTTTTTGAATGAATCACCGTGGGTTTTTTTTTTTTGCGCAAATGGAAAAATGGCAGAAGTACCAATCAGAGTCTTCTTTGCCCTTATTTCCATTTCATATAACAGTTAATAGGGAATAAAATTCTGTGCAGTCTCTAATGTGGAATCCACAAGAGAGAAATATCAAATATTGGCACATTTTCCCTTTTATTTCCCAGGGCCTTTTTGGACCTCTAACATTTCCCACTGTTTTGTAGTAATTTGTTAAACAGTCCTAATTTTTTGGATGCCTTTTGGGCCGGTGTGAGTCACGAGACCAACATCGTGCTCGTAATTATACAGTTTGGTCACAGTGTGAAACTGACTTCAACACCTTCCACTGTTCATGAGAACTCAGTTTCCCTTCAAGGTTATTTCTCTACTCTTTGAAGTTTATCATATAAAAACAGTTGTTACACATTTAGGAATGATTTTGTCATGTTTAGGATTCAGGGACATACACGTAGATATAGATGAAGCCCTCCAGGAAATCATTATGGACACAAATGGTGTTGTGGCTATTTGATCGGTATATACAACATTAAACACGTGTCCTTTCAACATGCTTGCCCGTGACCCCAAAGAGAGAACATGACGTGTTTTGGATTAATTGATTCAAACTCTTAAGCTGTGCATGTTTTATCTGTGAAGCAGACACAATAGAAGGCCAATGAACCAAGAACTGGAGTTCTATAGATGCCATGAAACATTTTGTTTACACGTACAGTAAACAAAAAATAAGTCAGATAGCAACGTGTTCTTTGTGCAATGCAGACATTGCTTAAAAGTAACTTGTATGACTTTGGCCTCTGACTGTTTTACAAATGTTGGTATTTTATTTCTAGGTCAGTTATGGCAGTGAGTCATTTCTTAGATCCAGACCTTGTGCTCCGGTTTAGTAGCATCTTTTCGCCTGAAAATACCCTCAGTCTGTGCTACTCCTTAACTGTGCCAGCTGAGGGATGGAATCATGAGCAGCAGGAGGCAAAGGCATTGGCAGGAGGTGGTGTTTGTGCATGAAAAAGAGTTATATAGTTTAATCTAGGTCAGTACAAAGAATGAGTATGTGCCAGTGCCCTTGGTAAGCGGTAAAAAAGTGAGTAGCTTTTGTGATTGTCATCAATATTCAATTAAGCATGCATCATTACATTTTGAGCAGACACAAAGAAACACTGTACACCATCCATCATCTGACGCTTATCCTGCACTCAAGGTCGGGGGAGCCTATCCCAGCTATCATTGGGTGAGAGGTGAGGTAAACCCTGGACTGGTCGTCAGTCGATCAAAGGGCCACATATACAGACTGACAACATTCACTCTGTCATTTGGGGCAATTTTCCCAGTTTTTCCAATTAACCTGCTGCATGTTTTTGGACTGTGGGAGGAAACTCCATACAGAAAGGACCCCTTGTCAGAATCGAACCAGGGTCCTTTGTGCTACGTAACTACTGCGCCACCGTGCACCCACTGTACACCTGCTATACAAAATTGATGTATATTTCTTTCAGCTAAGCACCTTTCCATCATTGACAGAATACTACATAAATAAAAGCCATGAACCAAAATGTTTTACAAATTCCCATTCAAGAATATTCAACCTGTCAAGGAAGTAGTATTTCCATTTTCTCCATTCTATTCTCTTCTTTCCAACATCTAGCATTTCACTTAATGCTTAATTTTTCTCTGTATCTCTCTCTCTCTATATATATATGTTTTTGTGTGTGTGTGTGTGTGTGTGTGTGTGTGTGTGTTAGTGTGAAATTTCCTTTTTTTTGCTGTTGGGAGGAGCTCAAAGATCATGCTCCAAAGAAATGGCTTTCATCAAGCAAGCTTGTCAGTGAGGTTATCGATGTTTATTATGTGGAGATAAGATGTCTTTATGAGTCCAAAATTGATTCCCCATCCGTTCATCTTCCTCTACTTGTCTGGGGTTTGGTGTAATCCCAGACTTCTGGGGGTAATCCCAAGGGCTTCCCCTGCCAGAAGAGATGCGTCGTCCCTCCAGTGTGTCCTAGGTCTTCCCCAGGGCCTCCTCCTACGTGGGCATGCTCCAAACACCTCACCAGGGAGGAGTCTGGGATGGGTCGGATCTGTAATCTAGTGTTTTCGGTCACTACCACAGCTCATGACCATATGTGACGGAGGGAGCACAGATCAAACGGCAAATTGAGAGTTTTGCCTTTTGGCTCAATTTATCCTTCACCGTGACAGACTGATGCAGAGTCTAAGCAGAGACAGTGCAATGATACACTTGTCGAACTCCCACTCATTCCTTCCCTAACTCATGAACAACAACCCGAGATACTTAAACTCCCCCACTTGGGGCAGGACGGCATCTGTGACCCAGGGGGAGCTCCACCTTTTCAGGCCTACCGGTTCAGCCAACAGAACCACATCGTCTGTATAAAGCAGTGACCCAATCCCAAGGTTTCCAAACCAAACCTCCTCAATACCCTGGCTGCCAGAAATTCTGTCCATAAAAGTTATGAACAGAAACAGTGACAAAGGGCAGCCCTATGGTGGAATCCAATTGGCAATGTGGACCAGGCTCTGACGCCAATCATAGCGGGACCAAACATCCCATAGTACCGGATTTGGTAAAAAAAACCCACACAATCCAATGTGTTCTCCAGATCCACAATACACATGTACTCTGGTTGGGCAAACTCCTGTGCACTGTTGAGGACCTGCTGAGCTGGTCGATTGTTCCACGACCAAGATGAAACACTCACTGCTCCTCTTGAATCCAAGACCCTCCTCTCCAGCACCCCCAGGTAGAACTTTCCAGGGAGGCCGAGGAGTGTGATCCCCCTTTATTTGGAGCACACCCTCCAAAAATGTATTCTGTCGGTGTAGAAAAAAATGCTGAATGCTGAAAAATTACATCCAAAAACCTAAAAGGCTGGAACTGGTCATATCTATAGTTGTGAAATTGGGAGAACCAAATTCTGAAGTGATCCAGAGAGCTGGATACATACAGAACTAAGACGTAATGGGTCCAGACTTCTAAAGTCCAACAACTTCACTAAGAGCTTTATTAAAATCTTTTTAACCTCTCCTTGAGCATCCAAACATGCAGAGGAATACTATGACCTTTGAGATTGTCCATTTCATTTGGCCCATCTGTGAAGGAATAACCAGAATCAGAAATACTTTATTATTCCCCAACTATCATGCTTCATGCAGTAAAGGAATAAAAATAATATATGACGAGTAAGCAGGACTCTTCTGAACCAAGAGCAGTCGGAGGGCATCTTTCAAAGGACTCAATATATATACTCATGACAAAAAATACAAAAAAATGAAAGCTAAGAGACAAGATAGAATGTCAGGAAACCATTGATAGTGAAGAGCTGCATTAGTTCAAACAGCATCTCTCTTTGATTTCTGGATTTCCAAGAGCATCTTGTGTTTCATAAAGTAGTTTTTAAAAAATTTGGAAAACATAAGACATCATAAAGACATCTACTCCAGGTTGAACCCGTGTCCGTATCAGTACACATAAGCTGCTTCAGAGGTTACGCGAAAGCATATATGGACACTCCATGCTGCTGTAATTGTAAAAGATGCATTAATTCAAATTGTCGCCATTAGTAAGTAGCTTTTTTTTTTTTTTTTTTTCTTTTTTAACATAGCAATAACTGTCAATTGAAACCTGAGAAAAACATTCACAATACCCTCTTGCATAACAAAATCTACTCGGACTGCACACTGTTCTCTGTTTCGTTCTTTAGCTCTGGATGAGGACATCTGATTACATCTCTGATATTCGTTTACTTGATGATGCTTGCTATCTTTTTGTGTAGTGCCTACCAGATATCCTTTCAGAATAAAATACCAAGGAGGCAATCTTGAATTTTTTTGTTAATTTTTTTGAGAAACATTGTTAAACCCTTGTTACTTATATTTAAAAAAAGCCACTCATCTCCTTGGTCCTTAAATTGAACAAGATGACTTGCTTCATTAAAAAAAATGAAGATTGTTATAGAATACTTTCATCCTTTTAAACTGCTCGATCAGACCCTTTATAAATGTCATTTGTTGGTTCAAATTTTGCCGTCAACTGCTTTTATACAATATTCGAATCCACAGAGTATCCGTCACTGATTTTTTGTGATTTTTGTATTTAAGCCTCTTGGCTCTTGGTGTGATTCCAAGTCAGCCTTTTTTTCTCAAGTGACGAATAAGGTTGTACAAATAACTCAGTGTGTTAATCATGCCATGGCCACCAGGTAGTTAATCTTTTTTCGTTTTGTTTTTGTTTTTTTTGTTTTTTTCTGAGGGGGATTTACTCGGGGGTACAAGAGGACTGACTGTTACTCGTTCATATCAGAGCATTAAACACCCAAGGCTGTCAGGAAAGGGCCCGATTGTTATCAACAGCATTTACTGTAACCCATCAAAGATCAAATGATAATAATGTGATAATTAAGATAAAGATGTCTGATATCAGTAAACATTTGGACAACCCTGTTGAATTGGCTAGTCTCGCCTCTTTGGTTCAAGTCAGTGTCCATTGCTGTCACAGACAAAAAAAGTAAGTACAGGGAAACTATGATGGAAATACCTGCATTAGATAACATAGGAGGATGCTCAAAAGCCTGGAAGGATGATCATATTTGTATGTGTATGGTTCTCAGAAGATACATCGTCTACATCCATTCTATCCGAGATATCCGTATTGTCGAGACTTTATGTTATTCTAAGACCTTAAATTGCTAAAAAATAAAATAAATAAATGAATTAAAAGCTTTATATAGCTTTCAGAGCTACGTGGGTGGGTAAACCATTTAAATTATGCTATAAGTCCAAAAAAGCTCAGCGATTGAGTGGGACACTGTGGGACAAGATCATTTACTCAGTTCCGCAATGTCTGGAGTATCACAACCTAGAAATTATTTTACTTCTTAATTTATTTTAAACTTGACTGAAGAAAAGTTTGTGTTCGTATGCTGTCTTTCTTCTGTTTTCTCTTGTCATTAACACTTAATGTGGTTCCATCCAAAACAATCAGCAAGCGTAGTTGTGTTTACACTTGCGAGAGAATAGCCTGTGGGTGTGTGCTCTGCTGCTCAACATGTCTTCTTTTCCTCTATATTAAGCACCTTAAGTCACTGTGACCTGATGATTTAAACTGATGGTACTGGGGCAGAAGGAAGGATCCCAAAACAATCCAAACACAAGCGGTGTTAATGTGTTGACCAGCAGACAAACATACACACACTCACTTCTCCATACTAAAAGCTACCATGGCTCTATCACTACCCTCCAGTACACACAGTTTGCCTATTTTCATAAAAGTAATAAAACAGCTATGACGTGGGTATATGGAAAAAAAAAAAAAAACAATTTGTGGCTCTTTAAATCTGAATGGTTTACTGATCATTTGCAGGTTGAAAATTAGGTTAGCAGAAAAGGGACGGTTCGTTCTCAATTCAAATCCGAACATATTTGTTTATATAATCTCTTTTCAATCCTAGTCCTACCTGTGGCGTCTAAATGAACATACAACATGAAATTGTTATATAACACGGGGATTAACAGCCTCTTTTGGAAAACAGGGACACCAGCAGTGTGTCTGAATTCAACAAGTTGATTTCAACTGCTAAAATACTGTGTGTGCGCGCATGTGTATGTGTGTGGACAATAAACAAGGGATGCATAAAAAATATGAATCTTCATTCCCTGTTGTAGTTAAGTCTCAAAATGGGTCAGACAATATGCGTGTGTGTGTTTCTGTGACCACATTACCTGGGGAACTTATTACATGACGCTCAGGTTATAGTGAGCAGTGTCCTAGTTCAGCAACCCCCTACGTTATAATGACTTAAGACCCCTGCCATACAAGTGAACACACACACACACACACACACACACACACACACACTTCACACAAGAAAGTCTTACCAAAGAAAAATGCATCCTCACATCCGATGTAATGCTGTTCTTTTTTTCTTAAAGCTTAAATTAAGAGATATTTTGCTGGGATTTTAGGTTTTTGGATCATTGGTGCATTGTTTTTCTCCCCTGGTCCATATTGTTTAAAATCACCAAAAAGTTAAAAAGCATGTGCATCAGCTCAGAAGTACAACTTCATTAAAGATGTGTGCATTTCCCTAATACTTATTAAATTATGCAGTGATAAATTTCATTCGTTATCCACGGCGCAGGAATGATGCTTGTTTACCTAAAACACATGTACTTATGTCACAATGATACTTGAGTATTCACATTGAAATGTGTATTAATTGATAGTGAAATGGCAATACATTTTATCACAATAAACTGAATACAATAGTACTCAGAGACTATTGTAATACTGTAGTGATGTTCCCTGAGTACTCATATGGAGATGTAGCAGTTACAACATTGTTTTAACTGGTTGTAATAAACCCGTAATCTCATGTAAAACCTTGTTTGTACCCATGTCGTGAAAAACCACCTTTGAATTAAAGTCATGTAATAATGTGTGAATAATATTAGAGTACTCTACATCAACAGTGCGCCTCCTGTATTTATGCTTTTATGGTGTTTGAATGCATAAGTTGTAATATTGATATTCAAGTATCCACGTAATATTGTATTGGTTTGAACATCCATGAATTGACCCTGTGAAAAACCTATGAGATCCTCAGGTGTTATGTCATAATCAAGCAATTACTTCAGTAATAACAGAAACCTAATGAAATGACATTTTACATTATTTTCATTATGAAATAATAATTTTTCGTTGAACCGCTTTTATTTAAGCCATTTTTGAAAATAGATTTAAAATAAGCACATTGGCATACCTTTATTTATATTTCAAGTCAGAAAAAAAATGTAATTTTAGCTGGTTATTTCGCAGCCAGAAAGTTAATCAGGGTGTTGATGATCAAATTCCCTCCCCCTTATTGTTCCACCCTGGCAGTCCATCCTCGGTCTGACCCCGGCGTCTGCTCTTGTTCTCTCATGTCAAAAGCAAATGATCGCAACGACTTGGACCGACCAAAAATGCTTTTTGATGTGAGGCACCTGAGGAAAATCTGAAGCCGAGCATTGAGACAGATGACACACAGGAAAGCAGTTTGAACAAGTGTCAAGTTTGACACTGAATTTCTCTCTGCCCGAACCGTTAGGTGCACAGGTGTGATGGTCTCAAACTTAATACTGTTGCAAAGTATGACTTATAAAATGCACAGCTACATCACTGACTGCTCCAATATTTGTGTGTCGTCTAGGTGACTATTTTGGAATCCTGATGGAGGAGAAGGTGACCGGCTTTCCATTCAATCTCATCGAGAACCCCATGTACTGGGGCAGCACTGCAAACTACTTTGGCCTGGCCCTCATGTAAGTTGCACATTCTTGAATCTGCTGAATGGCCATGCCCTGAATGAGTCTCCAACAAAACAGAAAAGACATTGTCGTGATATGTGGATTCAAACATGTAGTTCAGACCAAGTTTCAGTGGAGGTTTGAGGAATTTAAAATCAGGTTAAGGTCGGAGTCATGCACGAATAAATGCTGTGTATGTATGTGTGTGTTAGAGCATGGAGGAGTTGAAGAACGTAATATAATATATGGATAAGGATCTGGAATAGCAATTGATTCTTTTTTTTAATGAAAGCGATAGGAAATAATCTTTACAAGGTTACATATGAAGGAAAAAAAAGTCTTCCTGCTATTTGTCATTTTTCTCTCAGTATTTTGACAGCAGAGATAAATGTGAGGATGGAAAATGGTGCGAGCGTTGTAGAGAAGCATCACTATTTAACAGTTCGTTCAATTTTTCTTTATTTGCTTCTGTGGAAACAATGACCGTCGTATGAGGTGCCACGTGCGCAGATGCAAGTTCAGTGCTTCCAAACGGACAAGCTTGCCACTCATAAGGCTACTGTATTACACCCCCATTCTTCACAACGCACAGAAACGTAGGCTCCATTGTTAAGTCAGTGGTGTTTCCACTTACTTTGTACTACTTTCTCAACCTTGACTTCGATTGCTGGATGATTTAACTGGTGTCACTCACATTTCCCTGCTGCCCCTCCCTCCGTGTCCCCTACGCTGCTCCCTGATACACCTGTGCATTAACCCTTCTAATTTGCATATATGTGTGGATGCACATTGTATGTATATGTGTATGCCTGCTGGCTATTTCAAAGAACATTATCAAGAAATTGAAGTAGTATTACGTCTTTTCTTTCTGTCCTTGGTGATGTCACTGTTGATTTCTGTGTATATTGAGGTTAATTATTGAGCTCTGTGTTAAAGTGTAATAAGCAATTACTTTGACTATTTTCAGGGTCTCTTTAGACTCTCCCACTTTCCGTTTTACAAGCAGCAAGTTGACTTACAAATGTAAATCAGCATTGTTTAACCAAAAGAATCTAAAGGAAAAGAAATGTATTCCTACTTTTTCCTTTTAAAATGCCATTTTGTTCTTCTTAACTGATCCTGCTTTATTGGTTGCCATGACAGTATGCATTTTGAGTAATTATTTTCATAATATTCCATTTACATATTTTTAACAGAATGTCGAAGCCACAAAACCCTCAAGGACATTCTTAGCCGGGCCTGAGAGCACCTCATTTACTCTGAAGGATCTCTTTCAAATCAAACAGACAATGAAAGTAGTCCTCAAACTTGCAGATGAACGAGAAACACACGCATACACACACTGTCACGCTCAATGACACAAATCACCCCACTAAGCCGTGTACTGTGCCAGACAATTTTCCTCACTCATTAGGCCCCTCATTGGTCTGTTCCGTGTGACCTGCAGGGGAGATTAGCCCAAGCACATTAGCGGATGCACTTAGAGTGACACATGAACAGGACCTCGCCTCGTGCCGCTAAATAAATAAGATGAGAGAGCTATAGGTGGTGCACGGTTCCATTTTGCTTTGCCGATATCATGTATGGATCATCGCTTCACACGCGTTGTCACGGCACAGCCGTGGTGAGGCAGCGCTCACTGCTCATAAGCTTTTTTGCTAAAAGCTTGCATAGTACCGGTAAATCGTAATGTAAAGGCATTACAACAGTGTATTGAAATCATATTTCAGAAGCATCTAGTAAATTAAAATGCTTTTTGTTTATTTTGCATTTTATGGGTAAATGGTGACAAATGTCAGATGTGAATTCAGTCTTTACATTTTTTTTTTTCTGTAATATTATTTGTGATGACATTACTTGTTACTTGTTGCATTCAAGAATAGTCTCTACCACTGTTCCCTCTAAGCCGCGCGCTTGCGCAATCACGCACTACTCCAGCGTTCTCTGTGCACAACAAAGCTGAATTGTAAATAACACAATAAGGCATTTATTTTATTTACAGTTCAGTTTGGATTTTATTTTGTGTGCAGATTAAAGATTTCTTTAATTTTGATCATCACAATGATTTTATGAGCTCTGTTGAAGCTGCTGAAGCTGAATTAAATTAGATTCAATTCAAACCGTTTATTGTCACATGCACAGCGTGGAAACGATTCCCTGCACAGCAAAATTTCTACTTTGCTTTCCGCAGTGCATTTGGATATGTATTGATAAGAAATAATGATAGTGCAAACATTATTACAAATGTGAACAGTGGCAGTGCAATATGACATTTGAGTGCAGCTTGGTGTGCAACTCACAAAGTGCAAATGCAAGCATGAGTGTAGTTGAAACGGGCAGTAATTACATGTGCAGATGAGCGAAGCACTGACTGTGCTGCATGTTAAGTGTAGAAGAAGAAGAGAGAATAAGTTCAGGAAGATTAAGTGTCAGTGAACAGTTTGGATGGATGGGTGATTGGTTACTCAGTGTTGTATTTCAGAGCCTCCACCAGATATTATCAAGGGGTTTGACAAACATTTTTCTCAACTCGGTTCGATGCAACTAACCATCTGGCATGATTTGCGTACTACTTCTAATTGCTGCATCTAAACAACCACTCGTAGAATGAGCCAAAAAAATCAAGTGGCTTCAGTCTGGACTTTTCTCATGGCTTATTTTATTTCATTCATTCGTTTCTTGTCTCTACCTTTTATCTTGCACCCAGGGTTGCTGCGCACTGTAGTGATAAAACCTATCAAAACCACCACCCATCTTGCTACCACACACACACACACACACACACACACACACACACACATACACACACAAACAGTCATTTAACTCATTACAGATGTAACTCTGCTGATATTGTAATCTGCAGATATGTTAACAAATTAACTGTCTCCACTGTCAACACTGAGGATTTTTTTTTCTTCTTTTATTCAAACCTCCTCATTCCTGGATTACATTGTTAGCAGACATAAAAACATAAATTCCACATTTAACAATACTTTTTTTGGCTTTTTCCTTCAGGAAATCAGCAAATCATCCTCCTCTATATATCCCTATTCTCTGTATCCTCTTCTCTCACATCACCATACTTATCCCAATTTCATTGTCATGGGCACTATTAACTCTACAGTTAGACTGATAAATAAATGTTACTTTTTAAATCTAACCACTTATTACTTGGTCTGTCTAAGACTTTTTATGATTTTAATGAATATACCTATATATCCTGGGCCACACTGCTCCTCCTGGACACAATAACCACGAGTGTGTGAGGTCGTGACCCGTAGTCTTTTGTAATGCCATCATCGACTTTGAGGCAGGACTGAAACTGCTGCTGCTGCAGGTTTCAGTGCCTAGAAATACAATTATTTTGCATTCAAAAGCCTTTACAAGCATAGGAAATCTGACAAATATTCTGAAGTGTTTTTTTGTTACCTTTTTTCGGAGAAAATACTTATACCCTTTATAATCGTGTTTCATACATCCTCATACACATTCAATGTAAGTAGAGTTAAAATAACTACTTTCTTTATTTTATACTTTGTGCTATTTTTCTTTATTTTATCTTTTTATTGAAGAATTTGTAGATTTTTTTTTAGAATAGGATTTTACGAAAATTATTTAAAAATGAAAAAAAAATTAAATTAAAAATTATGTAAAAAGGACTTCATCTCACTTGAATACGCTAATTGTTTTTATGGTGCATGCACTTTTGTAGAAAATAATGTGAAATACAGCACATTTTTACCTGAGATTATCAACATTTGCTAACAGTTACAATCATATTCCAAATGAAAACTTTTCTCCTGAGCTCTCACCTATTCATGAATCAAGGGTTGCTTTGTGGGTTTGACCAGCCTCCAGCGTACTCCCAAAAAAGCCTGACATTGAAGTGTTTATGCATGGACAAACAATCAAACACCACAAAAAAAGGAAGCTGTCGATCAGCATGACACTGAAACAGCAGGATTGATTTCTTGTCTCATTTTTTTTCCCATAAAACCCAGAAGGTAAAGGCATTCAGTAAATCAATATATGAGTATATCAGGCTACTCATTGAAAATAAACTTTTTGGCTTTTAATTTTTTTTTTTTTTTATGTTTAATTTATTTATTTATTTTTTAAATCTTTTTTTTATGACTTCAATAACCCCGACTTGGATGAAACAGATGATTATTTAGAAATGCTTCAAAAATGAAATGTTTCATTTTGTGATAAGTGTTTTTTTGTCCGTATTGCGTCGGTTACGTAATGTTTCCCAACATTTACAGGATCCAAGATGGTCTGTACGGGAACTGTAGCATTGTCCAATGAAAACATTATAGCTCAGAGGACTATGTCTGGGAAATTACAGCAATAGAAAAGGTTATCATGACAGGCTGATACGTCATATAATCAAAAATGACGAAGAAAATAGCAAATTTGACTGAGTTTATTTTGCTATCTGCAGAAAAACACAAGTTTCTTTGTGTCCATATTGGTCTTGGTGGCCCTTGTTTGTGCTTTACTGCAAAAAAAAAAAAAAAAGATAATAACAATGGGGGGTTTCAAAATCATGCATGATTTACGATAATTTGAACCATATTAACCCAGCAGGTCAATTTCCCATTTCAAAAATTCTCCCCGGGACACCCCACAGTGAGCTGATTCATTTAACATTTTACCTTAAAATAAACAGTGTGATTAAAGGTGTCAATTTGAGCCCCCAGTTACATCACAAACAATTGTCATGTGCTGCGCTTGTGGGATTGAGTTGTATCTCTGAGCAAGAGAGAACAACAACTCTCATACTCTCAGAAAGGTCAGCTCTTCAGGCGAAATCATGCCACAGTCCTCTCCTCGCTCCCGAACCTAGCTTCTGCTCAGTCGGGGTTTATGTCCTTCAATATACGTGCGGCATTTAGCACAGTAGGAGAATCCAGTTATGAAACATGCATGCTTTCCCAGGACAAAGCATCCATTTATGGCTTCACTGTCCAGACTGGTTCACACTCTTTGTCAGAATAGCAACAAATATCAGGTAAAATGATGCAAATCCTATGGAACACTGCATCTCTTCATAGTGACCCTCATAAGGATTGACTCCTTTTCGCACCTCTGCATACAAGCAGTTGAATAGGTCAGATGAAAAAAAAAAAGGTATTACAAATCCTAAACCAAACAAGTACCTGGTCTTCTGTTTTTTGGCGCACCGCTAATTTCCCTTGTCGAAATATCTACTTCTTTCCCTTTCCCTTTTAGCTGTTCCCTTCAGGGGTTACCACAACCCCACAAGGGTGATGTGGTGCAGGAGGTAAGGAGATAGTCTTTGGAGCTGAACATTCCTTGTTCAATTCTTGGTTCCTTTTATGTGTTTCAGAGTGTTGTTGAGCAAGACACTGAACCCCTAACTGCTGGTCAATGGCAGCCTACTGCTCTTTGTTGATCCATGATGGGTTAATCGCACGGAGCGGATTTCCCCTGGGGGATTAATAAAGGATAAATTACTATTATTATAACTAATCATCTTCCTCTATCTAAGTCTATTCTTTGCATCCTCTTCCCTCACACCAGCTAACTTAATGTCCTCTTTCACTCCATCCATAAATCTCCTCTTCAATCTTCCCCCAGGCCTCTTGCCTGACAGTTGCAACCTCGGAACCAAAATCTATCTCAAAATCTAACCCTGTCGCTTCCCTCTGAAGTGAGTGACAAATCCCACCACTTGCCAAAAAATGTCATGGTCTTCTTATAGAATCTGAGTCACTTTATTTACTTGCCGCTCTGAGTATGTACAGCGCTCACTCTGACTTCAAATATATCAATCTATGCCGTCACATGTGAGACTGTCGGCTGCTGGTTGCTTTACATTCGGTTGTGAATCACTATAGTGCGAGCTGGGGATCACGGTCTGATTTAGCAAACAGAACCACATCATCTGCAGAAAGCGGAGACCCAGTCCTAAGATTTATAAACCAGATCCTCTCAACACCCTGGCTTGTGCCTAAAAATTCTGTCCATTAAAGTTATGAACAAAATCGGAGTTCAACCCTCACCAGAAAGGAATGCGTCTTACAACCGGCAATGCAGACCAGACTCTGACATCAATCACACAAGGAACTGATAGTCTATACCACTGGGATCCATACCCTTCACTCTTGGGGCAACCCCACAGGATTCCCTGCAGGACATGGTCCAATTCCTTCTCCAGGTTCACAAAACACATGTACTGTATTGAATGGTTGCACATCACCATGCGCGCTCAAGGACCCTCCCGAGGGTATAGAGCTGATCCAATGTTCCACGACCACGACGAAAACCACACTGCTCCTCCTGGATCCGAGGTTCAACGAGCCGGCCAATCCTCCTCTCCAGCAACCCCAAGTAGACTTTTCCAGGGAGGCTGAGTAGTGTGATCCCCCTGTATTTGGAACACAGCCTCCAGTCCATGTTTCTTAAGAGGGGAATCACCACCCCAGTTTGCCGTGTCAACCAGGACAGCCCTACAACATCCAGAGCCTTAAGGAACTCAAGGTGGATCTCATCCACCCCTGGAGCCCTGCTATCGATGAGCATTTTGACTACAGCAACTTCAGCCCCAGGAATGGAGTCCCCGCAAAGTTCCGGACACTGCTTCTTCATTGGAAGGTGTGTCGTTGGGATTGAGGAACCCTTGGAAGTATTCCTGTCTCCGATCAACAACATCTTGAGTCGAGGTCAGCAGCCGTCTCCACTGTACGCAATGTTGACACAGTGGACAGTGGTGCACCGCTTTCCCTGCCTGAGTCGCCGGAGGGTGAAGCAGAATCCCCTCAACCGCTCCAGACGTTGTTCTCAATGGCCTCCTCGAACTCCTCCTGTGCTAAACCACACATAGCAGGGACATCCAAAGTCCGGCCCGCGGGCCAAATGCAGTCCTTGTTCAAATTCAGATTGACCCGCAGCCTCTGTCATGAAATCAATAATATACAGCCACTAGCACTGGTAACCACAGCATATAACAGTGTACAAAAAGCAATTTTATATTTCACCAGAAGATAGCCGTAGACCTGTGGTCACACTCTTGCCGCGGGAAACTCTGACCCTTGTCACAAGGGTTAAAGGACAGTATGTGATCATTTCCAGCCCGCTTCAAAAATGGTGACCGTAACTAAAAGAGGAAAGTTGACGAGGGCCGCCGCTGTTTAGATTTGTGTTCTGTGTTAAGACATGAACAGTATGCTATTTGCAATAAAAAATGTCATGAAATAGTTCGTTACCATTCAAAAGTCAGGCTGAATGCTCGCCCTTTCCATATTTTCACCTCACCAAATATGGCCCCCCAAAAAAAAAGTTCGGCCACCCCTGACATACAGGAAGTACAAATTCTACATCTATTAAATCCTGTACTTTAGCTCTTTATTCACCATTGTGTACAAAAAATGTGTAAACGTTGTATATTCACATGAGAGTTTATAAACTCAAAACTACATCTGGTAGAATATAATCAGAAAATATTAAATATCCTCTAATATCCCTTGCTACCTGTGATACTTATTGCATGTTATTTTGATCTTGCTTATGTTAGATGGCTTGTTTTTTTTTCAAGACAAATAAAGAGCCCATGGCTTACTTGTTTTGGTTTGTGGTTCAACTACAAATAGCACTTTTAATCAGCTGCGCTCATGCAGTGTGTGTGTGTCTTAATCAGACCAGTGGACAGGCTGTACAAGCCAAAACTGATCAGTTTTCAACACAGCTGTGTGTAAGTCGGCCTGTTCCTTTTTTTTTTACATAACTCAGAAAACAGCACGTCTCCCTCTGCTTTGAAACAGGTATCAGACCGACATTTCCTTTTGCAAAAATTTAATTCACTGCTCATTAAAGAGGATAGTTACATTTGTGCCGGGACAGTCAGCACATACTGTTAATACTGTCTCATGCAAATCGCTGACTTGTGCAAATGAATGCTTTTTTTTTATTATTATTATATTGTCACCATCTGCTCCATGTCCTCATCTAAATACACCACTGCCAGCAAATGAGCGTCTGCAGCATGATATATGCAGACAGCACATTTTGAAACAAACAAATCCGTGGTGCATATTCATGTGCACAGATACAGATTTACATAGCGTACAGCTTTAGATAACAGCTTGCAGATTAAAATTTTAGTGCGTGAGTTTGACAGATGCACCGATCCGAAAGATAATACCAGTATTAATTTATGCCACTGGTGGCCAAAACAGTCATGAAGAAACATTTGTGTAAAATAAAATGATCCACTTTTTTAATGACCCAATAATAATTAGTAATTATGACATAAATATTGCATTTAGTTTGACGATGTGCTGGCAGATTAATGGAGATTATATTCCAGTTTTGAACAATCCAGTTATTTCTCATTCTGGACAATTGGAATGATTAAGTAGTGGATAAAAATGATCTTCCAAAATGAAGGGGAAGTGCCATGATTGTCAGAATCAGAATTAGCTGACATAATAAAAGATGCACTGGGTTGACAGCTTCACGGAGCGGTCTGAATATATGGGAAGCGTGTTGAAAACAAAATCGGTCAAATTGTCTCATGACCTATTTCATAAATAGATAATAGATGTTAGATGTTGTGTCAGGATAAAACAGCAGTGAACCCCTTTTTTCACTAATATGAGATAAAGTGCTAACTAACCTGCGTGTGCCATTCATAATAAGAAAAAACATAAAAGTATAAGCGCTTCCTGGAAACACTTCCTGGGATCAAGACAGGTAAAAGGCAGTGAATTTGTGGAGCAGGTTGCGACAAACAGTTCATCAGTCACCTAGTTAATAAGTCTTAATGGTGACAAACAGGGAGGTAAAGAAACAGGTTCAAGCAGGTTGGAATGGCTGGAGAAAAGAGTCAGGAGTACTATGCAATAGAAGACTAACAGCCAGAAGGAAAGAAAAGGTGTAAAAAACAGTGGTGAGACCAGCGATGCTGTATGGACTAGAAACAGTTCCAGTGATGAAAAGACAGGAGGCAGTGCTAGAGGTCGAAGAGATGAAGATGCTGAGGTTTTCTTTGGGAGTGACCAGGATGGATAGGATCAGGAATGAGTCTGTCAGAGGAACAACAGATGTTAGATGTTTTGGAGAGAAGGTCAGAGAAGTCAGACTGAGACGGTTGGGTCATGCACCGAGGAAGGATAGTGAATATATTGGTTGATGGATGCTGAAATTGGAGCTGCCAGGCAGGAGGTCTAGAGGAAGACAAAAGAGAAGATTTATGGATGTAGAGAGAGAGGATATGAAGTTAGTTGGTGTGAGAGAGGAGGATACAGAGAATAGGGTTAGATGGAGAAGTTTGATTCACTGTGGCGACCCTATAAAGGGAAAAGCCAAAAGGAGAATATGAGGTGTGGTACGTGGACAATGCCGAGGGAGAGAGAATTTCTGATGTTATTGCTAAGTTGCAAATCACAAAATATTCACTCCTGCATTCACATTGCACATAAAAACGTACAGCCATGCACTCCCTCATGGACATGTTGGGCGAACGTATACTTTTTATACTTTTTCATCTGGGAGGAAACCGGAAAACCTGGAGGAAACTTCTTGTGTCATGTTAGCTGCCAATAGTTTTGTTACAGAAACAAAGAAAGACATCTCCAAAAACTAGAAGCTCAAGAGAAGATTGTCATCAGGCTTTCACTATTTTTGGATATATTTCAGTCTTTTTCATTCAATAGAACTTTCAAATTTGGTCTATTCTCTTCAAAGTTTGTATTTGAGTTTTTCTTATTAAGAAAAACATATGGGCAATTTACTTCTTTATATTGAAATGTATGACGCTGTTCCCCTGACGTCAAAGTGAACCTGTAGTACCTTTGAGTGTCCTTCCAGCAATTTCACCCTTATCATAATAGCCTTTATTACTTACTCTACTACTTCTTGGTGGATAGATTTTTTTTTATTGTTGTTTTTTTTTCAGAGTGTGAGTTATTTTTTTTCTTGTCAAAACAAATCTGTGTCAGTGGGCCAGTGTATATATGGGTCACTATGTGTGTTGTGTGTGTCTTCAGTCTCCATAGGGATGACATACCATGGCTTGGAATATAAGTAAGACATGGTTCTGATGCTGCAGATGTGGGTGTTGAACAAGATTAGTTAAGATGCATTGCACAAATTTTCTGAATCTTAAACAACACAGTAGTGGAAAATATATTATTTCTGTCTTTGGCATTTTTTTCTGTCTTAATACAATATTGTATAGAGGATCCAACTGTCCAGCAGGATTAGTATAATGGCTGTGGATGTTTGTGTCATAACCTACATTTTCCTTATTATCATCACATAATGACATAAGAGGGACTTTAGGTCAAACTTAGGCTGATTCATTGTCACTGTGGGTGGCAAGAAGCTCATTATTTGTAACAGATATGTAATGGCTACTAATTTTCTGTGTGGCTGTGTGTGCATGTGTGTACTTGTGTAGATGCATTTTGAAATATGTGAAAAGTTTATTTTGTATGGATATAATAATAATTATATATATATAATTAAGGATATATATTTTTCATAAATCTTGCTTGAGTGGATAGTTAACTAATTCTTCACACAAAATGTGATATATTCTAATATGCTCTTTTTGTATGTTCCTAGCGGTGCCAGTCCAGTTGGTCTTATCCTGACTGCCATAGTGGCCATTGTTTACAAGGTTGCAATACATTTTGAGGGGTAAGTTAATATCCCTTTTTAGCTCCCAATTTTTATTTAAACAAAACAGTATTGATTATCATTTCTCCATTCCCTCCAAAATATTTGCTTTGCCCCATCTTATGCCCAATTATGATTACATAGGTTTGGGATAATTCTATATTGGTGGATCAGATCTTTTCCAGGAGTTACTGTTTCATCTTCCATGCATTATTATACAATCATTAATTTGGTTAATTAACATCTATTGCCACAGAAACTTCAAATTTTGCTGATTCCCAATTGTATATGTCAATGATTGTTTACTTTGGTTTTAATAGATTTCAATTTCGGCTCAAATTCCTTACTGTCACCTATTTTCCCTTTCCAGTACATTTACCTCTGTTTTATAGCTTTACCTATTAAGGGTTTTTTTTTAACAGGGAAAGAGTTGAAGTTTATAATGTTTTATCCTGAGATAAATCAGTCAGCGGCTGGTTCTGTCTCCCTCACACATTGCTCCCCACCTCTCATCTACGATGATAATGAACAAGTCCTAGAAAAGAGTTATGAGTGACCCACTTCTGGACATCTGTCCATGCAGACACAAAAATACACCGAGAAATACACAAACACGCTATTTCGACATAACACACTCACAAATGAGGAACAGCTCAGCATGAAAACAGCTGCTGGCTACACCTACTCATCCAGCCTGCTGTTTATCTGTGTGTGTTGTCCTTTAGAAGTGAACTACAGACATTTTATCATGTATATGGGTGTGAATAGAAAAGAACAGAATAATTGTCATTGCATGGCACAAGTTGATTCATGCAAGAACACTTTGGTCCAACATGGTGCATGATGGACATGAGAACCTTACACTTTATCATGTATATGGGTGGGAATAGAATAGAATAGAATAGAATAGAATAGAATAGAATAGAATAGAATAGAATAGAATAATTGTCATTGCATGGCAAATGTTGACTTTGGTACCACATGGTACATGATGGACATGAATATCTTACACTGTCACTTCTTCGTGTATTGTTCCTCCCACTCCCAGGTTTCAAATTGAAGAATATAGCAAGAATAGAGCAACAGTGAGACAAATGATGAGATATAGCGGATGGATTTGCCCACGCAATGACCGACTTCGATATATTTATAGAAAGGGTTACAATACAAAGGTAAAACTTGTAACAGCTATTTCTGATTGGTTTCTTGACAGTTTTCCTATTTGGTCAAACCCCTCTAGGTCATATTGGTTTGTTTATTGACATATATTTCTGCTGCCACATAACCATCCCGGTCTTGCCAGGGGATGACTCGGCCTCCTTTGTCTTGCCGGGCGTTTACCGGTGGCCTCATTTTTCCAAGAGGCTGATTAGAAAAGTCACATTAGCATTGAAATGTAAACCTAAGGATTGCTTAACCTCAGCAGAGTCAAGGGCGTGCTTTTCCAAGGATGTCACACATTAACCTGCGCAGGTGTCATTGTGGTAATATCCGGAAGATTTTTATCGTGTCATTTCACCGCAACCTGTGAAGTGAAGGAGAAACAGGTGCCAGATTTTACCACGCACTGTGACTTGGGAAAGATTTACTCTCTATCTTTATCTTTTGTTCCTGGCATTGATTATGAATGAGCCCATTTAGTTAAACTGTGCGAGAATTGGAAGAACATTCAGTTGGAGTTGGCCTCATACGGTGATGAAGATGGATAAAAGAAAGAGTGGAAACCACTCTGTGATGGAAAATGCAGCCAAGTCGGTAACCGCAGTGTCTTTGAGGTTTTTCTTTTCTTTTCTTTTCATAAATACTCTGATACATGAGATGGTAGAAACTTTTTTTTTTTTTTTTTTTTTTATCATTTCTTTCTATTATTATACCCCCAACAAGGAACTTCAAGGCTCTGGGAGGGCTTTTAAATTTTCTGTTGTTGGAATAGACATTTGCTGATGTCTTTTTTGGTGTATTTTCAAACAACATTTTGCAAGTCATTACAGTTTATAACTTTAATCATAATTAAACACCCTTGCAATAGATCCTCTCCTCATGAGAAAACAGATCTTTAATTGCTTTGCGTAATGAATTGCCAGTTCTAGCATCCTGCATTAACATTCCCATAATTATTAGCTAAAAATGGTGACCATACATCATTAATGTACAATAATTCCTCAGTCTGAAACACTGACTCCTATCTAATTGTTTCCCCTCTATTCGTTCAACGGTGTATATTTCCAGTATTCCCTTGATTACAAATTGTCGCTGCATGTATTTGCATGAAGCTGAGTGGAGGAACATGAGGGGCCGCGAGGCTTCATATCGCACCTCATATGTGCTCAGACTCCATCATGGTTCATCGAACAAACGCCGGTCCTGGTACAGAGTGGTACAAATTTTCTGGGCCCTGATTTATTGTCCCATTACATGTTTGTTCTGCTGTATTTACAGACCATTCACTGAACGCATCTATCAGGAGAAGAGTCAGCACCGCAAACAAGAATAATCGCCTCCCACCCGGGAGCCTCCTCTTGGTTTTCCCTTCCCGTCACGATACGGAGACAGACGGACTGAACAACTGAATGTGTTGCTTCCAGGCTCCAGTATAGATAGTACAGTAGCACTTAAGACTCTGCCCCACGTGTTGATAGTACAATTTTCTATCCCAAGCAAAAGCTTCATGAATCTTAAGTTTCGATTCCCTGCATTGTTGTGTTTTAGATTCTTTGCCACTCAGCTGAGGTACTTGCTCGTTGTTTCTGACAATTTTTCCCAGATTTTTCTTAGCAAGCATAAAATGAGAGAGGCTAATGTCTAACTGGACACTTAATATATCTAAAAACCATATCCTCACACTTGACACCCACTGAATGGCAAGGTTTAATTTATCAAATCTAAAAATATGCAGAAGTTTAAACAAACAAAAAAAAAATCAACTTGTGCATGGGTGAGCTTTTGCCGACAACTTTCAATTTTATCAATAAATATAACTTTGCAGTTCCTCAGAGATAAAATAGTGATGGTGTAATTGCTTTGAAACTATTGGAAAGTATCATTTTACGCAGAGTAAAAAAGTCTCTTCTGCCCAAGAGACACGTACAACTAGGTAGCATTTGAAGTCTCAACAGACAAGATGCTCAGTGCAAATGTGTGTCCAAAATAGAAGCCCATCTCCTCCATATTTATGTAGCACCGTTTTACAATTTTCTTATAAACCAAACTTTAAGAGGTGTGCAGGAGCATGAGAACAGCTCTGTATATTTTGGCCAGATTCGGTTAAAAAGGGTAAGGAAAAAACAAACAAAAGCAAAAAAAAAAGAATGAACTCTTTTTGTTTTACATTCCTGCCTGTCACTTGTGTTATGGGTTTTGGGTTATGAACCTGAAATAGTAAAACAAGTTTATTCAACTCGCGTGTTATTGGTTTTTATCTCACGTTATTGAATGTTCTTCCGAGTTTCAGTTCTTGTTTCAGTTCTTCGGCCCGACTTTTTTATCCATCTTTGCTTATCCTCATACTCGCACACTCTGCTGTTCTGTGTGAAAAGTTACATTCTACTGTCCTGGTATTTTCTATCGGATTTTCTGTCCAGTGCAGTTCAATTCTCAGTTATATGTCAGTGAGTTTGTCAGAATTATTTATTGGGCAAAAAGTATCTCAGCCTGTTTCTTGTATACCTGCCGGAAGACCCAATCTTCTTTAATTTTGCAATAGATACAGTCTATTTGTTCTGCGCTTAAAGAACAGGTGTCTGCTGTTTAACTGCATAATTTCCACAGCAAAAACGTAAAGAGAAAAATAAACAAAATGGAAGCCTTTCCTTGAATGACCGGTTATGCTGTTAATATTTATTTAATTTTTTAGTGCTAAAATGTCAAATTAAATTATTGACACAAAGGTGGGCTGAAAAATATTCTGGTTGACCCATCGCTTTGTGACGCATGATGATTGGGTATTCTTATGTAATACAGAAAGCAACCATGGTGAACCCGCAATAAAAAGAAAAAAAATGTTTGAAACTAAATACAGTTCATTTATACTGAATAACATTTTTTTCCTTTTGAACTTATATCCCTTCTTACTGGTGATGATGTTTTTTGAAAGATTTCTGCATTTCCTGTATTGAAGACATCCTCTATTTCTATTTAATCCAATCTAGGTTCAAGCTAATTGAAAGAAGATGAGCGTTCCCCATTTTGTCTCCCGAGTCTAAGCTATCCTATTTTTTCAATTCCCTCTGAATAAGGCAAATATTTTAATGGAAGTTTCCTGTACACTTTTGCTCGCACTGTTTTTTCAGAATAAATTATCTTCTTAGTGATTGGTCTCAGAACTAAATAACTGTAGTTGTAGCAGTGTGTTGAAACCATGACTCGGTTTAAGCCGTCGCCAAAAATTGAGACAAATATTGTTGTCGGATGAACCTTCGCGTGAACACATTTATTGACTTGGCATGACGTGTGGTAAAAAAAAAAAACGAAAATAAATTATAGAGAAATTCACTCATTTGCTATAAATGAATTCACATTTATACTTGCGGCGCAAACGACAGTTGTAACTTTGCTCTTGTGTTTCCACAGTACCTACCTGTAAACAGCTCTTTCAAATACATCGTTAAATTCTATTCATTTACAACGTTGCAGTATATATATGAACTTTAACATTCTTAACATCAGGCTAATGAACTTACAGCGTTGTGACATGTACTGGACTGTCTCAGAAAATTAGAATATTGTGATAAAGTTCTTTATCTTCTGTAATGCAATTTAAAAAAAAAATTACTTTTACTTGATATTCTAATATTTAATGATAGGATTTTTGAGTTTTCTTAATATGTAAGACATAATCAGCAATGTTAAAATAATAAAAGGCTTGCAATATTTCAGTTGATTTGTAATGAATCCAGAATGTATGACATTTTTTGATTTTGTTATTGCATCACAGAAGATAAAAAACTTTATCACAATATTCAAATTTTCTGAGACAGTCCTGTCTCTGCCTCACCTCACCTGAACAGCAAGTGACTGAGCGGATGTGACGTCACTAGACATCAGATTTCAAAATAAGAAAACTTGTCCTACAAAATTAAACTTCTGCAGTTGGTACATACATTTCCACATCAGTCAAGTAACAGGTAGTCTTTAAAGAAGAAGTGTGCAAAATAAATGGACAAACGCTTTCAGGAAAGCACAGTACTCGTGACACTCTTTCCTTCACACAACCACTATTTTGTGTATCTCCAGCTTTTGTTTCATCCACTGCCAGAGGCTGTTGAAAAATGATACATTGCTCTTTCAGCGTGAATGAAACACGATCTTGACGAAAAGTGATCCATAACAATGTGACTTTGCCTGATCGTGTACTGGATAGGGAATGCTGGGTTGCAAGATTAAACCCTTTCACACGTAAAACAGCTACACAACTTGGCTTCTTTTTTTTTTTCAATTATGCAGGGGATGGCATTTGGTTTAGATCTTGGGTTGGCGTGTTTTTAAACATGAGTTAACAACAGGAAAGTTCGCCCAGTCCTGTGTCCCTGTACAACTGAAGCGGCACTGAACTTAAGGAACAAAATTGTAATTAAATACCTTCTGCATATACAATAGCTGCCACCTGTTTGTACACCACAGCCTGCTGTATTCTCAGAAAAAAATCATAATTAAGAATAGAAGACCTTAACGGATAAAAGAGTGCTTCGCTCCTGCAAATATTTAATGAGAGCAGAGTCTGTGAATTTGCAAGCAAACAAAAACATAATTTGTATAAATGCAAAACCTCAGCGGTTGCACAAAAGCTGCATTCAATGATTATTTCAGAGATATTTCACATTTAGGTTAAATGAGCCGGGCAGAATAAAATAAGTGTTAACATTTTATGGCTGTGTTTTTGTGGTGATTCAAGTGGTGCAAACACAGGGTCTACACAGGGACAAAAACACAGACAAATATCTGAATGACTTTCATCTTGCACTTGCAATGCATATTTATATTAAAGTTTTTTAAATATCTGAGGAATCTGACCCAAATAATAATACAGTCAGGAATTTGGCCTTTTTCTCATCACTGAAGTCATGCTTTCACCATCTTGTTCTGTTTAAATAGAATATGTGGTTTAGAAACAGTAACAAAGGGAATTTGAAATTTATGAAATTGTAAGATTATATGCAGCTGCACTCAGTGTCTGTCCTTTTCATTACCTTTTTTTGAAGGTGGACTTTTAGTTATTTCATTAATATATCTGAAATTTTAAGTTCATACAAATAAATCCTGTAATGGGAGTTTTAAATTTAAACTTCACATAACAAGCTGTATGAGTGTGCACTGAATATGATATTTTTTTTAGGCCTTCAATATCAAAATTTAGGTCAGACTTCCTTTTTGTTCGTCCTCCCTCTGCAGACATCATTCAAACCCATATTCTCATATGGGGACCATTTGTTTGTGAACATTTTCTTTTGAGTGAAATCTTTGCAGGAGCCGAATAATAGTGCCAGCTGGAGCGCTGAAAAACACAAAACATACTGAGTCCCAGTTGTTTTTGTGCTAATTTCAAACTGAAAAACCAATATCATAACACTGTAATCTTCGGTAATACTTTTAATTGGGTCACATTTTATCCACTTGAGAATTTGTGGACATTGTGTCACAAGGCAAATCGATCAAATAGTGATGATTAATGGCACCCTGGCAAAGGTACTATAAATGGCCTGTAAAGCCACCCATACATTTTTTGGCATTTTATTATTTACTTGTTATTGTTGTTGCAGATGTGTTTCATTTCAAAATGTTTGTATTTATATAGTAAATTTTCCCTTTGACCATGTGGGCTCCTCCGGTTTCTTTGTTTGCCTCCCACAGTCCTAAAGAAGTCAGTTGGTCAACTGAAAAGGGTGGATCATTCATAGGTGTGATAGATTGCATCGATTGTTACTTAATATGGCCTGGTTATTGACAGGTTACCAGTCCTTGTTAAACCACACCTCTCACACTGTCAGCATAGATGTGCAAAATGAGTGATACGGCTATATATATCATGTACATATACTGTTGACATTTGAGTTTGACTTGTATCAAACAGCCTGGAAACATAATTTCATTGTAGAATCTTAATCTTTGTTGCATGTTTTCTTAAACTTGCAATGACAGGATTTTTGGCCATTGACATCTAAATTCCATTAAATCCTGCTTGGAAATCAGGAGTCAAGCAGGAATTCAGGAGCTCAGGACCCCTATAGTGATGATTATTCTTGGTATCGCAAGGATGTTGATGCATGTGAGCCAAAAAAAAAATTCAAAATGGAAGTTTTGACTCCACATTTTGAGTTTAGTTGATTCTGAGAAAGCGAAGATGACCTGAAGCGAAGTGTATTACTCTGAATAATGGTGTCTGCCGCATAAGCAAACTCTGAGCAGAACATTCTACATGCACAAGTATTTATGAAATACTTTCTTTGCAAGCACACAGTTTATTACAGTAATCTGCTGCACTGGAGGTACGAATGTTGCTTTTCAGTATCCGACCAGCTAAAGCATCAAACATACACATCAGCATCATTATTTTGCATAATGCTGTCAGAAGAAACATGTATGGCTGTGTGTCATCTTTCCTACACCATTTTGTTTTGACTTTTCAAATCATAGGACATCTAGTACATCTTATGTAACAAAACAGTTTTGCCAACAAGGAAGACACATATTTCAATTTCATGGCCTGACATAGCTTTTGCTACTTTTCCCAAAGTTGCCAATTTAGTGACTATCACTACTTGAGGCGAAACCTTTCATTTGCAATCATCTTATTTCCATAATGATGGAAAAGATTAGAAGGGTGGGAAGGCAAATTTTAAGAGGCCCTAATTCTAATCAGAACTCGAAAGACTCTTGGAAAGCTCATAAACGTTAAAGTCAAAGCTAAAACCTAACTTTAAATGAGGGCTGATCACCAATACTGGATGAACCCTGTCAATGTCCGATATTTGATTTTCAGAGGGCTCATCACCTTTTATAATCCAAACGCTACTTTTAATAATTTTTTTATTTGTAATCACATGGTTTGCCCTAAAGTTCACTTCAATACACAAGTTTGGTACAAATCTCTGTAAAAAAAAAAAAAAAAAAAAAATCTTGTTTATTTTTGTGTTTTTCTCATCCTCACTTCTTTGTTGGAAGTTACACACGTTAGAGCGACATGTTCTCACACTTTATTCTGGTTCTACACCTTCACCCAGATACAGGTAGATGACAGATTTTTGTCATCCTTCTTGAGAAAAACGTTGATGCCTCGGTGAAGAGGTCATGTGACACAGTGTCGGTGTGATTATCCTACAGAAACACGGGGGGGGGGGGGGTATGGTTTATCTGGAAGCGAGGCCCCCGGGAGAATATCAGAGTTGATATTAAAATAAACAGTGGGTTTGAGGGAGGCCAAGTGCTGCCGTCCACTGACTCGGTGACGCACAGACAGAAGTTTGTTAAATCGATCTTCACAGACACAGACAATACGCTCACTGATCCTGCCGACGTTTAAAAGGCTCAGGGGCCAGTCACACTTGCAGTTCTCACCACAGATTATTTTTTTATTTTCAGGAGTGAGAAGCAGTGCTCTGCTCGCCTGCTTTATATTTTTAAGGTCACATTCCTCTTTTTTTTCCAAGGGGGGGGAGGGGTAACTGACATCCTGCAGCTTGGATTGATATTATTGAAATGAAAGACTCTTAAGTCTACGTTCAAAGCGAATTAATGTGTGTAGCTGTCATGTGCTTATTTGGAATTCTACAACCTTACTTGTCAATTTTTCAGCTCACAGTGAGAGAGACCAGTGAGAAAAATATATTAAACTTCTAGAAAATGCTCACATGTTTTAAAAAACAAACTGTGTGTTTCAATTGCATTTTTTTGATGTTTGAAAAGATAAGAAAGTAAAAAAATAAATGTAAGTTTAGCTAGATAATTCCCTACAATGAAATTGAATTTTAAATGTAAAATCATTATTGCAGTTATCAAAATGTTTATTTACATTTATCAGTTGTCAGATCAGTCTGGAATAGTTTAAGTATGTCCATATCGTTATTTTTTATTTCTATTTATTTAAAGTCATCCAATCAGCAGAGCAGAACACATTAGTGGGTGCGGTATGAGGATCTTGAGCAAACTCAGAAAGGAGTTCAAGTAATGAACATTTGCCGCAGTTAATAATTCCATTAATTTCCCTAAATTTTCAGCCACTGATGACAAACATGAGAGGACCTCTCCCTGTCTCTCTCTCTCTCTCTTCTCCGCCCCTCGGGCTGCCGCCTTCGAGTCAGACCTGATGTCAGACCTCAGGCCGCCAAGCATAATGTCCTCCTTCAAACCGCACAATATAAACTACATTTTAGGATCAACCTCCTGAAGTTTCAGTCATCTATGTTGTTTTGCTCCACTTTGCCCAGTGACTGTGAGCTGACTTTCCCTGCAGCGGATGGATGTGAAAACAGGCTGCTAGTGTAAAGCCCAGACATAAAAAAAAGTGTTTGACTGGAGGTCAGAGTTATGTAAAGTCCTTATTGTGTTTAAGTTATAATACTGAACCATTTTTGGTTAGTGTAATAGTTATGATTTCGTTCATCAAATAGTCTACATGGAAAGTTTGGATCGGAAAAGTCACTGTATCTTGTAGAATCATGGAGTCAATTCATTCCTGTTCAAAAAGAGCCATTTGTGTGTGACACAACTGGTATGTTGTACTTTTAGTTTTTATACATTATTTTAGATGCTTTTACTTAAGTGTTTTAACTGATGTTCCATTTATTTATTTGATTATTGGTCTGTCTGTTTATTTATTTATTTACTTATCTATTTATTTATAAGTGCAGCCGCAGATGGCCTGCAGTCAGAGGAGCAACTGATACACTGGGAAATTCCCGTTTGGACTTGGGGGGCCTCCTGGTTTGATTTAGTCAATAATAATAACAACAATAATAATGATAAAAATAATAATTTTATTTTCAAATGGTTCAAAAAATAAATGAAATCAATATTAATAAATAGAATCTGAAGAAGAAGCTTGTGGGGGAAAGTAGTCGGACCTCACTGCATGAAGTTAATTCAAAATAAGTTATAATAAAATGTCCAGCTGCTTCTCACTGGAAACTCAAAGTGCAGAGGCCCAATCATCAACAACCACATAACGTAGGGGAGGGTTTCTTTTTAATGTTCTGATTCTTCACAGTATCGGTCCAGTTGGACAGAATATGATCAAATGGTGCTCAGTTTTAGCAGCATCTGCCCCCCCGGTTGCAAAATAGACCAGCCACTTGTTCCACTCCCTCCATGGGAGTACAGCTGCAGCCACATCAAAACCCCACAGCCAGACGTCATGCAGATTAGATCCAAGCAGAGCTTCAATTTTCAAGGTGTTTTCAAGCTGCGCGGTGCGTCTGCAGGTGTTCCAATTTAGTCTGAAATGCTCCATCTGCTGCGTTTGTGCCTAAAAACGTCAACTGCCAGTATTTCTACAAGATATTCAGCTGCACCTCGTCACATTCATGGTACATAAATAACACAATCATACGCCGCACATCGCAGCTAAAATAATGAAATCCGACTAAGATGACTGAGTGACAGATGTTTTCCTTTTTTTTTTTACAAGTGTTACAACAGGACTCATGGGCATGAAAACTATGTGCTTTCTATTAAGTTTTTTTCTTTTAAATTTCTAGTTATTTATGTATCATCGGGTTTAGTGTCTTCATTGTGTTTGATTGAATGCATGTTATAATTTGGGTTTGAAAGTATATATAGTTTGTTCATTGAGAAAAACATCCTTCATGAACTTTTAAAATGATGCAAGGTTTAATATTACTATTAAAACTCTCCAATGAATTCATCGTCTTCTTCATGCATTTATTATGTATGCTGCTTATCCTGCAGCTGACACTGTCTGGCAGGCAGGGCGAAATCTAGCCAGGTCCTGTTGATCACAGGGCTGAGTGACGGCTTCCCATCTTGTTATCGTGTACTTTTGTGAAATATAACCATTCAAAATTAGTGTGGATCAATCATTCAAACGAGTTTTGCACAACATTAACAAAATACGTATGAGAAAATTGAAAAAAAGTTGGCATGATATCACTCATTAGTTTGTTTCCAACATAGCTACAACTCATATCATACTTTGCAGGGGATTGCCCGAATAATTCATCATAAATTACTTTCAAATCAACTACTAAGAACCTAAAAGTTTATGAGAAATTGGAAGAATATTTATCAGATATTAGTGAAAATCCTTAAGAAATTCAATAGACTTTTTTTTTCTTTACTTATTTGATCAGTCCCTTTTTACCAGCTAATCCAAATTTATGTGAAAATTATCCCCAACAAATCTACATCAATAAGCAACAGATCGAAACAGTTAAGTTTCGTGAAACGATGATGAATTTAATGAGTATTACATCTAATCCAGCCCGCATTGTGTTCAAGTTATCTTACCTATAAGTTTGTCATTCCTTACACCTGATCACCAATCCACCTACACACACACACGCACACACGCACGCATACACACACACACACACACACACACACACACACACATACACACACACACACACACACACACACACAAGTAAGAACCGCAAATAATCTACACAACATCGCGCTTTCAATGCCCTCCTTTGGCAGCTTTGAGAATTGCAGTCACCGAGTATGCGGTCAAACGAAAGGCCCCGTGAGTTTGCGAGTTTGTGCACGTATTAAGATTTGCAGAGAGAAAGTGCACATGCATATGCGCGTACTTGCATCAAAACTAAAGTAGGCAAGTTAAATTTCATTTTTTGCATTCAAATTAATAGGGATTTTTGGCTGTAGATCACACCTTCTTTAGGCGTTTGGAATCACTGACTGTCATAAATTGTTATTTTTTACTTGAAATTCATAATCTATCCTGTTGATGCTGCGTCCCATTAATTTGGAAGTCCGCTCGTAATTTCGCGGCTTCGCTGGAAAGGAAACGGCGCACTGACGCACCAGTGGGAGTTTTGTTCTTGTGTATCCCCTGCTTTCCGCGGAGCACCGACCACTTTCTGTGACGTGACGCCCGGGAAGGAGGGGCCGCCAGCGCGGATAAATAGCCGAGTCGCGCCTCGTTTCTCCAGACCAGACTCACCGCCGAGTATCCACGACGCCTCACCCCCTCCCTACACAAATACACCCTTGTGGCTCCTTCTTAAACATGATCAAGAAAATGTCACCGTCCGAAAGCGACTTCGACATCCCTGCAAAGAACTGCTACAGGATGGTGATTTTGGGATCCACCAAAGTCGGGAAAACGGCCATCGTGTCGCGGTTCTTAAACGGGAGGTTCGAGGAGCAGTACACGCCGACGATCGAGGACTTTCACAGGAAACTGTACAGCATCAAGGGGGACGTATACCAGCTCGACATACTGGATACATCGGGGAATCATCCGTTTCCCGCGATGAGGAGGCTCTCCATCCTCACAGGTACTTTACGCGCGCCTTTTTACGCGTAACTCGGTGCGCCTTTTCCTTTTTACGCAGAGCGCGTTTCGATAAATAACGGCAAGAATTGTGCATATCTTATACTTTGGGTGTTGTTTTTTCTTTTGCTGGCTTTTGTGCTAGTCCAAACTTTTAACCGCCTTTTTCTCCCTCCCCTCCAGGTGACGTCTTCATCCTGGTCTTCAGCCTGGACAACCGCGACTCCTTCCAGGAGGTGCAGCGGCTCAAGCGGCAGATTTACGAGACCAAGTCGTGCCTGAAAAACAAAATCAAGGAGAACATCGACGTCCCTCTGGTCATCTGCGGCAACAAGGGCGACAGAGAGTTCTACCGCGAGGTGCAACAGGAGGAGATCGAGCAGCTGGTGGCCGGGGACGACAAGTGCGCGTACTTCGAGATCTCGGCCAAGCGCAACGAGAACGTGGATAAGATGTTTCAGACGCTGTTTACGTTGGCCAAGTTACCTCACGAAATGAGCCCGGACTTGCACCGCAAGGTGTCCGTGCAATACTGCGACATGCTGCACAGAAAGTCTCTGAAAAACAAGAAGCTGAAGGACGTCGGGGAGGCGTACGGCATGGTGACGCCGTGCGCGCGGAGACCCAGCGTGCACAGCGACCTTATGTACATCAAGGAGAAGGCCGTGGGAGGAGGTCAGGGGAAGGACAAAGAGAGATGCGTGATCAGTTAGAAGAGAAAAAGAAAAAGGCCTCAAAACCGTGAGACATGATTTAAATGGAGCCTTTGCGCGTGCGCGTGCGCGTGCAGGGGAGGGGGGGGGTCGAGCTTTTGAGCGTCTGGCCGCGCTCACGCACTCCCGCCGGCGGAGGCTGGGACGAGCATCCCCGCCCGCCTGACCGCTGCTGCCCTCCTTCAGGACACTGACGCGTGGAAACCGCCAAAAAAAACTTGTTTTTTTTCTCCTCGAGAGACATCCAAGAATGTTTGCTTGTCCTGTCAGTCAGAGCCCAGTGTGACGTGGCTTCATACCTTGTCAGACACACGCGTCGTGGCGTGAAATGTATTGTTGACGTCATGCCTTTTACACATTTCCACGGAGAGAGAGCGAGAAAGAGCGCAAAAAGACTCCTGGACTTCTGGCGCTGCAAGAGGGAGAGCAAATGTTTACATCTTGTCATATAGATTTTATAATATATAAGTACACTTGAATGTTTTATTTGCAATCAGAAGTATTTTTTATTGTGGATGTATATTTATTGTTGATGTCATTTTTTTGCAAAATAAGTCAAAACAAAATCTCAAAAAACAATAAAAGAAGAATAAACTATCTTTGCCTCAGTGCGTCAGTCAATTTGTTTTGTCTTTTTTTCTTTTGGTTTAGCTTGTTATTGTAGTTGCTCTGGTGTTTTGAGCACACAGCACATCCAACTGAAACAATAATCAATATTTTCCTGCCATTCCCAGGATCCCTCCGCCCACTCCTCCCTAAATCAAGTACCTCTTCACCAAAAAATTGCTGCAGCTGATGCAACAACCCGTACGCACACTTTACCCCCGCAGAGCTTTTATGGCTGATTAAGCGAGGAGAAAAATCAATCCAGTGTCTGAACAGATAGTTGACCATCATTTCACGGGGAGCCGTGAGAATGACATCTGTTTGCACCAAAATCACTTTATCTACTGACTTTGTGCAGGTTTCCTTAAATGTGGAAAGAATTAGTTGACACCGAGCCAAAGTTTATTCTCAAACATGCAGTTATATCACCTTGTGGCTTGTTGCATCATGTGGAAGTTGAAAGTGATTTGACACCTTTCGTTGCAAGGCCTGGACACAGGGCACTGTCTGTTCTCGCCACTTAATTCAGCTTTAAAAAAAAAAAAAAAGAGAAAAGGCACATGACTCCATAAGTACAGCAGTTTCCCCTGTGATAAAGTGGTGCTCTGACGTGCACGGGCCCCTGTCAGAGGTAATCCTGAAAGTCTTGACCTGTCGGTTCTCACAGGGGTGAGAACATTTTTTATTATTGTGCAGCAGGAGTGAAGGACACAGTGCTGTGTTTACCCCCCCACAGTAACACTGTGTGCTTCATTTTGCCTTCATAATGAACAAAACCGACTGATTTCATTAATATGCGCTGTGTCCTCCAGCAGAGGAGCAATATTTATTTTTCTCCCCCCTGGTGAAACGGGCGTCGGATGCTTCCCCCCTGAGGGGCTGCAAGGGAAAAGCTCTCTCCCAGTCATGTAATATCCCGAGGAGATCAGCGTACGCAGTTTCATCTGAGCAAAAATTGCAGAGCAATTTTTTTTTTTTCAGCAGAGAAAACAATGTACCATCAGGAGAATAAATACAGAATGTGCTGTGGGCCTTTGCATTATAGCACTGAGAGGATGAGTCAAGCTACAGCCAGGATTCTCATTGAATCTGCAAAATGTATAATCCTAACAAGTTACAAGGGTACTAATTGGGATGTACGTGTTTCAGGCTGCTGGGATTAACCATGTAAAAGAAAAATACTTTGATGCAAAAAGTATTTAGTTTTCATAAATAGATTTTTTTTTCTAATTCTCATTTTGGGTATACTGATCCAGAACAGCCAGGAGAAATTAAAAAATGCATAACATATGAAGCTCTGGGGCAAATAAAGATCTTCCTGTAGCTTTGCAGAACTTCTCTGGTCCGTCGTAGTTAAGGGAATGCATTTATAGGAACAGTTATTAGGGAAGGGCTTATTACTCTTATTCAAATATGATTTTCAAATTGATAACTATCAAAGACCTCTCACAAAGACATCCATGTAAACACTTGGAAAGAACGGCCAAATTTCTGAAAAGGGTTTTCCAAGTTATCCAGGTCATCGTGGCCCCCAAAAACACCTTATCATAAAGAGCCAGACTTGTTTTCTGAGTGTTTTCTGAGAAGAGGAACTGGAAGTGTGTGTCTGACACAAGAGTTGGAATGTCTGCAAGACCTTGAAACAGAAGCGTTTCCAGAGCTATAAACTCTATTCTAATTACTTAATCAAACATTTCTTTGGAGAGCAAATAACAGAGATATTCTTTTCACTGATCCAAAGGTAATGTTTATGAGCACAAAGCCAGTTGGTTTATTAGCATACTGTATATTTAGTCACAAAAACAGAGGTGGATTTAAAGCTCAGCAGCAAAGTCGTAATCCTTTTTCTGCCCATTTTCTATTACTGCCAGTAAATGGCCCAAATTCCACCACCATGCAATTCTGCCTCAACATTTCTCCCCACATCAAACCCACTTTTACTCTTTCTGAGACCTATATCGATCAGGGACCCTATCAATATCATGGAAATGCAATAGTAAAAGATTGTAATGGAAAAATGTAACTGATTATTCCGCTTGATTCCAGTCTGGTTTCTGCAAGCGTTTATAGCAGTTTTCAGTGTCTCCCTGGGCTGGAGATGTCAGGCTGCAAACACCAGGGATATAAATATCACATCAAAGGGATGTGAGGAAGCAGGGCAGTTGTTTTCATCCCAGGAGTTCCTAAAAATTGAGAAAAATTAAAAAATAATAATTGAAAAATGACAACCTCATTGATAATAGACACAAGGCTCCCGCTGATCACAGCAAAGACTGTCATTATACATCAGATAAAATGGTATAATCAGATGACATAAGGCTCAAACGTCATGAATAAGGAGGGCATTGTGTCCCTTTTGCATTCTGCGGTAGAATAACAGCTGGCTTTTGCACCCAAAACCACTTTAAGGAGTCAAAAAAAGAAGTAGATATACTGTTGTGCATGCATAAAATATAATGTTGGCATTGTAGATGATATATTCAACCATATTTTTGAATCTATTCTGGCGCAGCTACAGACAATGATGCGTGTGTATCCAGATAGATTAAAAAGATATTACCATGTTTTGCATTGCAAGTGGCTAATGTTTAAAATAACATGGTTTATTAAATAAACGATTTTTTTTTCTTCCCTTGCAATTTAAGTATTATATGAAAGTTATTTCGGGCTCAGTAACTCTCTGAAGGTTTTGGTCGTGAACTGCGTAGACAACAAAAATAAAGCATGTGGGCTTTTAGGAAGAGAAAGGCTCGCTCAGACTGGAAGGTGAGCCTCCGAAACATTGTGCAGAGCGGCGCAAAGTGAAAAGCCGGAATAAATGCACAGAGATGCAAAAGACATAGAGAGATCCCCTTCAGATGTCAGTCTGCCACCCACTTACACACGCACACACTTACACACACACACTCTCGCTCTCTCCATTAGACTTTGTCTCTTTTATCACTGTCACTGTTCAACAAATGCAACAAAAAGATCTGAATTGAAACTAATCAGACAAACTGAAAACACAACGTACAGATACAAGGCCCTCGAAGCTATAACATAGGGGTTACTAATAATGATCCTGTACCAGCCTCGACCGGACCAAATCACCATGGTTACTAAGTCATCATGTGCTCAGTGTCTGAATACCTACAGTCCTGGCCAAACAGACTAAAAGTGTCGAGTTTGCAGTGAGGTAGCAGGTAATAAAGAAAATAGCTGGTGGAATAATTTCTCGTCCAGGCATTTAAAATCCACTCTGGGCTTATAATCAACAACACCGAAAGCCTGCTGAGCCGCTGTTTTTCCACGTGCGGTTGAACTGCACTAAGTATCCCCAACTCCAGACAGGACTCCTGCCAGCGTTGAACAAGAGACCACTTTGTGATTGTGATTGGAAATAAAACTTCACTCTCACCGATTAGAATTTTGAAGAAGAATCCAGACTATTCATTAAATCCAATGAGTGCAAAACACTGCAGTCAAACGGACGTCATCAGGTGTGGCCTACTTTTGGTCACGTTCTCATTGCTTGAACAACAGTTGTACTTTCAGCAAGAATGTATCTTTATCTATTCAAGCGATGAGGCCCATTTCAAATCCCTCAATCTGATCTTCGCTGTTACCATGACGTCTAACCATTTCATAGAATGGAATGCTCCAAAAAAAATAATAGTATGAGCTGTTAAGAAATTTTTATCTGTTTGCCAGTCACTCCGGCGATCACTTGACTTTTTTTTTTTTTTGCTTTCATTTTGTGGGATGGCGGGTGATGTGACCGAGACAAGCGCGTCGACATGCATCAAGAGTGAGTCATCGACGGATGTAACGGAAAGAGTCCGATAATTTTTTTTTAAATAAAACATTGTTGAGCCTCAGATGATAAATTAAATGTATTAGTATAAATTATTTATCATTTCCATGCTGCCCGGTATCAAATGACAGAGTGTTGGGAACTGCTAACTGGGCTACCAGAGCTCAGGCTTTAGCTGGTGTTTGTGGACAAGTAAGCCGATGTGAATTAGCAACGTTAGCCACATGGTTGAAACATGAAGTACTATTGTAATACAATCTATAAATTATATATAATTTTTTATACAATCATCAAATGTGTTTTTTTTTTTTGTCACCCAGCTCCAGTAATGTCTTTTTCGAAACCTGCCATGAAGAGATAGTTTGCAGACAAGCGCGCATAATTTCAGGAAACGTGGGAAAACATTTTTTTTTTCTTACTCAGCGCAGGGGCACCTCGACATGTCTTACATTTACAGAGAAAGGTCGCGGTGCACAAGGAATACAACATCAGACGTCATTACTCAGCTACACATGCTAAGGAGTTTGCACAACACCATGGAGATGAGAGGGAGACCCAGCCAATAGCCAATCTTAAAAGATGGGTATGGAGGCAACACATTTTTTCAAGAAAGCAAGCAAAGAGAGAGAGAGAGATGCGGCAGTTAAAGTCAGTTATGTAGGAAGTGAGATGATTGCTAATGTAGGAAAGCCATTAAAAGGCAGCACGTTCATCAAAAAGTGTATATTATAGGCAGTTTCACAACATCAGCCTTTAAACCAACACACCAGCAAAGCACATATCTGACCTATCAGGTAACATATATAACCAACTGTGTGAGAAAGCCAAGCTTTTCTGCACATACTCAGTCCGTCTTGATGAGAACACGGACATTACTTATACTGCGCAGCTTGCAATTTGTGTCTGTGCGACAATTTTGAGGTGATGCCAATGCATGGATTGCCAGACCACCAAGAGATATAGTCCGCCAGCTGCGTGATGCCATCGCGGATACTGGTTCACCAAGGAAGAGATTTGCCGGGGTAACAATTGTCGGAGGATCATCAATGAAAGGGAGGAAAAATGGACTGGTGGCACTTGTTCAAAGAAAACTGGAGGAGGCCATTGCGTTGCACTGCATTATCCATCAGCAGGCACTCTGAAGCAAATCCCTGAACTTTGACAATGGGATGTTTGTCCTTGTGAAATGCATTCACCATATCCGATCCAAGGTCTTAAAGCATTGGCAGTTCCACACCTTTTAGAGGAAATACAGTCAGCATGAGGATGTGTTTTTACTTTATTGATCCCCAATAGAGAAATTCGAATGCTACACCAGCACAGGGCAAGAGGACAGGTATTAAAAAGGCATTAAAAGGGACAGAAAGGACAGAGACAATACATTTAAAAAGTAGATAAAGATGTTAAATAGGACAAGACAACAATAAATAAAATGACGAAATAGATAAAAACTCACAGGAACAGGGACAAAGTTGCAAGATGCGACTAATTCACATCAGAGCTGTGTGTTGTCCAAACAAAGATGGTGGCAGACACAAAGAAACGTCTGAAGCATTCAGTTCTACACTGAATGGCTGAATGAGCTGCCCACCAGCCACCGCTCGTGTTTGTCCAGGATTGCACCAAGTTTGTCCTTCACCCACCTCTCAGCCGCTGTTTCCAAACAGTCCAAGTTCAATCCCAACACCAACAAGTTCCTCCTCAAACCACCACCTGCTTGGCCTCCTTGTGGAATTGTAGGTTTTTCCGGTTACCACGCAACAAAGCGCTCGATCAGTCGTCTGTACGCAGCATCATTGTTGATGTATCGAGGAAAGAGTCAACAGAAAACCTTGAGTTGTAGTGGAAATCGGAGGTGAAGACACAGAGGAGGGATGCTGACAGGAGAGTACCTTGTTATGACCAGAAGAAGATTTTGACAAGACTCAGATACACGGCCATCCATCCTGACATAATGAAACCATCCTGTGAGGTTTTCCGAAATCCAGGTCGTGATGTCAGGGTGAAGTTTTAGTTTTTGAGTTGAGAGCAGAAATGAAAGCCTTCATAGAGAACGGTGAGATGTCTGTCCTCGTGCTTGGTGATCCCAAATGGCTCACGGACTCAGCTTTTCTGTTGGCATCGCACTGGAGCTGAATGTACTTAACAAGAAGTTACAAGGCCAGGGGCAAATTGTCAGTGCTGCCTATGACGTGAGAGCATTTTCCACAAAATGTGTTATGGAAACCCCACCTCTCTCAGAGAAACCTCAACCATTTCCCATTACATAACAAAGTAATGGATGAAGGCGTAACATTCAGCTGTGAGAAGTATGCTAATGCCACGGTGAAGCGACAGCAGGAATTTGATCATAGGTTTGCGGACTTTAAGACACACAGAGTCTGACCCCTCCTTCGATGTGCAAGATGCCCCTCCAGGACTTCAAATGGAGCACATTGACCTGCGGCGCAGTTGTAAACTCAAAGCTCCAAGTTCATGGAGGTAAGTGGAGGTAATTTTTGAGAGAATTCCCCCCTGACCTTCCCTAAGCCTTCCAGTATATTCAGGCAGATTGTGTGCACACATTGGAGCTCATATCTGTGTGAAAAGCTCTTCTCTTCACTGACTTTAACAAGTCAAAATATACATCCGAGGTCACTGTTCAGCATCTTCAAGCTATACAGAGGATCTCAATTACTTCCCCCATCAAGCCAAATGTGGCTCAGCTGTGCAAAAGGAAGCACTGCCAGGTAGAAGTAAGCACACCAATGTTCTGAAGGATTGTTATTGATATGTACTGAGAAGATTGGATGGTTGTACTTTTTTTTTTTGGAATGCTTGAAACATTTTTAATGTTTTAATACATGATACAGCCCAGCCTCACCCAGACTCCACTTCAGTGGCCCCCAGGTAAGTTGAGTTTGAGATCTCTGTTGCATAATGTCCCTACAGCTATGTAACCATTATTGTTATTCTTCATAAGAGATTGTTTGTGTCTGTCCCTCCCAAATCCTCCTCCCACCTCCATCACATGTTTGCTTTCTATCTCTTTGTCCTTCTATTTTCCCTGCACTGGTCAAGAAAGAGCTTTAGTTGGGATCTGTCCAGGCTTCTACCTAGTAAAAGGCAGTGTTTACATGCCGCTTTTGCCAAGCACTGGTACATGGGAGAGTGTCCTGTCTATAATTTTTATAGAATTTGTTCCAGACTTGCTCTCCCGCTCTATATGAAATGTGTAGAGGCAACTCTGTCATGATTTGGCGGCATATAAAAAAAAAAAAGTCTGATTTGACTTGATGAAGCAAATTGTTTGATGTGCATGTCAAATGTTTTATAAAAAAAAAACCAAAAAAACAATTATAACAGAGTTTATATTATCTTGGACAGCTTTGGAGGCTGTGGTTCAGTTGGTAGTGTTCATCCCTCTAATCGAAAGGCTGGCGGTTTGGTTTCCCAGCTCTTCCTGTCTGCATGCTGGGGTGTCCTTAGGCAAGACACTGAACCCCAAAAGCCTGGTTAGAGTGTGTGTGTGTGTGTGTGTGTGTGTGTGTGTGTGTGTGTGTGTGTGTGCGCGCGTATGCATATATATATATATATATATATATGTGTGTGTGTGTGTATACTGTAGACAACTTTCGTTCAGTGAAACAAAAACATTCTTGATTGGTGAAAAAGCTGTGCATGATGCACCTGACTGTTATATTGGATTTTCAGCAGCTTATTATTCTCTCTCTTGTGATTGTATTTATCAGGCACAGCGTGTCGTATAAATGTGGCCAATTTGCTGTAACGTCTGTAATAGGAGAGCTGTCAGACTTGTGGCTACTCTGTCAAGAATTCTCGGTGCTATCTTTCCAAGAATTATTCATACTGTACATGTATTCATTAGTTGTACCATCTTCCCTTGCGAGGGTGGTGAGTGGAAAAAGAAAATAATCACAGTCATTTATATCATTGGAAGTTTTTAGTCTGTGATTTATCCAACCTGCATGCTTCCAGTCTGCAGGAGGAAACAAGAGTGTTGTTTTCGGAGTGCAGGGACATTACTAAGTAATTCGTCCTTTCGGCGAATATCAAAAACCAAAGTGCATCTGGGGTAAGAAAGAGAGCAATACTTTAAAAGGATAATTATAGAATTCAACAGCTCAATGCATATTTTTTCCGTGTGTTTGTGTATCAATAATCCATAATTATCTGAATCAAGCAGATATTGAATACGGAATAGTTTGAAAGCAACTGCTTTGCACACACACATACAATTGACTGACACAGTCACACAGACAAAACAGTACTGCTTTTACCGTGGTGGCGCTTGAAAATAAAGAAATGAATACTTCCTGAAAACATAGCCTTCAGTTCTACATTGATGCGTAAGTGTAACTTTCCCTGAAATGAAAGGAAGGCCTCTCAAAAGATTGTAAAATGGATGTTTGATCAGCAGATTTTCACAGGAAAACATACTTAAATGTGGCATTTGTTCTCTTACTGGACAGGAAGCCATGTCCTGGTCAAACTGCCAGTACAATCCTAATGTTTTCATCCGAGTTTAGCAAGTAGCAGTAGGCTAAATGCATTTTACATGTCACCTAACCAATTCAAAAACTCATCAAATTCTATCGGCAGATCCACTTCAAATTGGATTTACAACAAGGGTATAAACATGTATTTTCTTTTCGCTCTCTGAGCACCTCAAACCTTAAATGTTCCTCTTGCTGTTAATTTCCAACTGCTACTCACAGGAAGAGAAATGATTGTAATTTTTGCCCAAATGAATGGGGATCATTTATTACATTACCTAAAGGGATTATATACTGACGTCACGTTGCATAGAGGAAACATCTCTTTGTCTGACTGACTGTTGATTACTTTTTTCTTTATCATTTAAATGGTCCTGCTGAGTGAACACAAAACAAAGTCTCTCTCCGGCGCTTTCCTCTGTTTTCCTCGTATTTTTTTGGCAACGTCCTTGTCTGAATGAAATCTAATAATGCGCAGTTGAATTGGAAATCCACTACCTTCATGTAACTCAACAATTCCTTTTTGAGGTATAATCAAATCAAAACAAATCCACAATGAGAGTCGAGTGACTTGGAAAGCTTTCTACGTAAGGACTTGCAGAAAGAGTTTATCTTTTTGATAATCAATCGGCAGATTTAGCAGGAGGAAAAAATGAATAGATCGTTTTGCTTTCAGGCAAACTGGTCAACAACACCGTTACCCAACACAGAGACGAACAGATCCCACTAAAGTGGAACCAACAAATAGTTGACTGATACAAGGACACTGTTAAACTGCTCATTGACTGGATACATCTCCATCCGTGATGGATGCGTCTCTGCTCAGAGCACTTTGGTCGGGCAAATGCAAACTAAAAACAAAGACGTCAAGACAACTCTGACATAACCACTTCTAAAATGCAATGATTGTTTCTCTGTGACCTGATTAGTTGAGGGTTCTTTGAAAATCTGAACTGTAATTTGTTGTTATTTACAAAATCACAGGCCAAACGTTTGATCACGAGGTAGGAAGTAATTCTATGATAATGAATCTGTAATGCGGGAATGAGAAGAAAGGGCACTTGAAATCTGTTTGGCTTCCTATAAGAGCAGAGTGTATGCAGGTAAAGCATGAATTTTTAAGATTTAAAATCCTAAATATTTTTCTGGTGTGATTTTGGGCGGAAGCACATGGAAGACTTATCTTACAATTTATTGCTGAATTTCAATCTATAAGTTCCTGTTGTGTTTCTCCAAACAACCTGCACAGGCTCGGTTTCACAGCAAGAAGATCCCTGGTTTGATTAAACCAACAGTCCTTTCTATACTGACTTTGCATTTTCTCCCCATGACTGCGTCAGACTCTGAAGACGTAATTGTCTAGACATGAGAATGAACAAGTGAATATCTGTATGTCTCTAGATGAGAGTGAATGAAAGAGTTAATGGTTGTATGATGTGTGAATGAGACCGTGAATGGTTGTGATTTACTAGCAACGGGTCCTGCAATGATTAACACTTAACAGTCAACGCGTATAACCATAGATTTATTTAATTTTTAAGAATTGTATGCAATAAGATACAAGATTCAAGTCAATTTTAACTTCAGATGAAAGGGATACATGTAAATAACTAGCCAATTGTGATCAGCCATTAGTGTTGGCCATGTGATAATATTAACATGACAAAAAAAGATAATAAAGCGCATGCCTTCGTCTATACATATGTCTTAAATTAACACATTTTTATTCTCTGCTTGTGCTCTGCTGGTTGAACATCACACGCCGGGCGGCAGACTCATCTAACAAATTACAAAAGTGAAGAGAAAACGTATTAGACGATTAAGTCCAGTATGAGATAATAGTGGCCGTTAGGGCCAACTACGTTTTAAACCCCATCTGTGAGGCAGACCATCACAGCACTGCATCCATTTCTCTTATATAATGATAATAATTGATGACATTACTGTTGGCAGCTGCCTATGAGCTCATACACACACCGCTTCCGTCGTCCAGTGTCGGGTAATGAAATATCCAGCCTTCAATTTGAAAAAAAAAAAGGCCAAAATTCTACTTGTGAAATTTTCTTTGCACAATTTTGGATGACTTGCACAGTTTCAGCCAGCGGACTGAAAATTGAATTCATGCCGAATGGAATTCCTGTGCAGTCATTAATATCTGTCCATTTATTTTTTCATGTGCTCTGTTTGTGTTGCTCTGTCTCAGCAGGTTATTTGCAGTTCAAATACTGCAAGTAGGAGAACACAATCTCACCAAAAGCTGCAATTTAATCAAACGTTTTCAAAATTAGCATTCGCCACATTTCACATCAGGCACCTTGAGTTGTGACCCGACAATTATTCTACTTCACACTGAAGAAATTAATTGTGCGTAATCAGTCTTTGGAAGGAAGTGAGTTTAATTTACAAATTAAAGGATGAATATGTTTTGTGCAATGATATGAACATGTTCATCCTTTAAATAAACCGGATCCTGAAAATTACATCCATTTTCTTTCATTTGCTACTGTAGTGTAGCCCCTCCCGTACAGATATTAGCAGTCTGCCCATCAAAACAGCTACAGTCATTGAGAACAGCACAGCATTTCTCGCTGTGTTTAATTTTGATTTTAAAGTTGTGTTGCCACCCTTAGTGCCACCTTCACTGGTGTTTCTACACACTGCGTGGTCCTGCAGCTGTCGTCGTGTCCGCCAAGTTGGATCCAAATGCGGAGGCATTTGATAAAGGAATTTATCGAGACGGATTACATCCCAGTGCTTCCACCTCAGGACAAGACTGTTCCAAGGTTCATTTCCGACGGGGGTGAATGGTTGCGTGTCCCAACATGTTGCGATATGCGACGCATGAGCGCTCCAGGGTGAACCCCACCTGGCCAATGACAGCTCGGATAGACTCCGGCCTCCCGGCGAGTCTGAGGGCAGGGTAAACATTATAGATAGTTAATCGATTGACAGCTACATCCCCCTGATCAAAAACAAGACATTGAAGTTAGCAAAGTAATCATTTTAAAAGATGTCTGAGCTGATAATTCCTGACAATGCAAGCCTACTTTGTTGCTTTTTATTAAATACATTTCTCCCGCAGCGACACGGAGTGCAAGCACACTTTTCATTGACTCAGGATGTCCGGATTTCGTTGCAATTGTCAAATATAATTTGTGTTGTGCTTGCTGTGCAGACTCAAACTCATCCCCTTTTTTTTTTTTTTTGTTTTTGGCTTGTTTGTTATTATTCCACGCTCCCAGGGGCACTGCAGCACATGACCAGGTTGACTTTGGTTAGGAAGTAAGGAAGCCAAAGGAAGTGATATGAGGTTAATGCATCACTTATTACACAATTCAAAAAGAAAAAAATACTTGCTGTGTTATATTTGGGTTCAGTATATTGGGATGTGTAAACTTGACTGTAAGTCAAGTACATAATTAGACCGGCCAAATCACACAGCATCCATCTGCAGTCGTGCTTTGTCAATATTACTGTGTTGACATCGATGCCTGCCCCCATCCTGACTTACGGGTTACAAAAAAGGATGTCTAAATTCAACACTCTGCTGACGTTTTACCTTTTGATTTGACAACAAACGTGCCGCATCTGGTTGTTTAACCCGTTCACATGGTGTTGTCAAAAATGTTTTAATAGCACAGCTTACCAGTTCTCAAAATCTTATTAAGTGTGTTTCAAATAGGTAATTGAAATATTCACAATATAGCATGGTAGTAGATTTATACTGAACTCTGAAAAGTAGCAGTCGATTGCCAAACTATATAACAAAACTATGATGTCGTGAGAAAAAGAATGTGATTATTTTATGGTTCTTATGATTGTGGGTTTTTGGCACTTAACAAAATAGACAAATATTAGATTATAAACATGATGATACTGCTTGTGGTACATAATCCAAAGAAAAACTGGAATCGCCTCTCCAACATTTGTGTTTGTGTGTGTTTTGACATCAAAGCTTTGTAAAAGTTTTATAATCTACAAAACATTTCCATCAAAGTACTCTTTTGTCCTCCTAAACAACTTAGCTCGTAACCCCCAGTTATTATTATTAGTAAGCACAGGATTTCCGAACTAAATTATTTTGTTATAATAAATTCGACAAAATTATCTGACCTCAAGATCCATTTAATAACACTGTCACTCATCCACATTTTATGGATTCCATTCCCTCTGCTTCATCTCCTTAGTTTTAAGTAATAGTACAAAATAAAATAAGTACTCTCATGATGGGAAAGAGGAAGAAGCGGTTGGAGGGAGCGGAAGGCGGCAGTAAAACAACAAATCCCCTCATTTCCTTGAAGTTCATGAAGTTCAAATCTAAGAAGTTAGTGTTATGGTCAACATTTCACAAAAACAAATGACTAAATTACATAGTAGGAAAGCTCTAATTTCATATCCCTCAGATGTGTGAAATGATATAACAGTGTCCTGACCATCACAAAGATACAACACTATATATGTACTTCGAATAAGTGATTGTAAATTCCAAACAACAGTTTCAATTGTGCGTTCCATTGGAAATAACACAAGCGTGTTTCCTTTTCTACTTTACAATGGTAAATGGGAAATCTTCCAAGAATTTGCTCTGTTATTATCTTCTGAAATCAATTCCTGTATTCCCGTACACATTCTCCAGTCATATAGCAATGAAAATATACAACCTTGGTGAAGAATTTCAAATAAACAAATCAATCCATGATCTAGATCTGTGTGAAGTTGTAGAACTTCTCCCCCACTGGGCCCCGATGCATCCCAACAGATAAACAGATAAGTCATTATCTGATGTCTGACAAGCTAAAATAACCACCTTCCCAAACAAACTTTAAGTACATAAATACCATATACTTTTTTCACAGCTCCAGCTGAATCACAACAACCTATCAAGATGACATAACGACTGTCTCACAGAATCTGTTATAGAATAAATCCTTATTTCTGCTTAAATAGAATTGAAGATTACATCATGGTTTTACACAAAACCATGAAGGTGGGACGTTATGTAAAATAAAAGATCTTATGTCGGTTATGTGACGCAACAAAATCCAATCGAATTTTGTAAATGATTCAAATCAATGTGAATACGCCATTCTTGATAAATAGAATTACAAAACTTCAGTTTGAGAATCAAGAGCATGATCAAAATCTCTGTTAGACGGTCCAGAAAATGGAAAAAAAAAACTATTGTCTGAAGAAAATAAAATTTTCCTACGTAATACTCCCCCTGAATTGTTTTCATAATGCTCGGTAACATTTGAAGAGAGGACAGTAATTTAGCTATATTAATGTCTGCATAAAATGTTTATGACAAATCCTATCACCCCTCCATCTATAGACAGATTGTAGGTATGCCACACAGTCTGTATTTTGACTCCCATCAATAAAATTGTGCATTTGTGTACCGGCCAGCAGCTTATAAATTTGTTATTCTGGCTTATTAATATTCACAGTGCAGTGTTGGCTGCTATTACTAGCTATTCAGTGAAATATTTAAATTACATTATTTTTGTTGACTATCCACAATGTGACTCAAGCACTGGGTTATTGTTTATTCCCAGCAAACCCAGTGTGTAATATTGTTTGACCAAGTTTTAAATGTATTTTTCCCATTTCTCCATCTTGGATTTTCACCTCAGTGACTGTGTTGCTGAAAAAATGTATCATTCTTTAAAAAGATTTTGTCTTTTTTTTTGTTCCCTGCGCCGGGTCTCAGCAGTAGACCGCTCCTGCAGGACTTTCATGTCTTGTTTGCTGTCAGCTGACAGCAAGCAGAGCAGCAGGGATGAGGGAAAAAAACATGTTCAGTGAGGAGCATGTAAAGATAATATGCGACTCCAAAGGCTTCAGATTAGAACAGACAAGAAACTGTAGCAAAGATTCAATTACAGATGACACAAGGCGCCATCATCAAAAGACCCCGCCGATGTGAATTTGAGAGGGTGTGTGTTACTGTGTGTGTTCGGAGGCCGAGCCATTGACGCACAACATCACAGAAATAATACTACAGGCGTGTTAAAATCTCATAAACCCACCGGGTCTGCAGATGGATTTGATGGACTGTAGCTGTGTGACAACACACCGGGTTTGAGGGACTTTAATTTACTATTGGCGGTTTCGGGCGGCAAGCTGGCGTCCATGTGGCTTGGATTTGTCACTTACGAAAGGGATCCGTGCTGCAGCTGTCACAGATTGGCGGACTGATATTGCAGCTTTTACCTCACGATAAACGGCCAGCATTTTCCAGAAGAGCATGAATGAAATGATGATAGGAGAATGTATTGGCTGGATGTTATCAACCCCTGACTTCGACTGACTGGAATATTGTTTGTCACTGCTCTGCCTTCACTTTGCAGCATGCTTTCAACCTGTGCCATTTTTATTTCCGAGGAATAGCAACCCTGCTATTCCACTCAAACTGCACTACCTTCTATAATCAGCGCTGAAAGCTGCACATAGAAAGCTTAGGCCGGGCTCTGAATGTGGATTTCTTTTTTTTTTATATAAGCCACACATCTCTGTTATTTGGGATGTTTCGACAGTTGGCTTGTGATACAAAATGTATTCAAAGAAATTCATTTAGATTGCGCCGTTTCTGGAAAATGTGTTTGCACCCCGTGTGCATCTGCATATAGATGACCGTCAATAATTATAAAAATGTCACCTTAGGTTATGTGATCCTTATAAATGTTTTTCTTCAACTGCTGCGGTCACAGAGTGCATGGATAAATGTCCAAACACGTTGGAGGTCAATCGTCACATGACGCGTAAAATTCATTCATAAAAGCGCAGCGTGAAGATCGTATCCGTATAAGGCAGAACAATCGAGCGATGGGACAATAAAAGAACAATCATTACCTTTGAACAAACATTTGTAAAACGGCTTCGCTCAGCAAGCAATTATCAATGAGGTTCATTTTGCACTTTATCCTCTTTAAGTTGAATGAAAAGTTGGCTCAGGGCTATTTTTTTTGAACCAGGTGGTAAGGATTATTTGAATGAGGAATGTGACTAAACCATGAGTCTCAAACCACAAGAACAATAAATAAATAAATGTAAACTTTAACAACATTAACAGAATATTAGTAAAAGTATTTAGATGCTACGAATAAATGAACTGAGGAACTTAACATGTGGCTTGAAAGCAAGAGAAAAACTAAAATATTGCACATTATCAAGAATATAATGATACTAAAAGTGCCCTGATTTTTTATTTAATCTGTTTAAACTTGTTCATGTCATGGATTGCCATCATAATGCATTCTGCAAAGTATGTAAAGAGTATATCATAGCTGAAAATATTTCGAGGCTGCTGTCCACAACTTTCTGCTTAACCGGAACACACAAAATCACCGGCTATTTTACCCTGGGGAGCGACTAAAAAATGTCTGAGGAGAACAAAATCAGCAGCAACAATGGACAAGCAGTCCCCATCACACACACAGCCATAATAAGGCAGAATTCTGTACTTAGCTTTTCCCTGCCAGGGGAGTGACAACAGGCAGTTCAATGGTGGATTAACTTTGACCTCACCTTATTGTTGAGGTTACTGGTCACACACTCGGAAGTCACATCTATCTGGGTCAAAGGATGCTTTTTGAAAAATAAAAACAGGGAGGCAGGGAGGAGGTCTTTATGTTGGAGTTGAAGAGGCGTGTGTGCTATGTGAGCGCGAGTGGATGACTTTGTGGCACGAACATGCATTCAGAACATATGCCCTGAATGGATGCATAGATGGAGGGTTAGGTAATATGTTTCTAAGTCCAATGCATTTTTTGTTTTTTTTATTGTTTTACTGTGACATCCTTTTATACTATATTCTTTACTGGATTTATAGGTTGATTTGTGACTTGCAACTTTTAAATACCGAGCTGATGATCTGAATGCTGAGCCGTGTTTCAAGACAAAGCATACTACATAAGAAATTATTATCAATGATTTTTAATATTTTGTATTGAATCAGAAGTTCTTTAAGTGATTTTTGAACTTCACTGCAGAACCTTTTTCAGAAAAGAGGTGTTAAATTGATTGGATTGACTTATTAGCAGTATCCCTTCAGACAAATAAAACAGGAAGGGTGTGTGTGCAAATTTGAAACACACTAACAAACACGTTGATAGTGTGTCCGGGTCTCTCCGGTTGTACTTTAAATCCCCCCTTGACTAAATAAGGTGACTAAATAATCCTTTAAGATTAATCAGTAACATAAATGTACCAACTACTGGTTTGATTTTCAAGCAGAGGCAGGATATGACACAGGCCGCAAGCTAATATTTCATCACCACAGAGGGGGATATCAAGAAACTTGCTATAATATTCTGTGTTTAATGAAACCCTTTGTTTTGAGTAAAACCAGTCTTGCTTATGCTTATAATTTATCTTGGATCAAACTAAAGGCTGCGTAATTTTACAAATGTTTATCCTTCCCTTCCATCTGCTCTGCCTTTGCCGCTTTGCGACATTTCACAGTAGTCTTTTGCCATCTTTATTTGTCAATTTGTAAACTTCAACAAAACGACACTTGTTTTGACAGCTAAGCGCAGTTAAATTGATATGGGTATTAGTCAGTATTATTTGTTCCTGCCTGAGATTATTTATGAGTCTATTTTCCATGTTTAGTGTTTAATCTCACCCCCGTGCTGTTTTCCTACCAGGTGTGAGGTGGGGTGCGCAGTTTAATGAAAATTGCGTCTATTTTATTTAAGTGTCCAGACCAGAATAAACAGAGGCTCGACTATGTCTGACTCAGCACAGGAGAAAATTAGGGAGGAGAGTTTGCCCGAAGAAACTCAATTAAATAAGTCTCATGAATCAAAATATATTTAAAATAAAATGTGCCCATTTATACATGTATCAATCTTTTTTCTTTAGTCAAATTAAAAATATTCTTCCTCATAACTGCTGATATAACCCGGTGGCATTTTTTCTATTTGTTGTAATTTGTTGCAGTGTGTCAGCTGTTATCTTCAGTGTTGTGCCATACGCCAAGGTCTGTGCCTCCCAAAGCTGAAGGCTGCTGTTCTGAATTTTTGTTATGCATCGCAGGTGGATATTAAATTCCCTTGATTGACATCACTTCCTTTTCTGCACAAGACATAATCATTATCTTTTGGCATTCTTATGAGGAGTCACGGAAAGGTGACAGTGTCCTCGGTGTGCCGCTCTGTTAGCTATTGATTCAGGTGAGGAAGAGGCAGGGTGCAATCCTTGACCCAGTGCTGTTCAGTACTGTTTTCATGTAAAGTAAACCCCTGTTATTTTGGGGGTTATGTTCTAAAAAAAATATCCCGCGATCGGCAAAATCTGCGAAGTAGTCAGCTTTAGTTGTCAGCCATTGCTGGCAGTAAATGTGCACGATACTGTGTGAACCTGAGATCCTCCTCCTCTTCGCTGTCATGAATGTCATCGCTGTCAGGAAAGGTTTCATAAAGTTTTTTAACTTTTGTGCGAATAACGTTGTCATCCCGAATAATGTCCTTTTTCCCGCAATAATAAATCCACAAAGCTAAAGGAGACTCCATCCTTACAATGGTCTTATTGCGGACAGTCACTTTGCCTTGTTAAAACTTATTGCTGCTGTTGTCCTTAAGTCATTTTCCTCCTTTATGTAACGAACCGAAGAGTCATTTATTCGGTCACGGCGCCCTACAGCCGCATAGCTTCTACCTTTATGGACACTGGTCTACCGTCCTTTAGCCAATTAGGATGCAGAACACAACACACTGTACAGTAATGTAAAAAAAAAAGCATTAAAACAACGGCACTAGAAAAATCTGCGAAACAGTGAAGCCGCACCCAGTTATAGCGAGGGTTTACCGTACTTTCTTGCGATGAGCTTGGCTTGTCAATGCACCGTTTCCAGCTGCCTCTGCAGACTCCTTAGTGAAGACAATGGCAGCGGTCACGACAATGTGTAACATTTCTCCCACAAAGCATATTTGATTTTATCATACAACATAAAATTGCTTTTGAGACATTTTTTTTCCTATTATAGGAAACTTCATGATCTACTGCTGATTGCACAACATGTAATACCCTTTCATTCCTGCACTGTGGAGTGCGTGGGTGAGGGGGGACCAGAGGAGATGAAGATTGAAATGATTGAAATATTTACAGTGGTTTCAGTCCGCACTGCGAGAAACATCCAGCCGTATCACTGTTGTGTTTTACAAGAAAACCACTCACTGCTTCCCTGCACTGTTGAAATACGTCAAATCAACAATTCCCTTCTCTCTGTAGAGTGCAGAACAAACACATACCAATAGTGAGAAGGTACTCGCTCTACATAAAGCGGTAGATTTTGCGTCATCGGGGATGAGGAGCACTCCTGCGTCATGACCTTTTCAGTGAGGCAGGCGGGAGGGAAACAGAAAACCTGCGTTCGGTGACATATAATGGGAGAACATCGTCCCATCTCGGGGGGGATGTTTAATAGCTTTTCAGTTCATTAAAAAATGATGTATTTTGACTGAGATGTCGTGATTAGAAGTTGCACTCGGTGTTACATTCAACAATAGGTTGTTGTGTGTTTGGGGTATTTCCTTTTAAGGCTTTTGCATTAGAGATCTTGTGAGACCTTGCACACTCACACTCAGCAGGTACTGACAAATTAATTTATTTACATATATTAATGTGTGCTGGAGTTGTCATTTTATCAGTCAAAAATAATAATAGAAGTGCTTTCAATGACAGTGCTATACAAACATGAAGAAAGGAGAGTCGGACAATATGAAATAAGCTATCACTCAGCAATTCACTGTTACAGCTTTGTGTGCGACACATTGTGCCAGTCTAGTTGTAGCAGCTTCACAGTGTATGTGGTTTTGTATGGCGCTATAAAACGACCCCAGGCATGTCTCAATGTGAAGACGGACTGTCAGAGAAGGATCCAAAATTCAAGAGTGCATTTATGGTAGTCTCTGATTGTATCCTGAGTCAGTTCATTTTGTTGATGTGTCTGGTTAGCAAACAGTTGGTTAAAGAATAAATAGATTTTTTTTTTTTCAATTAAATAAATAATTCTTGGATACAGGAGAATTGTTCAATGCAGAAGCAGTAAAGGATCACAACTGAAACTGATATTTACATGGCAATAAAAACCTAAGATAGTGTCGACAACTGACTCTTTACTGCAGTCTTGTAATGTGAGCCCTTGCTGTGTTGCAAAATTGTTTCACTTTGATATCATGGTGGCTGTGAGAGCCAATTTCACAGTGAGGAAATTTGAAATTTGGAGAAAAAAAAAGAAATGTCAGGTTCCATATTTGCAAAAAGGTTGTTTTTTTTTTTGATGAAACACAGTTTTTCACATCTCAGCGGCAATCAATTCAGCAATCCACTGGTATTTCAATTGATGAAAGTTTCTAATTTTATTAAACGGCTGAAAATGGCATAGGATTGAAGCTGCTGAGACTTCCCTGCTTTATCCCAATTTTATTGAAACATCTGCACATCATATTCTTTTATAACCATTAAGAAATAATGAGCAACTAAGATTTTGGATGCATTTGCACTCGGCCTTAAGTGTCGGTATTTTTTGGCTTGTCAGAAATGTAACAAACATCAGCCTGGACGTCGATGATACAAGCGGTCATTGCAATCATGCTAGTTATCAGTCATTCCCAAAGAATTCCCTTAAAACCAATTTTTTTTTTTTTTCAAATCATAACTTTTATTGCAAGAAGGTTGGGAGTTTCAAGCAAGCAAAACACATGCATCATCATCATTAACTTATATAAGATTGCAATCACTGAGAAGGTTCTTTCAAACGAATCCCTCTCTTTCCTTTATTGCTCCATCTGCTGCAGAGAAACACTGTCTGGTTCACACTTCTGCCACTGACAGCCTCGTACACATGCTTCACACCGTTCCACATATGTAACACGCTGAATCAACATCGCACGGAGATTTGAAAGATACCAGCAAGCAATGGCATAGAGTTTTCTGACAGCAGGCTTTCTGACGCTAAAAACCTTGTTAGTGAAGATTTAAATCATAAAATATGACACAGACTTCCTTTCAAGTAACGTGCAAACCAACAGTTACCAATTCACCAGCTGGAAAAATGCCACATTTTCTTGGCATGCATTTCATTTGATTTGTCATGACTATCGGCAGTTGTAATGAGTAACTTAGCGTGTTTTCACTGATTTAATGTCGTGTTCTAACGAGAAAAAAAATGGAGTTTAGCGCAAAAGAATGAATGACCTGCAAGTTAAAACAACTATTTGGAGAGCTTGTCTTAAAGATTGTGGGTATTCATATACAGGCCTGAGATATTTGACAAACAAGCTGGTGATTTAAGGACTCTTGTGTAAAAGCAATTACACTTGTGTGACCAAGTGAGTTATTATTATAGTTTCTGTATTCAGCAGATTCACTCCATCTTCTGTCCCTGAATATAAAGTTGGAGATTTTAGCACTAACACACATGTCGCTGCACGCAGCCGATCGCTCTCAGGACAGGACGCTTCTTGGAAGCGCAGTATAGTTTTGAACATCATGTGTCACCATTCCAGGCTGTGACAAAAGCCAATATCATGCCTCTTCTAACATATTCTTACGCTAAGTCACGTACTGAATAACTTTCAATGCCAGATATGATACCTTTGAATGGTATCTTTTCCTTTGGGTTAACAACTCTGCTTATGATCCTTCTCGAAGAGTGCAAGTGATTTGATGTTGATAAACAACACCTCTTTGTTTATTTACCACTCTTTGCCATTTGAATGTCACCATATTAAAAGGAAATTTTGGAACCATTTAATATACATGTCATATTGGAAGTGACTGCTGACATCATTCTCTTACCAGAGTTGGAAACAATTTATCAATCCAACGTGGCCAGGAATGAATTGCAATCTCGGCCAGTCCAAAAATGGTCCTCCCCCCGTGGAAACTCGCAGAGAAGCAGCGCGCAAACATTAACCCTTGTGTGGTGTTCAGGTCTGTGGGACACGTTTTCACTTTTGTGTGTGTGTGTGTGTGTGTGTGCCCACAGACCCGAACACCACACAAAGGTTAACAAGAACCCACAAATTCATTTTCACAAGTTTTTCCGATTTTGACAATTTATGCCCGCTGTGAAATGCCTTTTACAAATTTTACAGATAAAAGTTGGACGCCAGGAAACCGTTGCCATGCATCTGGACCCTGTAAATTTAGAGACTTGTGCAACTCCCTACCAGTTACCAAAGCTTAAAACATGCCATGCTCTCCCACCCTAGTTTGCCTTCATAATTCATTCTTTATTAATCCCTGGTGGGGAAATTTGTTCTCTGCAATTAACCCATCATGGTAAGCTGCCGTTCATCAGCACCAGGGGAGCAGTTAGGGGTTCAGTGTCTTGCTCAACAAAACTTCGACACACTTGGAGCAGCTGGGAATTAAACCAAGAATATTCGGTTCGAAAGACGATTGCTCTACCTCGGCGTCACACCGCCCTTTCCAACTTTGCACTGCCTTTCGTCTGTCCATGCAACACTAGTACTGCAGATTAGTCACTGCTGCTGCTGACCTCTATGCCCGAGTGTTTATTTTTTGGTGTTAATCTAATTACCGGTACAATGTCATAGTATAAACTCTGCATGTGCTTCACCCTTTGTTCCATTCTAATCAGAAAACGTGTGACGGATAAAGTACTGTCCAGGACTAAATTCAAGATTCAAAGTGTTTATTATGGAATGTACAGTTTTGAAAAATGTGTATCCCTGTACAGAGAAATTCTTATTCAGCTGTCCCCAGTGAAGCCAAATTGTAGGCAAAAAAAAAAAACAACTACAAATGAGAAGCATAATATTTGAATGAGATGTAAACAGTGCAAAGAAATGTTAACAATAATAACTGAATATGCAAGTTGAAAAAAAGAGCGCAAATTGAAATGTAACTAATTGTGTTCATGGGATAGGCGTGTCAAGAAAGAGCTGCCTGGCATCTTACAGCTGAGTGCAACTTTAAGTGTGCAAACTCACAAAATGCAGGTTGTATTCAGGCAGTTGAATAAAAATCTTTAGCCTTTGGAACAGTAAGTGTTTTGTCGTGTAGTTTAATTTGACATGGTAGACAAATTCCGGTGCTAGCCATGAATCCCAATTTGATTTTGGGATTTTGATGACGGTTCACCATTGTTACAACACAGTTATAAAATGCCTCGGCTTGCTGGGCCGCATTGGTTTTGCGTAAGAAGGGAAAGCAAAATTGCACAACACTAGGACACAGGATATTGGGACACAAGAATCAGCTGGAATACAAACTCGGCTAATTACCCAACAACAGACAGGTGGGTTTAGGGGCAGGGCTCAAAAACCGATTGGACAAGAGATATACATGGGGCAGATTCGTGACAAAACATGGGTGTGACAACACATTACCGGTGAGTAAAACAAGCAACAACACAAGGGGAGCAGGGTTGTTAAATTTAAACAGGAAAGACGGGATGGAAACAGGAAACCATCGATCAACATACTCTGGGAAAACCATGCTGGAAACCACAACAAAACCATAGCGACTGCAAAGTCCAGGAATACAAGGGATGAAAAACAAAATCCTACGGCCCCAAAGTTAATGGTCCTTCAAACAAGACTTTAAAAATTACATTAATAATTACAATCATTGCTCCACTTTTAAGAGTTCCATGCCAGATATTCTTCTGTGTTTGTTTTAATGGGGTGAGTGATGAACGTTAGCAGCTTTTGTCAAAATTTGATTGCATTAAAATGCATTAAAGCCACGGTTCTTTCCAGAATGAAAGAAATAATAATGTGATGAAGCGTGTGAGAGGAATCCTTTCAGGAGGATTTTCCTGGTTTCCAATATGCACATATTTCCAGTATTGTTTTCCCTCATGAATAGGTTTTTTAGTGCCTCTATTTATTTTTTAAATTTTATTATCTATTTATTTATGCACATAGTATTTAAATTGTATCCTTACTTGAAACAGAACAGAGGCAAAACTTAGTTAAAAAGTGACATTTTCCCCTGTGAGTTTGGCCTTCTCTTTAAAAAAAGCATAACAACTTGTGCTCCGAATTTGATTTCTGAGCTCCATTGAAACTTGGATTCCTCTTTCTATATTAAGATCTGAAAAAATTATATATGGTTCTCATTGAAGTCCAGGTCAATGCATCTAATTTAATTCCTGATTGGCTAATAATTAAATTTGGTTGACAATTTTTGTGAGGGCAGTATCTGTAAATTGTCACAGTATCTGGGTTTAGTTGTCTGATAATGCCTTTGAGATCGAAGGTTTATCGGGATGGGGCCGTACCAGGATAACACTGGCATCAGTTTTCCTGTTCGACATTTTGGTCTGATGACTATAAAAAACATATTATCTTTTTTCACCCATTTCACAGTCGACTGAAATAAAAAAAAAAACACATCATATGCATAAATATACAAAAACAAACAGATCCAAGGAAGAAGAGTTTCTTCTGCTGAGCATCAGGGAAGCAGCCACGCTTCTGTATGAAGATTTGATTCTTTTTATCAGTGACGGAGCAGGCATGGCAAAGATATTGCATCAACATTACTGCACATCACCACCACCCAAAATATGCATTGACATAAAAATGCTAAGAAACCACCCTTTTTGTTTCAAAAATATGCTTATCAGTATAGATTTCAGAATTTAGTGCAGATTTAAAAAAATATATATATTTCTATGTATGATTTAGAGTGTGTGTGTGTGTGTGTGTGTGGTATTAAATTAGCTATCAAAGGTCACAGTCTTTATCTATCCAACACAACTCATCCAGGCACAGGATGCTCCCTTCCAATGATTTCTCAGCACTGTGACCTTCCCACCATGTGAAACATCTCAACTTCCCACAGCTGAACTACTGCATTCACAATCAGACACACACCGTCAAGGTTTGAAGCACATTTCATTGTAAGGTTTATCCTACAGCAATAATTAATTGTATTTCATGCACGGATGTTGTATTACCAGTTTGAAAATATAATGGATATTAGCCTCTGTGAACTTTCAAGCTGCAGGAAAATGAATACCGGATCTAATACCATTAAGGGCAAAGAACTTGAGCACTGTGGTTGTTACCTGAAAAAGAACTTACTGCAAAATATTCAATTGAGTGAAAAATATGCAAGGACAAAATGTGTCCACCAATAAAAGCAGGCGAGGGGTAAATAACTGTTACGAAAATAAATTGAGAATTACGATCAATGTCAGCGAGCTCTGTCATTTCATGAAAATCAGTTTGTAATCATGGGCCAAATTCTAACTCTTTGTAGGATGTTTGTACCCCCGGCAAATTTGAACATTTCCAACTGTCCGTCCCCTAGTTCCGAATCACCAGGTTCGACAAGCGATCCAATAGTTCAAAAAAAATCCAAAGGTTTATGTATCCAAACTATCTCAGAATTTTTCACCTCATGACTCCTTAGCCTGTATATAAGCTTTTCAAGATATAAGGTTGTACAAACCAAAAAATGTGTATTCTCTGACACTTTCATCACTGCTGAGGAAATAATGTCAATCATTCTTGTCATATCAGGCTGAACAATATGCTACCTTTACCTGTACTTCTTGTGTGTGCATGTGTGTAATACACTATTTTTCAGTTGACAAAGCATTACTTTTATCCACAAAAAAATAACTTGGCTAGAGGTTAAGCATTGAGTGAGCGTAAGGTCTGCGGTTGATCTGAGGTTTGAACAAATAGGTCTCACCCTCTTCTGGCTTGCTTTTCTTGTTTTTCTACACAAAATCACAGGGTTTGTAGAAACCGATCAACACAGGGGGTTTTTCAATGTCAGGCATAAACATAGCTTCTTTTTTTTTATTCCAGTGGTGAAAAAAAATCATTGCATAAGTACTTATACCCTCAGGGTTCGTGTTAGTTGGCAGCAGTACACGCTGGAATTTGTCTATAAATGTCTATTTATTTTAAGACTGGGGCAATCCCATTCTTTTTTATTGTTTATTTTCTTCCCTCCAAATTGTTCAGACTTTGTATTTTCTAGTGGACTGTTAGAAAGATGGCAGAAAAAATACAGACATCCTTTAAACTGACAAATGGAGGTCCATTTGTAAACAATGTTGACCATTTTTCTGATATATTCTTCTCATTTTCCAGATTAAAATAACAGGCAAAAAAAAAAAAAACATTTATAAATTGAATAAACCAAACATTAAGTACATCTGACATTGATTTATTTTATTTTTTTGCCATCTGAGTGTAACAATTCTCTTAATGGTAAGGCTGATTACTTTTTGTGCACAGATAAAATGAGCAGTCTTTCCCAATATAATATCCTATTTGGTGAAATAAAGAGGGAGAATGGCAATTAAAAACCTAATTATGTCTAGCCTTTGTGAAATAAAAGCTCCATTGTAAAGACGTTCCTCAAATGCACCCATTCTATTGGTTTTAAAATGTTTGTTCTTTCTTTAATATGCATAACAGCGATAAACTGCACTTTTTATTTTTTCGCAGCAACACATGAATATCCCCCAACTACAAAGCTGTGTTATCGTAGTGTCTGGTAAAACGTCGTACGTCAAAGGGCCCTATCTCCACTCGGCACAAAGTGCATGCTTTTTTCTAGTTTCTGACCACCAAAGTTGTAATTTTATTTCCCAGGCACCCCCGTTGCTTAAACAACAAATGCAATTTACTCTGTGCCCGTGGGAGTCTTCTGGTGTTTGCTACGCTGATTGAATGGGGAAAAAAAACTGATCTTGAGTCATCAGGGAAGTACATCAGTAAAGACGTTTTCAGGGATTATCTTGTCCTCTCAAGGTGGTTTGCTTGTGGTAATTTTGTGCTGTCTTGATTCTGGTTGTTCAGGAGGACAAGGCTGAGACAGAACTTATGTCTGCATTTTCCAGCTGTTGGATGAAAGCAGGGTTATAAGTATAAACACACACGCGTGCACACACACACACACACACACACGCAGGGAGACAACTTCAATATAATCAACGGAACTACCCTGGGAAGATTATTTGAAAGGTAAATGGTATATAGCCTCAATTTATAAAGCGCTTTCACAACTTGTGGTTTTGAAAGCATGTCAAATGAGGTAACATACACTCACACACACACTAGGATAGGGGGAGAGGCAGAGCTGCCCTGCAAGGCATTAACCAAGCCAGGGTGAGTAACTTGTGGTTCAGTGTGTTGCCTGAGGACGCTTCAGCATGCAGGCGGGAGGGGACAGGTAATTGAACCGCAAACCTTCTGCTTGGAGCTGCATGTACACTGCAGGTAAAGCTTTAAGACATGCTTATGTTGACATTGTGCAATAGTCATGGATGGAGTGTACCAACATGGTGGATGGAGTGTACCATTGTCCTGGATTGAGTTAACCAATGCCATGCATGGAGTTTACCAATGTCATTCAATCAAGCACTTTATTACACAAAGTGCAACGAAACTGAGGGATAGCAGCTCTCTGATCCAGTGTTGTTTCAAAACAGAATTAAAAAAGGCAACACAATAGCAGCAACTGTAAGCATTGAAAACGGTAAACCACAACAATAGCAGCAAATATAAGTTAAAATAGAAGACAGCAGCTAAAAGAATACAGGACTGTCTCAGAAAATTCGAATATTGTGATAAAGTTCTTTATCTTCTGTAATGCAATTAAAAAAACAAAAATTACTTTTTCATGATACTCTAATATTTTGATATAGGATGTTTGAGTTTTCTTAAGATATAAGCCATAATCAACAATGTTAAAATAATAAAAGGCTTGCAATATTTCAGTTAATTTGTAATGAATCCAGAATGTATGACATTTTTGTTTTCTCTGAGACAGTCCTGTATATAAAACCTAGTATGTACGTGCCATAAAGTCACTTAGCATTATTGCACAGTGCTGTCTTTAATTCCCAAGTGTTCAGGATTGTGTGGAATTTAATGCAATGACAGTTCTGACGTTTTTCAGTCTGGTTTTTTTTGCTTTGATAGTCCTAAAATGCCTCCCTGAGGGTTGGAGTAGGCGGTGATCAGGGTGGGATGGGTCTCTGGGGATGCTGTGGGCTCTCCTGAGGTGTGTTATAGGTGTCCTCGAGCGATGGAAGGGAACAACCAAGAACTTTTTGGGCGGTGCTAATGATCCTAGGCAGTGCCTTCCTTTCTGTTGCCATGCAGCTAGCGGACCACAGTGAGATACCGTAGCTCAGGACAGACTCCACCGTACCCAGATAACAGGACACAAACATCTTCTCTGTGAGGTTGTTTTCCCGAGTATCCTCAGGAAATGTGATCTCTGTTGTGCCTTTTTAGCAGAGCCTTGGTGTTGAGCTGTCCAGATCAGGTCCTCCTTTATATGAGTGCTCAGGAACCTGAAGTCTGGGACCCTCTCCACCCCGTCTCCCCTGATGATAATAGGCTGAATGTCCGATTTCCTCCTCTTGAAGTCGACTATCAGCTCCTTTGTCTTGGAGATGGTGAGGATGAGGTTATTTCGTGAGCACCATGCTGACAGTCTTTCCACCTCTTCCTTGCATTCAGTCTCATGGATGGAGTTTACCAATGTCATGGAGAGACTGTACTAAAGTTGAACGACATCTTGGCAACCATCCATGCAGACAGGCAGTGAATTTGTTTCTCCCAGAAGCTGGTCTGGAAATACTCTATAAATTGAAACAGAGGTCCTGGAGATGATGTTGGAATTCCTCAAGCCATGAGAACCTCCGAGGAAACCGTATTTGTATAGATCCCTTGGATTTCTTAGGCTTTCTGAGATGCTACAGTGCTGCAATCCTCCAATGCTGACAAACTGAACAAAATACAACTTCCATCTATTGCGATGACAATATTGCAAACATTTATGTGAGGGGGATGTCGAATAGCAGTGGATTCTTTGAATTTTTCGCCTTCCCTTTATCATGGGCACAAGAAATGGAAGAGTTCTCTCTTTGCCTCATTCTGTCATTAACTGAGAAAAAAAAAATCTGGTTTGTTGTGATGTCATGCGAATAGATCAATCTAGCAGTAAATAAAAACTGACTTTAACAGTGATTTAGATCATCAGACAGACAAGCACACATGACTGTGTAACCAGAAGCCTCCTGTTAAACCACAGACCGCAGTCATTTTCTGTATCTCCTGCAGTACTGCTCCTCCAGGCAGCGCAGCCATTCCCCTTCCTGTCACCCAAATATTGATAGACTACATCCGACAAACCAATCATGCGCATCATTAAGTTGTCTAATAGAAAAATTAAATTTAAATGAAATTACCTCATCTCTCATGATAGAATAACATTGGTTTGACATAATTTGACTGGTCTGCGGTTTAAAATCTCGGGGGGTTGAAATTACTCCTTCAAAAAAAAAAAAGAAACACCTTTTTATTTTGTTTTAAAAAGTAATGTAAAACTGCTGCTCTTGAAGATTGGCAGAAAAAGTCTAAAAAAAATACAAGCCATAGTCTGTGACGTGAACAGTCAGAGTCATGCATTCAAACCTGCAGCATAATCTAACAATCAGATATTCAATAGAGCTCCAAGATTATTCAAATATACTGCAGAAGAATATTCTTCCCATTTTACAACACTTACCTCACAAAGTTGATTTACCAACATAGCTGGTTTCACTTGTATACCAAATTCGGTATTATTTTATCAAACTGCATATGTCGTGCAGTATATGCTAATTCAATCTGCACAAAAGTTTGCTTTCTGTCAGTATATCCAGCAAAGGAAGGGATAGAAGGCTTTGACTGCTGGCAGTGAAGAGAGAGATGAACACACTCTTTGCAAAGCAAATCAAGGGAAAGTGTAAATTGGAAGAAGAGCAGAAATTACCATCATCCATGATTATTGAGAGGGGAAAGGTACACGTGAGGCCAACCACCAGACCGCTTCCTCCTGGAAGAACACTTTCACTGGGCCTACATCAATTCTGCAATAACAGAATAAATGTTATAAACTTGCAGTGAATATGGACAATGTTCTAAATCACACTTTGATATTCAGAGTGGCCCAGCTGGAGAAGATTTCCACAGCTAACTTACATTATGATTCAATTCATTCTTTGTGAAGAAGAACACGTTTTACTTTCACCGACGTGTATGTTGTAAACAGATGCTTGCCAAATAAATGAAATGTAAAATTCCATCATGATCTAATGACATTTGATATATAGTTTGTCAGCTGTTTAACATGCCGAAACCCTAATACTTGGAAAACACATTAAAATTCTGCCAGTGAACTGAAATACAACGATGAGAAACAACCAATTTCTGGCCAGCAGTATTGCAATATCTAGACAGAACCTGAAATTATTGAAAGGCTTTGCTGTGATTTTTGAAAAGAAATGATTTTATCCAATAAGGAAAAAAAATGTTTTCTCAGCTCATTCTCAACACTCATTTTTCATATTGATCTCAAGATTATGTGAAACACAGTCAGTTAATCCTGGGATCACCTATTAATTGCATGTAATGTGTGTTAAGGTTAACTTGTTTAGACATCGCACTCAAGTATTTAAAGCATTATCTATAGCTTTGGCGTCACCTCAGGACAACCAAGGACCAAGACATTCAGTGTTTACATTTTTAATTTTTTTTTTAATCCTTTCTCCGACACTTTTCTTGTTCCACTGAGACCCTGCAATGAAAATGTGTGATTAAAAGCATAAGTTGGATATTAAAGTACACACCAAATTTGAACAGTGTGCAACCACATGCCTACACAACAGTAAGTGCCGGAGACAAGTACCACAAGTCTTAATAGTGCTGAATCATCAGCAGGAGCAATAATACAGTCAGTGCCTCAATCTAGTGTGGAGGCACTGAAAGCAATGCCATCAGTCACTAATGTTTTGCCTCACTTATGCACATCTGACCTCTCAACTGAACTCAATTTAATCCTTGATGCCTTTCTTAATGGAGATAGAGAACAGTCAAATGGCAGCAGGGAAAATCATCAACATAAACAACTTCAAGCATCAGAACTTACTTCTCTTCTTCTTTGTTGCTCTTTCTGTTCTTTTACTCTCTTTGCTTCAGCATCTAAGTACAGGAAACTGTATGGCTGGGAAATAATTCTTAACAAATGGGGATTTACACAAGTCTCCTTAGAACAGATGTGCAGCAACTCTACCTAGTCAAAAATATGATGTGGGAAATGTGCACAAATTTTAAGGACATGGCATGCTGGAATATCGGTCTCATGATCCTGAACACTACTTCATATATATGACATGTTTCACACATTTCGTGTGTTATGACTCCTCTGACGATGAGGCTGATGTGTCTTCTAGCCAAACGCGCATAGGTTACAGAAAAAATCCATGCAAATCTCTTTCAAATTTGTATTAAGGTCATAGATTCATATTTTGAATGAAGAACTCGAGCACAGTGGGTGAAAGAAAATTAGCGAGATTTAAAGTTTTACAAAACCACCAAACAATGCCATCAAAACTTGCTCATGCACTAGATGTATGTTTAGCTTAGCATGCAGTCTACTCATGCAGATGGTGCTCGCTGAAGCATTTGGATGCATCAGGTTTATGACGACACACAGCGATGATTTGTGTCAAAATCCAACAAAACAGCAGGTGAAAGGAGGGTATGCCATGCAAGGATAAGCGTAGTGGCTGAGGAAGACACGCAAGCAGACGTTTGTAACGTCTGAGCGGCACCATACTGTGAGCCTTCTTTTGTGAGGCAGCCACAATCTGTCAGAAAAAAGACATCAGTGAGTCAAGTTTCCTTGTAAAAATAGAAGAGTCACAATCGACAATGCTCTTTACTCTCACATGAAATACACACAGCACCGATATGAAGAGTGACGAAATATATAGGTAGTCTGAGGGCGTGTAGGTTATGTCCTGTGTGAGGAGAAACAACTGTTACCTAACTGTACAAGAGCACACATAACAAGAGAGAAAGTTACTTAACGGTGTTTCATTGACAGATGGAATTTACAAGCTGTGAAGCATCAGGCAGAGGAAGCTCTTGGCTGCATCTGTGCTTCTATTTTGTTTTGTTTCTTCATTAAAACTTGTACTCAGACATTGTAACTGTCCACGAGTTCATATTCGAGTACGTTTCTGTCACACTAACACAATGCACATTAATGACATTTACACTGACCACTGGATCAGCAATTAACAATAACATACTTCATCTCAGGCTTTTGTGTTTTGTTGTACTATGGACCGAGAAATTGGATTTTGGCCTTACAGAATTGTCAAACTAAACAACTCGCCTGCTTAGTCATGCATTCGCACTTTCCGGCAGTTTTCCTTTGTCACTCAGCGAATGTTATTTTAACATGCATTCTACCTTTGCAAGTGCATCCATGAAGACCCACGTTATTGTTGTTTCCTCCACATGTGGATTTAAGTCTTTTGCTGTTGGCGAGCAGGGCTAATCCAGACATTTGAGAATTTGCCCTCTGGAAAAACAACTCCGTTGATGGAATGATCCCACCATGCAGTGGCTCAGAGTAACGCTAGGATTTCATTATGCATGTTAAATAAACCATTGGCACATGTCATGGCTAATAAAACCCCTTTCGGGATGCCAATATGCCCGCCTGTGTCCTGGAGTTTTCAAGCTGAAACAGGGTCAGCCGAATTTACTGGGCAGATCGACATTGCCTACATGGTATGAAAGTAACAAAAACTGTTGTAAAATCCAAATATATCAAGCTGGATCCGGCCATAGCACTCATTCATGTGTAGTTACTGTGGCATGGGTTTGCCAGCTCTTTGCTTTGGAAGTTTGCTACCATTCATTGTTTCAGTATATAATCTGGTTCCAACAATAATGCTTGATTTCAATTTAAGATTAGATTTTTAAAAAAGCCACTCTTAGAGTTTCCTTTGGTGGATCTCAGTGGGAAATTGCAGAAATTATGACGTGTTTTTTTGGCTGGAAATGCTTCAAACGCAACAAGACTAAAGACTAAAGAGCACAGCTATCAATATCCAGTGAATCAGACTGGAACAACACAATACACCCGAGCTGGCACTTAAGACACAATGCTATTTTGTATCACACCGTCACCAGCTGAGTTTTAAAATCCACAGGACATATCTGTGAAAAAGACCACCCCCTGTGGAAGGCCCAAAAAGAGATCTTTTCACATATCAAACCGGAAATGATTCACCTACCAATAGAAGAGGGGAAAATTCACAATGGTTTATTCATTCATTCATCCCTCCATCCAAACCAATTTTTCCCCATTTTCCTTATTTCTCAGCCATATGATTCACGGAGGGCAAATCTGACCTGCCTTCTTTATTTGCACTTGTCTCTCATCACATATGAGAGGGACTTCATGAGTCAGTCCGGCAGGCTGTAAAGTGGCCTTCAGCCCTGTTTTCTACATCATCTCTCTTCCGTAAGCCAGAAATGCAAACTTGTACTTGTAATATTTTTGGCGCTTTTGCCTCACAAGATTGTTGCATTATGTATCCCCTCATTTCAGTGGAAGGCTCCACTGAGTTTGCCCTCTGGAAAATTATCTCACAATAGAAACTTCAATTGCCGATACTTTAATATAATTGAAATAAAGAGTGTATTTATTTGCATTTATCAGAGTTGTCTCATGACACTCTAAATGTAGAGCAGGTCTGAACCACACTCTTTAAAATGATTTACAGCAACCCAATATTCCCGAATGTGCAAACACTTTGCAACAGTGACGTGACAAAATTTTTACTGAGCAGAAGCCTTGGATGGATCCCTGCTCAGTGATGACGGCCTTCTGCCTCAACCAGTGTTGAGTAGAAAGAGAGAGTGAGGGGGAAGGACAGAGAAAGTGAGTGGGATAGAGACTGTTGCTATGAGGGTCGGGAAAGACAGGCATAAGTAATCATTTACTAATAATAACAAATACAAGCTTTATCAAAAAGAAAGATTTTAGGCTATTCTTAAACAGAGAGGATATCCGACCCCTGGACTGAGACGGGAAGATTGTTCCAAAGACGAACGGCTTGGTAACTGAATGGAAGCAAAAAAAAAAAAATTATTTGTTTGTGTTGATTTTAATCCTACACAAGCTTACATCTGAAATGTTTGTTGTCACCATGATAACCCCTGAATCAGCAGGGGCCCTGTGCAGTACAGTCCACATCAAGTATTGACCGTATCAAAAAGTAAGAAAGTCCCCAATTATTAATCATTATTTAACTGTAAAAACTGTAAAAAAAAATCTTCTTACTGAACAGAGTCATTTTTGTGTCAAAACCTGGGATGAGATAAGTCTCTTGTTTTTGTTCGAAAGGTCAGGGATAAGAACTGATAGATATCGGTGCCATTACTGAAAGTGAAATATCATAAAAACAGCAAAATATCACTTTCCTCCCACAAAACTTTATCAGTAAATTTTCCACCCTACATTAGATTGTGCCTCCCAGCACTAAATTTTCCAGTGCAGGAAGATGCTGCACAGACTTTTGCACCCTTGTGATAATTTGACATTTGGGTTATTTTTGTTTTTAAAAAATAAAGCAGGCTACACAGGATACATAAAAACATACTGTTATCTAGTTTTGAAACATGACAGAGGATAATGACTTTACAGACTCAGAAAAACTTTGGATTTCAGTTGTTCATAGCATTGGCATGTTTTTGACGCCTGTATATATGCGGTATTTTTTTATGATAGGATAATGCTTGGAACCCATAGAGTGCAGTTTTTCGTTTGAAAACTGTTACCAAAAAAATAAAAAAAATAAATAAGCCAGTATTTGAGTTACATAATAGTGTGTATGACCTGCATTATTATTCTACCAAATTTGGACAAAGTGATAGATGTGATGTTGCACTATTGGGAAGCAGCAGCCAGATGCTGAAAATATAACATTGCTTGAATTTCAGCCCCATTATAAACTGTGTAAGATTCACAGTGTATAATGTAGGATTAAATAAAAGTTGAGTTTATTTTACAATTATCATTGTTTTCTTTCACAGTGACTTTGTCATGCATTTGTAATAATGTTCCCATGATGATCGCAATAAATTGGGGGGTGGAGTGGTCCATGTGAACGTTTACCAGTAGTCAACTGCCTGGAAAGGAAGCAGTGCTATAATAAGATGTTACACAGTCAGGCATTATTATGTTGGCAGCAATATCTCTGCCTGGCAGAAGATTGATGCCAGAATGGACGTAAGTTTCTGGTCCATCACGGTGGAAATTTACCTGCTTTTCTTTCCACCCGAAAACACGAAAACACCTACAGCACAGGAGGCAAGCAGAAAATACACAAGCTGCTCTGTAATCCTCCATTACTGACTGGAAACATAAGTAGGCATGAATAATCACAGGGAAAATACACACAGTTTAGCAACACAAGCTTACATAGAGACGCCATGTTCTGTTTTTGTCATTTGAAAAATGCAAAAAAAGGAAAAAAAAAACCCTGAAAGGTGCTTAAAATGTTCTGTTCAATGAATCTCTCTACCCAGCACTCATACATTTTCTTCATCTTTGCGGAAATTATCAAGGCTTACTCTGAAGTGTATTATATTTTCCTGGAAGCTTCAGCAAAGCTGGACATCCTTATAATGAATGATGATGGGGAATACATTTTGTCTTGGTTCCCTTAGAAATAAAGTGCTTCAGATGCAAATCTCTGATTCATTAATAGTTTATTACACACTGAGATTATTGCCCATCTCACTGTCTCTCAATGAACCCATATCAGTTTCTATAGATGTATGTTAATGGTTACTCCACACTGTCTTAAAGCAAAATCCAAACTTCTGTGTGATTAAATGATGGAGTTAAGGGAGTTAAGAAAAGCAAATATATAGCTATTTTAATAGTGACCCATTAAAAATGTCCTCATATAATCTGTGCTGCAAGAGTAATTTGCATTCAGGGTCTTAACTTCTTGACCCACTTTCCTTTTAACAGCCTCATCAACATCTACTTCAGTCAGTATTTCTTACAAACTGAAAGCAGTAAAAAAGTTTAATGTGTCTGCACGTGGACAGTGGAGGTAGAAAGCAAGTCATGCATCTCACTGCGTGTCCAGATTTTTTCTGTAGCCGATGATAATTGTAATTGTCGTAAGCAGAAGGCGTCTCTTTCAGTAAATTAACAATGATGAAGTAGATCTCGATAAGATCTACGGTAGAGACCAAATCCTGTCAACATTGTCTGCAAATGCAGCTGGCATATGTTTTCCAGATAAAAAAAAGAAAATAAAAATTCAAATCCTATTTTAACATTTCAGCATCATGCTGGAGAAAGCAAAAGTCCTTTTGAACACCCAGAATGGAGGCATAAGGCAGTTGGGGTTTCAGTGTTGCACCTAAATGAGCCTGATTTGCCCATTTATGATGCAGTTCAACACTTCCTAAATTACTGTAAATACAAGCACGGATAATATACAGCCACTCTAACACTGACTGCTACTGGATTTAAGTATTTTGACATTAAAACATTTTGACGCAATAGTCTGAATAAGTAATAGCCTGTAATAGCATTACTTTAGCCTGAATAAAGGAACTGGTAATAAGACAAGTAAAGTTAAGACATGTAGAGTTGGTGAAGTGACCTATGTGTATCTCACTGGTTGCTCTGTAAAGCAGATTGCTGTCAACATGCTTGACGATTTCTGATTTTCCTTACACCAATCATAAGTGTCTTTTCAGATTTGTTATTTATAAGATGATTGATATTCAATCATGACTTAATGTCTTGAGTCTTAAATGTCTCCATGTGGGCACTCATATTTGTCGAAGTACTGGACTAACATGCAAATAAAAATGTAAAATGGAATAGAATTTAACAAAAAATGTTTAATTCAGAATATGGTCCAATCATTGGAGTCTATAGTAAGGTACAGTAAGTGATAAATGGTTAGAGAGGGGGTAGAACAAAAATATGGGACCAAGCTGCCCTTTGGCCGAGTCAGAATGAATTCTGCAACATCGGTTAAATGAAAGTAAACATATTCGTTTCTATCCCCAGGCAATATGAAAGGGGCATTCCTGTGACCACGTTTATGAAAGTCATTGAGATGCTTACCTGTTGACAGTTAAACAGCCACTCCGCAGATCTAGCCCTATTCATGTCGGCCATTCACGCAGCAGGGCCGGTACCCTCGGGGAGGACTGATGCATGGGGGAGCCCAACCTCAATAGGGGTCTTAGTGTTTAGGGCATATTTTTATATAAACAAAATTACACCAAATTTTTTAGACATAATTGTCAAATTCTTTTTGGTCAACCTTTTTTTCGCTTTCATCCCAAGTGGGATTCACTCATCCCTTTACACCCTTGATTGACAAAGTCAAAAGATCCCTTAAAAAAAAAGATTACCGGTGTTGTTGCACGGAAGATGTGTGCGGCTGTGTGTGTTTTCAGGAATTACCCGCAGTGTTTGACTTCCACCCATAACACCAGCTCAGGGAGGCATAGTGTCCTATTCTGCTAGACACACAGACGGATGGTTAGATGACACATACGCAGACAAGACACAGACAGACGGACAGACTGGCAGAAATCTGCCAACGGTGCAACAGTGGCACAAACACGGCGGGAAAACCTGACGCAGTCATCCACTTATATTGGACACATGGGGTGTGACTAAAACTGAAGGCTGCTGTTAGAACAGGGCGCTGTCAAAACCATAGGAATCATATAAGATCAAATTTGTCTTCTTAGGGTAGACTTTCAGGATTGTGTCCATGTGATGACGATTTTGTGCATGTGATCACACCACGGTGTAATGTTTGCAAGTGCCCTTGGCGACAGCGCTGGGCGACTCGGGTGAAAGCAACTTAAGTCAGTCAGAGATTTCACTGAGACACTGTGTGTGTGACTTCTGTAACATTACCAATCAAGTAAATATGTCAGCACACACACTGGATAACCCCTGGTTTACCCTTTGGCTAAGTTGAGTGGAATCAAATAATCCAATACAGCAGATGTTCTAGAATGCCTAAATATTATTGGTTTAACCTGATCAAATTACGATGGTTCAAAGTGGTACTTGAAAAAAGAGATGTTACATGTTCCACAATTCTTATGGGGAAGGAACATTTTGGGTGTGTTTTTTATGTGATACGTAATTACACAGTTTGGCCTCATTGTCAAATTAAGTTTTATTTGATTAGGATCTTTGGCATCTCATTAGAAATGGGATAGATTTCTGGCATGGTATTTATGGAGCTCATTACAATGACTTTCCTCAAGTCAGAAACATTTATCTATTTTTAGCAAACGCTGAGGATCTTTGCATACTTTGGGGTTTTATGTCTGGTTATAACATTGAAGAATGACTGAAAATAGAATTGGTTTTCCACAATAAAGAGGTCATTTGTGAAGACTGATTCTGAAAACTGTCCGTCTTCAACTGACCTTTGTGAGGATAATCGGCGGGGGGGAGGCTTTTCTGTTCCCAACCACTTCTTAAAAGTAAGACCTAACTGTCAATATCACATCTCTATCTCAATTGCAAACTGTAAATGAACATTGCTCACACAGACTTTGTAACTCCCTCCACTCATCTCTTTCCATTAATGCTGTACAGCAAAAGACAAACAGAAGACGAGCAGTACAAACAAAGTGAGAGAATAACAGTGAGCGAGACTGGGCGGGGGTGCGGGGAGGTGGTCGAGGGCCTGTGACGGACGGAACAAAAACAACTTGGCAAACAGGATGAAAAATCCACCTGACCTGCTCTCTCTCTCTTTTACATGCCTGATTGCATTGTCCTTCAGGTTTTCCGGCCATGCGGCTCTAATACTCGATCCCACGATGTCCATTTTTGTTGTTTCATTTCTTAAGAATGAAACACACTAAACAATAACACATCCATGTATTGGTACATGTGAAAGTTAACTTTCATGGAAAATGTCTCCTCGCAATCAACAGGGCGTCGTTTACCGTAACCGTCCAAGCTTAACATTATGCTGAGTCTAACGCTTCGTGGGTACTGATTCTCCCCTTTAGGACATCTTGTACGTAATCATCACTGCAAAAAAAAAACAAAAAAAAACACAAGATGTTCAACAATATTTCCCCAGAATGTAGATTATGATTACACGCCCATGAGACTTGTGTATCAGAGCATTTTTCTCAGTCTCTGTTGAACGACTCTGTTGGGACTTCCAGGCTTCTGACGCAATTGCCCAATAAAGAAAAGCCTTTTCATCATGCTGCTCAGTGTGTGGCTGTTCTCTTTATCCCAAGGCTGTACAGACTAGTTTGACTAACCCTTCCTGACAATACGAGTCAGATGAAACAGAACTTTGTGTTCATACTGGACCATACACTGTTAGGATTAGCTTCCGTCAGTGCATGATCCATATTAGAGCATTAAAAATATCAACATCCTTTCATATAATAGTGCTTTCAACTGCGTACAAAGCGGCAATAAAACAACTTTTTCTTTAAATATTTGAATTTCTCACCCCCCACAAAATAATCCTTTCCTGATGTTCTCTGTTCATCCAATTTTAAATTGGGAAAAAAAATTCACCAAAAATGTACTGAAACAATTCAAATAATATACGTAAATCATGTCTTCTACTACTTCTTTTCCTTTAGGCTTTTCCCTTCAGGGGTCGCCACAGCGACAACCTTTTCCATCTAATCCCATTCTCTGTGTTCTCCTCTCTCACACCAACTAACTTCATATCCTCTCTCACTACATTCATATATCTTCTCTTTGGTCTCCCTCAAGACCTCCTGCCTGGCAGCTCCAATCCCAGTATCTGTCTACCAGTATATTCACTATTCCTCCTCTGTATATGACCGAACCATCTCACTCTGGCTTCTCTGACCCCTCCAAAACATCGAACGTGTGCTGTCCCACTGACTCATTCCCGATCCTATCCATCCTTTTCACTCCCAAAGAGAACCTAGACCTCTTCATCTCTGCGACATCTAGCTCTGCCTCCTGTCTTTTCATCATTGTCACTGTTTCTAGACCATACAGCATGGCTGGTATTATTACTGACTTGTACACCTTTCCTTTCATTCTGGCTGATAGTCTTCTATCGCATACTACCCCTGACACTTTTCTCCACCCACTTGGATTTGTTTGAACCCATTTATATACCTCTTTTTTACACTCTCCGTTGCTCTGGACTGTTGATCCAAAGTACTTGAAATTCTCCAATTTCTTGATCTCCACTCCCTGCAGCCTCATTGTTCCACCCAGGTACCTCTCATTCACACACACATACTCTGTGTTGCTGCGACCAACTTTCATTCCTCTCCTTTCCAGAGCATATCTCCCCCTCTCAAGATTTTCCCCAATCTGTTGGGGCTCTCACTACAGATCACAATGTCATCTGCAAATATCATGGTCCATGGAGATTCCTGTCTAACCTCATCTGTCAGCCTGTCCATCACCGCTGCAAACAAGAAGGGGCTCAGAGCTGATCCCTGATAAAGTCCCACCTCAACCTTGAAATTCTCTGGTGCACATACAGCACACCTCACAACCGTCCCACAGCTAGCATACATGTCCTGCACCCGTCAAACATAGTTCTCTGCCACTCCAGACTTCCTCGTGCAATACCAGAGTTCCTCTCTTGGCATCTTGTCATATGCTTTTTCTAGGTCAACAAAAGCACAATGCAGCTCCTTCTCTGTGCTTCTCTATGAGCATTCTCAAAGCAAATACTACAAATGTAGTACTCTTTCTAGGCATGAAGCCATACTCCTGCTCACAAATGCTGGCTTCTGCTCTCAGTCTAGTTTCCACAACTCTTTCTTATAACTTCATTGTATGGCTCATCAACTTTATCCCTCTGTAGTCAACGCAATTCTGCACATCCCCCTTATTCTTAAAATGGGCATCATCACACTTCTCCATTCCTCAGGTATTTTCTCACTCCCTAAGATCCTGTTGAATAATCTTGGCAGAAACTCTACTGCTGCCTCTCCTTGACACTTCCATACCTCCACAGGTATATCAGGACCAACCGCCTTTCCATTCTTCATCCTCTTCAGTGCCTTCCTCATTTTACTTTTACTAATCACTGCTACTTTGTGATCTCCAATAGTCACCTCTTCTACCCTTCCCTCTCTTTCATTTTCCTCATTCATTAGCACTTCAAAGTACTCTTTCCATCTTCCCAGCACTCATCCAGTATCTGTCAATACATTTCTCTCTCTATCCTTCATCACCCGAGCTGGTTTACAACCTTTCCATCTCTATCTCTGTTTTGCCAACCTGTATAAATCATTCTCTCCCTCCTTACTGTCCAACAGAGCATACATGTCATCATACAACCTTTGTTTTGCCTTCGGAAAAAAATTAAAATATCTAGAATAAGACTAAATGACAAAAAAATAAAATATGTGGATGATGGACAAGATCTCTACAGCCCTGAGCAGGGCAGACAAGTGTCGAGACAGGTTGGTAGTTTTTGTTTTTATTTCTTCTGCTGCCGGATGTAGAAATAACAAACACCTTCACACAAATGGCTTGCCATTTTACTCGCAGGCAAAATGACTCATTGGATAGAAATATAGCTAACAAAGATGAAGCGCAGATTCGAAGCAGAGGCCAATACACTGCCATTGATTTTCTACCGAGCCAGTGTTATGGGTGGAAACGTGTCAGTCTGCTGGCATCTGGGTGATGCCTTTTAATGTACTAACAAGCAATAGAAGTCACGTGACCAAGAAAGCATTTCTGAAGTATTTTTATTTGAGCCTTGTGTACCACTTCCTGTGGATCCATTACAAAATTAAGGAGATATTATTACATGAGCATTGTTGCCATTTTAGTTTTGCTCAATTACCTGACCGAGCTAAAACTTTTACCCCTATTTCCGGCATAATTAAGGCTCTTCTCATGTTTGCTAGATTTGCAAGATTTTTTTTGTCAGGCTCTTTTCTGAAAGTCTGTTAGTTCTCTTGCTTCCTGTCATGGACAAGAAATATGCAGATGGTTTATTAAAGACTAATCTGTCTCTAGGCTTTACTGAGACTGAATGCTACATCTATATATGACCCCTTGAGTGACTTGCAACTTGTTGAGAGTCAGCTTGCATTGACTCAAGGCCCTTGTGAGACCCTGTGTACAGAATAAGCAATACACTGAATGAATGAATAACATTGATGAAAGTGGTCTGTCTTTTTTAACCACACAGTTTTGACACAAATATACCTTTATCTGTCCCGTGGAACCTATTGAGTTTGTGTCTTGGAACCAGTCACATCATGTTTTCAATGAATGCAACTCCAGTTCCTCCCAGTCACTCTCGCAACATGTCAGTGTACACCGATGCTGTTTTTACATTCTATAAGCAGAACTCGCTTAACTTATATTAAATTGACGTCTCTTTGGTACTTGAAGGTCTTCTGATACTGCTTATCAAGTAGGATACGCACATGCATTTGAAAAATGCAGTAAAAGCATGTTTATGTTTGTCTGCAGGAGGGCAGTCAGTGCTGGAATGGGACTCATTATCAAAGTCGGTGCCTGAAAGTGATGTTCCTATAAGCTGCATTTTACTCAGTGTTAAAAAAAAGAATTTATGACTAATTGAAGCCAGCACAACAGAACAATATTGGCCTTTGAATGCAGTAGAAATGACTGATGTCACTTGGGACCTTGATAATGGTTATACTTGAAAGACAAAACCACATAATTAAAAATGGTTCTATGATGCATTAGAGAATTGAACTGGCACTATGCTGTGGACAGACAGCTTCAAAGTAGTGGTGTAGTTTCAATGTTTTAATGATGACAACTGGGATTTAGGCCCAGCGCCACTGGCCATGCAGGAAGTATAAACCATATTGCTAGTCTCAATACAGACTCTCGACAATCTACAAGCTGATCAAGAGTTATACAGTTAAACAAAGATAACAAATTGAGACGGTAACTCAGCATTAAGTGTGTGTTTTATCTATATTTGCAAAAGAGAGATGTTATTTGTATTGTATATGTGCATGAGATAACCCAGGTGTTACCTTCAGCTCTTTGGTATTGGTGATTTGAATTTTTTTATTTCTGTATGAGATCACACTGTATGTGTATGGTAATTTATTAAATCACCTAATTTATGACAGCAGATTCTTCAAAAAAGAATATTTGATCATGGTATGAGTGTGTGAAAGACTGAGTAAAATCAGTTTTCCCATGTCTGTTTAATGAATCAAGAGGGCTACAAGCTTTAAATTGGATAACTGTCTGCAGATAAAGCATTCCCAGTGGGACTCTGAACTGAGTTGTACTTACAGCCGGATGAGCCAGACTACTTCATTCAACAACAAAATTCAGTGAATACAACTTAACCTTACCAATCTGAAAAAGGTTGCAAAGACCTTGACAAACCTAATTCAAATTCCAACCCAGATGACCCAACAAGCTCCTTGATGTTTTTTTTTTTTTTTCTCCTAAGCACTCAGGGGATCCAGGGTCATTGTCCTTGCTAGGTCTCCATACTGACTGAACTGAAAGTGCCACTTGGATGAGATGCAAAACAATTTCGAGCAATCAACTGGGCACAGTTGTCACAAAAAGATTTATCAACGGGTTTTCACAGATATGTTGAATGGTCATTTGGAAAAAAAAAAAAAAAACATCTGGCCAAACTATTGGTCTTTATGTTTAATTTGTTACTGAAGATATTAGTTTTGGCATGGATGACTATCTTGAAGCATCAATTTTTTTTACATGTTCCCAGCTGTGAAAACATCATTTGAATATCAGTGCAGAAACAGGAAGGGAAAGAAGCCTGTTCATCTCCCTTCCAAAACAGCACTCTGAGAAACACCCCAGCCACTTCACATCCAATGAGACTGGTACTTATAAAGATAACTGACATGCTGGAAGTGTTATGATCAGCAACAGGCCGCTTAAATTTCTTATCAAACATAAAACTCAAGAGAACAGCATAACAGGCTTCAGGTACACAGTGTTGCAGGTTCATGGAGATTATACATACCTCTCTTTCTATCTATGTTGATTGCAGAAAAGTGGCTAGATGAATCATCGTCCATTTACTTTCAACATGTTTATGAATCAGGTAAGTTGAACTGCTGTTTGAACAACAGGTGCACAATTATGTCCCATTTAACCAATGTCTGTCTGGAATCAGCGGTAACCTTGGGTTGGTCTTCTTTTCTTTAACTATGATGAAAACATTTGGATTGTTTGGACTCAGAGACAAATATGAAAAACATAGTTTCTTTAGATTTGTTCTGACCCAAATCCATTTAAACACCTCAAAAAGTACATATGGAGATGCCATTTTTGTTTCATTTAATTCTCATGGGTACCACATTGGCCATTCTAATATGTAGATCCAAGATAGAAATCATTAAAAGGGCTAATTTAGACATGCAAGCTTATCTAGTGGAGATGTAGTAGAAAAAAACGGTAATAAAAATAATGATGGATGTTGCCCTCGACCAACTAGGCACTTCAACTTAAGCTTGATTTGTTCGACAGTAAGGTTTGGTCAGCTCCTTTACAGTTTGTTACACAGTACAATGTGAGGCAAAAAAAGATAAATTGCAACATTTATTCAATTAGGATTGTGCAGGTGCACTTGTTTGATGTGATGATGCAGCTCCTTGTCAGATAGAGCTGTACACTCACAGGTGAGAATGTAAAGGGAAATAAAACTGAGCAAACATCAAGGACAAAGGACATTGGAAAAAAGCTTTCACATACTGATATTCGACACTGAGAAGGGATTAATTTCATATGGAGCTGTTTAAGAGCCCTCAAAAACATATTTCCTCTGGAAATGACAAGTGACTGGACTTCTCGGAAAAGCCACTCGAGTTCATATCAGAGCTTTTTCAACATAAAAAAAAAACAGAGCAGACATTGATAGAGCTTGATTGTGTTTAAACAGGGTGAATAAAAAAACTATTTAACGTATAGAGATTTAGTGAATTAAACTCGCACTATAAAGCACTGAGTACTATGTGGATCATCCAAAATAAATCATCACTCTTGAGTCACAAATGACCAAGATGGATTTTAATTCAGCTTGGAGGTTCACAGAGGATGTCCAAATTAATAGCACCGGTCAACAACACCAATCCTAACAGACAAGTTCTTTTTCAGATATGTATGCAAGTTAAAGCACAGGACAGAATACTGTGAAATAGAACTCTGACAAACTTAGATGAAATGCAGCAAATGCAATTAAGTGGTAAATGCAACTCAGTATTATATATATATAAATATATATATATCATATTTTTATTACATATTCAGTTACCACCTTCACAGCATGTTTGAAATCCTATTTGACATGTCAAAATAAACACACATGTATTTCAGCTGTGTTGTGGAAGTATTTAGCCAATGAATGGTGCTTTAAACTATGGTTTGGCAATTTGAAAATACAGTATATTGACGAATGCCCCCCTCCGCAAAACACATTATAAACAATAGTAATCATTAGAATGAATAAATTCCAACCTTCCCACTTAGTTCAGCGTGTGAACACATTTATATGGATCCCTAAGTATTTGGCCATTTATCCAATTATTATTGGTAATCCTGCACTGACAAAATTCAAAGAGAAGATGCATTTGAAGTACAGACATCATTCTTCAGATTTGCGTATTCCCTTATACAGGATTGCAATACGATTAATGATTACTGTGCATGCAATTCACACACTATTTTGTAAAAGCTGAACCCAGGACAAAGCAAAGTTATGATTGATATTTGATATTTGGAGGACTTTCCACTTCAGTGGTCTACCTTCAGTTTGTCTCCAATTACAATACATATAGATATAAAATTTCAGTACCTTTACCTCTTTCATAGGCTGTTTTTGGATCACTATTCATCCACCCTAATACACTGATCTGTTTTTCAACACTTTGCCCAAAGTGAGCAGACTCAAGCCCTCTTCACTTTCACCTTTCCGTCTTTGTACTTCTCTTTTCCCATCATTCTGGTACAAGTTAATCCTGAGTTGGTCTTTAGAAAGAAAAGATTCTTTTTTTTTTTTTTTTTTGTTTGAAGTGTAATATATCTCCCCAGTGCCTGACTACAAGCATTGGCCACTTATTGACTCCTCTGTATTTAAATTCATAAAGGACATCTTTTGATTGTACTTGAAAAGTAAATATGTATTCCCCCGAAGAGTACTCTTGGCATGACTAGTTGATGAAAAGGGGATTTACATCTTGGAGGAAAAAAAAAATGACATGCTTATCAATCTTAGCTGTGTTCTCTCGCTGCTGAGCTCCACAGTGCAGTCCTCTATAAAATAGTACTGCTCTGTTGAGTTGGCCTTCCTTCATACTTTATTTTAATATATTTTTCATCTAATTTATTTTGTGCATCTGAAAATAAAGAAAGCTGCATAAAAATGGCTGAAATTCCAAATTGCTGAATGCAGTATTTGGTCAGACCTGCAAATATCACGTCTTAATTATTTCATTGTGGTTGTGTTCACAAGAAAGTTCTGAAAATGTAATATTTGTTCAATAATTTTGGACCCAACTGTATCATAACAGTTCGTGGATGTTTGGCTCACAGTGCCTGGAAACATAACATTGCCTCACCCTACCGTACTTTAATATCAACATGTAAGGAAGGAAGAACATTGGAATCAGGGCATGTCTGTTTGGGCTGCAATTTACCAATTTACATAATCATGACCATCTTTCAAGTGATGTTTACAATAACAGTATTGTTGTTTTTAAATTTTGTAGCGGTACTGATTTAAAAAGAAATTGAAACAACAGCTGACATTCAACCAAAGATTAGTAACATCTGGCAGCTCAAAGATAGATGACTGGTTGTGCAAAAGTACATTGTAAAATAATTGTATTACTTTTGTTTTTCCTTGAACAAACATCTCATATTTTACTTATGTATTTTCTAACAAGTATAACAAGCATATGCATCTTCAGTGGCTAATCCATTCAATACATGCACAAGGGTGGCAATTCTCTAGCCTTGTATTGTTTTTCTTCCCACATTCATAAAAATAATCAGATGTTGTACGCCATAGACAAAACTAGTAAAAATAAAACTATTTCAAAACCCCATGAGATATTTCGGTGTTGATCTGAATTTGTAAGTAGCAGTAAGTGACCCAGTCAGAAGATTTTCTGTCACATTTTAAACCACCTAAAAGACTTACATGAAACAAATTGTTTCATAAAATTATAACATTTGTATGACGAGGTCACTTGCTGAGGGTTTATGTATTGCACGTGCTCCCCAGTACCTGTGACCCATGGAGATTCTCCTGCATAATGTGTACAGTAGTTCTGTAATGAGTGAGTTATTAATGTACTAAAAAACTGACACCTGCAGATAAACTGCTTCTGTGTTCCAACAAAAAGATGTGCATGAAGAGAAGTAATGGCAATAACATGATAAGAGTATAAAAATCATACAGTACACAAACATGAGACTAACTAGTTTGCCTTTTGAAATACCCCTTGTCTATATTCCCTGTGCTCATGCAGATTTGTTTCGATATCCAGGAACTGGTTGTCAAAACTTGTTTAACGCTCTTATAGTGCCCCCTTGTGGTTTCTTATCACAGTGTAATAAGTGGTTGCTTGGTGTCAGAGATCCTTATTTCCCAAAGTTTCCAGCTTGTATTCGCCACCTTTCTTTCGATGGTTACCTTAGTTCTTCAGTTGTGAACCAAAATTCCCTACAAGTCTTGGCATCCAGCACTAAGGTGATGAAGTCAGCTCCTCAAACAAGGAAGGATCCAGGCTGCTGGGGTTTGGAGTTCTCACTGCCTTTTGCTGTTCAAGATGGACCTCCAGTCATCTGACCAGGAGAGCAGCCGCCTCTGAGTAGGCCCAACCTGAAGGTGCTTGTTGTGGCATGCAGTGAACAAGACATGCTCCCATGTGGGTTTGGGCTCCACACCTGATTAACAGATGAGTACAAAAAAATTACAGTATATAACAAGCCATCATCAAAATCTATTGTGTGGCGGCAACAACTGCCAATTTAGACAGACAGTAACAGCCCAAGAGTCTCACAAAATGCAAATTTCACACTGACGAACACCCACATGCTATTACACAAGCAAAATTGTGGAATCAACTTTACTTCCGGTTCTTTTCCTCAGTCTGTATTTCTTTGAACACACTCTCACGCATGCTTGTAGCTTGTTCATATGACGGCGATTTTTCCGAACACGTGTCATTTGAATTTGATGATGTTACATCATTACTGTTTTATCATTCGTTTGGTCCTTTTTAAGTGACATATCCCTCAATATACATCAAGACTGGGTCACGAATGCTAGGGCCAATGGCACAATCACGCTCAAAATCTAAACCTGCAAAACAAGCTCAGCAGTATCTGCTACTGAAACTGCAGTGGTTTCCAAGATGCCAATGTCCTTGAATTTAGGGGATCTGAAACTAAAACTACGCTACCCCCAACCTATTGGAAGAGCCTTCAGAAATTATGAAATTCATGAGCTAAAATTAAAACGATGGAGAAGTGAAGAAATGCAAGAAGTTAGTATGTGGAATATGAAGAACCTAAATCCCACACAAAAGTGGAACAAGCAGCAATCTATTTGGGGGCCCGTATGTGACCTCGGACCTTGTTGAAAGCCACAGTTTCTAATCTATTATGCAGGTATAATCATACTAAAAAAAGAGGCAGGTTCATCACTTCTGCTAAGTTCTCAATATACTGCTCAAGGTGCAAAACTGCTGTTGAAATTCACTTTCAAACAATTCATGTTTGGGAGATGTGTGAATGTTACAAGAAATAAGTTATTAAGGAGATACTTCTTTTATGAAGTTTGGAGAGCAGTTTCGAAGAATGAAATAAAATTCGGTAGTGTCTGTATATAGCAATGAGAATCTGAGAAATTATGACATTTATATTACATCATCATAATCTAATCAGTTTGTCTTCGAATGAAGTAATTCGATGGAGACTTTTGTGGAATGTTCAACTCAAAAGGCCAACCAGAAATATTTTTACTAAAGTCATAACAATGTCCATTACTGGGACCTCCTAGTTTGTTCACAAGTGCATTTGTGTAAATCTTGCTGAAAAACTTTTTTAAAAGTCAAATGCTGTACAGAGTGTTTAAAAAAATTACACTTTCGCAGTCCTCACCTAGGATGTCAGGCTTGTCATCGATGAGTATGTCTCCAGAAATCACAGTCTTGTCTCTAGTAAGAATAACCTGTTCCAGGAAATCGTGACCCAAATGCTTTTCTACCCAAGCGTACTGAAAAATAAACAAATACAGAGGTAAGGGAAACAATTAGAAAAGAGTAATTGTTTTTAGATGCAATTTCAGCACATGGCTCTTACCTTTTCATATGGACAATGTTTGTAATGCTTTATAGGGCTGGTGCAAATAAAGACATCTGTGCTGTGGAAGGAAAATGAAAGGGGAGTGGAAACACTTGAAAAAGCAAGCAAACAACTTTATATTGTGGCAACTGATTGATTAGCAAAACACAGAAATACAAACAAGGTGAACAATGTCAGCTCACACCATATGCCTTTTTCCCTGACAAGAGAAGATGCTCTTTTTGTTCCACTGGGTTTTCTTCTTAGGAGATGCCAATCAACAGCCGTCTCTCCAATGACTATGGCAGACTTAAAGATAGTCGCTCGTATTGAGTTAATGTCACTGAATCAAGTTTATGGCAATACCACCTGGCCATTTAAACATGTATTACTAATGTGTTTAGTTTTTTTTCTTGTTTTGTTTTTTTACTACAAGAGCACTTGTAAAGTGCATATTCTGATTCTGATAGCTTGGTCCATCTCTGTATCGTAGAATATCTTAAATTGTACAATTTTGTTTCTAGTTCACATTTGCTTTGGCTTTAGAAGGAAACGTTGCACATTCCAATAAGACATTTCAATGTTGATAAAATCCATGTAAAAAGAAAACTCCAATTGAGTGCAATGGCCAAGGGGGGGAAAGGTCATTACTTGCAACACCCACATGTCACACCGACTCAAGACTGGAGTCTTGAGTCTCAAGCAACTCTCAAATTTGAAAGTATTTTAAGTCCAAACGAAAAGCTAACATGGCTGTTTCCTACATTGAGTGGGTGCCCACTGCTTCTTAAACATGTGGGTGGGTGAGATTGCAAATTCATTCATTCATAATCAATGGCGCTTTTCTTGCATTGTGAATGTGGTTGGGAAGCTGGACAGAACCAACACACGTGTGCAGAACATGTAAACTTAATAGAGATTGGACACAGCTACCCACTGAATATGTTTTCCCCAAATAAATAAATGAAAGAAATGCAACTTGATGAAACTACACCAGAAAAAAGATTCAGTGTTGAAGACTTTATCAGAGGATTTCTCTGTTTTTTCCAGCATGACGACTATAGCCGTTCAATTTGTAAAGGAACCGTTAACAGCTTATACGCTTACAAATTTTTCTGGAGTAATGTATTTCAATGCCTTGGAAAAATTATCAAGTCATGAGGCTCAAGTCCATAAATGTCACAAGTTATGGTCTTAAAAGTCAAAGTTGAGTTTCAAGCCTTTTAAGAAGTTGCTGAATAAGAGGACTAGAAGGAAGTTTTTTTTTTTTTTAAAGATTTCCTTTTCTAATCTTTAATCGTGTGAAACCATACCGTGCTTATCTGTATTCATGAATATTCTATGCATACAAATAAGGCTCTAAAAGTAGCAAAATGTAATTGTAAAAAGAAAAAAAAATGGCTCTGCAGCTGCTGGTCTTTTTCTTCTGCAGAAATTATAATAGCAGTATTAATCTGCCATGTAATCATTCATAATCATATATATGTATATTGAGCAGATGATTAAATTGCATTTTCAAAACATACTTCTCCATCTTTGCCATCTCCTTCACAGCCTCTACTCCTCCTGGCAGCGGCTCCAGCTCTATGAAGAAATCCTTAGACTCCCAGATACTAATGGCTTTCTCCTGAAGACATAACACACACACATTCAGGCCCGTTATCAATACGTTTATACTGATCAGGTGCTTGCTCACATGTGAGTAAGCTTGCAGTATGTGCTTGGGAGAAGTGCGGTGTATACACCTGGTTATTTAGAAACGCTGACAGAGTAGGACTCCAGACTCCTAGCTTTTGATAATCTTCCAAGATGTAAAATATTTTTCCTGAATGTGTAGTTACTGGATAATAATTTTGGTAATATGAGAAGTGAAGTGAGAAAGTACATTTTGACAAAATTTAAATAATGCATTGAGCACCCTGCAGGCCACCATAGGTTGCCTTGTGTTTTGATCATGTCCTGCATGTACATTGTCTCACTTGAACCACATATTGTGGAACATGTTTTTTTTTCTGCTTTCAACTTTTTGGAGTTGTTATAACAAGTGTCAATTATTATTTTGCAAGATCGAGTAGAAAGAAATGCGATTTTACACGTAAGGCTCACCATAGAACTGGAACAGGAACAAGGAAAGGCCAGTTCCAGTTCTGCCACATGCTGACATGGATCCAATTTCAGTGAATAACTGGCATAAATCAGTAGCAGTCCCTCCAAGAATAATAACTGCAGGTGCGCTGACACTGTCAATAGTATGTCTGCCGCAATTTCCTCCTCCATCACTTTGGGAAAACCTTTATGTAATAGTCGGTTAAACAGAAATGATGGGCAATCTGGAAAACTCACAAAACACGAATAGCCAGTTGTGAAGGTGTTTCTGTTTTCATATTTTAATAAGCTATATACATAATACTTTCACTTTCTTAATTATTTACTTTTCTTCGGTGCTCGGTATAAACACAAATGAGTGAAGATTTTCGCATACAAATAATAGCTCATATAGAAAAGGGAAGCTCTTTTACTGTTTACACTGATACTGTACTGGGATTCTGTTTGGAAAAAGATAACCAGTCCGGCTCTGGTGAGGCCACACACAGCTTCAATGTCAATGAGAGTCTTGTGCCTATGATGGATTAAACTGGTTAAGAAAACTACACCCATCAGATCTGACACAAGTTCTTCATTGTCTACATTTATTATTTTCTTGTTTTATAAATATTTCTTGCCTGACAGTGGGAATCTAATCACACTGCCAAATGCAGTACTACTTATGGTGTGGTGTGTTTTAGTCTATAGCTTCCCCGCTGACTTAAAACCAATTTCATGAGAAACTTTTTTTGTTTTTAGTCTTACAAATGGGTAGTTCAGTCGTAGACTTCTTTTGAATTTTAAGTTAAGAGTTTTGGGATGATCCGTTGTAGATGGTGTCGAAGCTGCACCAATCAGTTGTGAAAAAGATGTGTGTAATTGTGGGTGCACTTTATTTGTATTATTCCAAAGAACCGCTTCAATCCGCGAGACTTACACAAAGGTCGGTCCTCAGCTGTCCGTACTGCGTCGACACCCAAAATCCTCTCCTGTCATCCAGTGTGATGTACGGCTCATCCGGGTACTTGGCCCGGTACTTCTTTAGAAACCCGCCCTCAAAATCCGCCAAAACCCCATCCATATCAACTAGAACCCTCAGTTTCTTGGTCGCGGGATTTGAGGACATGTTAACACCGATCCTTTGAAAAGACTCTCGGAGAAAGTATTTCCCTCTTCCAAGTAGGCGGGCTGTAGTGAACGGTATCATTGTTTACACTTGACTTGAACGACTCCGGGCCGTGCACAAATTAGCGTCCCGTCCAACCTCTCCCTGACGGCCAAGGGGAGCAGCGGTGAAAAGTCCGCATGAGAGTCAAAAAAGTTTACCTTGGAGTGCGTCAACTACATCGTCTCGTTTCCATTGCTTGAGTGGATAATTCGTCGGTTCGTTAAGCTGTGTGTCACCGCTAGCTTAAACGTGTCATCCCGTTGGGGGGCTTTGGGTGTCACGAGCAGCTGTGCTAACTTTAGCTCGCAAGCTAACTCGGGTGCTCAGCGGCGTGCTGTTCAAACGTGACCTGACTTTAGGGTACAGTGTACTGGGCTCTGGTAGAACCGTTTCTCACTGTGCATTTATTGTCCCGGAGCTGTCAACTCCATTTCTAACCCCAGCGGATCTAGGAGCATGAGGAAATGCGAGGCTGTTTGGCCAAAAATTTTAAAAAATATAATGAATGCATTGCCGCAGTATAGCACCAAGGTTGCACCGCTCTGCAGAGGAACCAGTAAGAGTTGGGAACAAACTGTACTACAGTTCATGCAGCTTAGCACAAAGATGTTAAACTGAGAAGATAGCTCACACAAGTTTCCTTGCTTTCTTTGACAAAGCTACACAGTCACTTTTAGCAGTTTGCAATCCACCATATTTTCAGTCAGTTGTTTTTATAGAGACAATAACTTATTGCATTACTGCCGATGCTATGAAGTCAGTTATGATATCACTCTATTTATGACTGGCTTATCTATTTGAATAAGCACAAGGCAGTTTTTATGGAACGGCTATCAGATGTGTGCATACATAAAAATGTGATTGTCTTTAAACATTTCATTCCTGCAGCACTGTCTCCATACCATAATGTAATGCAAACTGCCAATATACATTAAACAGACTGAGTGAACTCCTGCATAAGGGAATCTTTTTCTCTCTTCAAGTGTCACGGGACATTCTGGTGTCACTGGACATGAAAGACCAAGTGAATAAAAGTGATAAAAACTGGGGAAAAAGGAGTATATTTGTGAGCGTCAGAGGGAAAACCTCTGGGGGGAAAGGAGCATTTTAAGTGTCAGGAGCCCATGCAAAAGAAAGGTTTCATATTCAGTCCAGAACAGATTAGCTTACACAGGAGGTACATATTATTCAAACAAAAGAAAAAAAAAACTCTGGTAAAAGCGGTCACTGTAAACCAGCTCTTCGAAACTGAAAGTGAGTTTATGTCCTTAAATTAATTGCATGCCAGAGCAAAGTAGTCGCTTGATGTTTCAAAATATTTCTCATGGACAAAGCAATTGAGATCTAACACAAGTGACTGGTGAAATGATACGGATGACTTAATTTCTAAATGTATAAAAAGCGTGGAAAATCTGTTGTTTTTCGACATTTTTTAATCGAATATGCAAATACCTGAATTCTTTTATGGGCAGCGGACGTCTATAAATTAGTTCGAAAGGTGCTCTTACGTTTGAGAACATCTTTGTTCAAAAAAAAGGAAAACTGTACGTCAGTTCCTGTAGCTCTTAAATGATGAACATTAACATCAAGAGTATCGTGGTGCATTTGAAGATTATTTGAGCCATAGTAGCTTTATGTATAAGTAAATTAAGTGTTGCAAAAGTAGTTGTTAGTTAATGCAAGAACGACCAATAAATATGGCTTTGTTTTGGCAAAACATGTTCCTTTAAATATCCGTTGGTTCGAAAATCTCGTTGCAGTCTCTTCAGTACGTAAGATCTCGCGACATCTTCAACTCAGTGGCGGCTGTGTGGCCCCCTGTCTCTGTCCGGACGGAGTTGTTTCTGACGTTTGAATGAAAACCAGTGCAAATTACCTCCACTTTGGACCCAGGAAATAATGGCTTCAGCATTGGAGCAGTTTGTGAACAATGTGCGGCAGCTCTCCGCTCAAGGTAGGGTTGTTAAACTAATTCGAGGGGGTTGTACTCGCTGGTTAGCTTGCATGCTATCCAATGCTTGCCGATAGCTAAGCAGCCAAACTGGTTAGAGCCCTCTTTTTGCCTTATCATGTAAACACGCCGCAAAAATCACTTTGTTTTTCAACGAGACTCCTGCAAAGTGTTCATTCGTGGTCTATTATGGCACATGCATACATCGGTGAAACACAGACTTTGTAGCTCATCAAACAGAACATCAAAATCACACTTTTTCTTTTTGATCTAGAAAATAATTTCTGGGCACTGTCAACCGGTAGTCCCGCCTTCGCCTCCCCACGATTTGCCTGTGAACTGAATTCTGGAATCGTATTGGTTTAAAGTCGTCTGTCAATCCCGTACGCATTGCTTCTGTTGCAAGGCCTTGACAGGACACTTGACTGGGCGATTTGTATTGAAATGGTCCACCATAGCTCGATGTTTATATGCAATTTAACGAGATTCTCGTACGTGAATAAGACAGCTTCACGGCTGTTGCATACGATAGAATCCTTTTGTTTTTTCACTGTAAGATTAATACACTGAAGAATATCTGTTGCATTGTCCTCTCCTGCTAAGTTAAAGTTCATCCTAACTAAGAACACCAAAGGTGACTTTAAAAAAGTATTCTTCAACGATTGTTGAGTTTGATAACATTTTCAATAACCGCCTGTCTATAAATCAGATAATAAACCTTAATCATGCAAAGCTTTCCACCATAGTGAAATAAAATTAGAGGACCAAGTGCCAGTGTGGTATGAAAGTTATTATACTCATGTTGTGCATTTAATAATTCAATGTAAATCGTTTGAGATAATTGTGCCTTTTTAAATATGTCAAAGGTCTACAACAGGGGCCAAAGTGGCTTAACTTTTCTTGCCAATTTGCTTCCGGCAGGCCAGATGACTCAGCTGTGTGAGCTGATCAACAAGAGCGGAGAGTTGCTGGCCAAAAATCTGTCCCACTTGGATACGGTGCTGGGGGCCTTGGACATCCAGGAGCACTCCCTTGGTGTGCTGGCTGTGCTGTAAGTACACTACCATAGTATTTTCTTTCAGGTTAGTGTAGCAAGCCCAAGTCAAGTACTGTTTTCTTGATCACCAAAAACCTTCCAGTTGTCTTTGTCATTACTCTTTGCTTTGCGCTGCATGGCTCAACTCTCAACTCAACTGTTGGTGGGTTATCTGGCTGATTGAACACGTTGCATTTCAGGTCAGTGCAGCATGAAAGAGAGATTCAAGAGAAATTCCTTTAGTGTCCTAGTCTACTTATGTAAATCATTGCCAGATGGCAACATGGGTGAAAAAATCAAAGCTGTTCTCAACTGGTCAGTAGTAACAACACCACCTCCATGTACCTTTTCAAAAAGAAGGATTTTTTTTTGAAAAGATCAGATTTCGGGGCTCAGTTGATTCCAATGAACTACAAAGATGCTTCACCCTTTGTATATTTTAAAGCATGGTAAACTGAAGTATATAATGCCCATTTGTAGTTGGGTGAGAAATTCAGACTTGTTTGGTTAACAGCAGCCAGACTTTTGATATGTATGCCATTCAACATCAGTTGTCATCCCAGAGGCAAAAGCTTGAGGCAAAGCTCATCTGTGTCGCTCCATGCGTTGTACCATGCTATATTGCTTGTATCAATCTATGAGAAAGATGTTGGTCTCACAGATGTGTGATAGCTGACTTGTTTGATTGTTCAATGTTAAGTGGAGCTCAATCAATTCACTGAATTATTCTTTTAATGCTGGCAGTGAGGGACACTTACAATTTAGAATTGAAAGCTATTGAGTCTTACCATGACGCATTAAATGATTTTGAATTTAAGACACTGTAACATTTTTTTTTCCATTTAGTAGTTTGATTCTTCATCCCTAAGCACCCAATACGTTTTGGTTTGATATCAATTGGCTAATTGGTTTCCAATGAAAACACAATTCAAAAAACAAATGATTTGTCGTCAATGTTGCATTTGATCAGACAAACTGTCATTACTGCTGGCTATCCATACTATTTATTGCATTTATTTATTATTTATTTATTTTTTGTTTTGATTTATTGTTCTTGGGCTCTTCACTTTACAAATGTAAGCAACAATTTACTGTGAATGTTCTTTCATAGACATCCGTGAATTATTTTCCTTTCTTTACCTATACTCTGCCTCTGGAGTTGTCCTTTTGTAATAGCTGCTTGAATATGAAGAGAAAATGCTCTTTCGCTACTAAGTAAGCGACAACGCAAGACAACGCAAATGTAACCATCATTATTTGACAATTATAGCCCAGAATGCAAAACCTCCCTTTTTTGACTGGTAATTTTAGTGTCCAGGGCTCTGTCAATGTAAACATATGTCTGTTTTTTCCAGATTTGTGAAGTTCTCCATGCCAAACATCCCTGACTTTGAGACACTCTTTTCCCAAGTCCAACTCTTCATCAGTACCTGCAATGGGGAGCACATTAGATATGCAACAGACACTTGTAAGTTGTGACTTACATAACTTGTCACACACACACCGCTTGTGATTTACTAAACATGACACACACTGCTTACTGTGGAAACATTTACGTAATTGTTTTTTTGTCCCATGAAATGGTAACAGTTTTCACATTGGTCAGGTCTGTAAAATGATGAGTTCTTTTGTAATGGAGCAGTTTAAAGTTTTGTCAAGAGCCCCATTGTGTGAAACAAAATCATATGTGCATGTCAGATACAATGCACAAATCAGGGAGGCATAAACACAACTGTATGCTTGAAATACTCATAGCTACTTTTACCCACCATCGAATTCTTATAAAATTTTATTTGTGATTATCTCAAATTTACATATATTGTGAAGGTTTGTTATAACCATATTGTCATCCATTGGTATGTGCTGACATTGAGTAACAGGAAAAATGGCAACATTTATCACTGAAACTCTCCAGTAATTCTCGTTAAAGCAATATCACATGTAACTGCATCATGTGTTACCCTGTGTTGCACATACAACGAATCATCTAACCACTCAGTGGTCCATTTTCATTCAATACTTTCCCTGTTTTCTATTTCCTCTCACAGTTGCTGGTCTCTGCCACCAGCTGACAAATGCCCTTGTGGAGCGGAAACAGGTAAGAATTTAACTTGACAAAGGCTGGGCTTAAATTATGCAGCAACATATCCCAACTGCTTATGTTTGAATTCAAACTAGTTGTAACTTAGGGTACCTCATGCTATCAAGATGAATGTGTAATTTTTTTAATGTTGTGTGAAAGCAAGTGATTTCAAGCAAATGATTTCTTTCACTTCTTACAATGTGCTTGTGTGGGCGTGCATGTGTGTGTTTATATACACACTGCATGTGCTGTTTGAACCTTGTGCATGAGTAATTTTTCATTGGTGTTGCTAAAGAAATTCAAATGTATTTATTGATTTATTTGTTTTAATCATTGTTCGTCGGTACCAGGCTGAAAATGACCACATCACAAGAGTGTCAAAGCCCATGTGAATCCTTTTTTTTTTTTTTTTTTTTTTCTTTCCCTGTGCCAGCTAAATATTTAAATGCATTTTAAAGTGAACTAGAGGGGGAGGCCATTTTCAGAGGTTTTTGACTATGAAAACAGTGACAATCAGCCCACAGAAAATCCCTTTTTTTTCTTATCAGCCATTGAGGGGGGTCGTCGTTCTAAAACAGGCAATAGACAAAATGCAGATGAACACAAACCAACTTACCTCAGTTCATGCAGACCTGTGTCAGGTGAGTTCACCCTAATTTACCTGCACTTAGAGTTCTCTGAAATGTATGATTTATGCAACTGTAATAATCACCTTTTTCACTGAATAATACATGAATATCTCAACAATAGTGTTTTTCAGATACTGAGTATTGAGATACTTTATATTTTATATCTAGACATTCTTTGCAAATTCCGTAAGACATTGACCACATTTGATCAGTGAACTTGAATACTCTCAAAATCTTTAGTAATTCCGTGAGGACTCTAACAGTCAACTTTTAGAAATTAGCAAGAATTTACTCCATAATTGTCAACTTTCCTTTTCACCTGCAGCTGTGCTTGTTAGCAAAGTGCTTCAAGCCTGCCCTACCCTTCTTGGAGCTGGACATGATGGACATCTGTAAGGAGAATGGAGCCTATGATGCAAAGCACTTTTTATGTTACTACTACTATGGTGGCATGATCTACACGGGCCTAAAAAACTTTGATAGAGCGCTGTATTTTTATGAACAGGTACTTACTTTCCTGTCCTTTTCTATGCATCTGCACTGACATTTACACACGATCAATAAAAGTTGTTTTAAATTCTTTAACTTTGATCAATGCCCTGGATAAAATCTACTCTTGTCACATCATGTGTGTGTTCAGGCAATAACCACTCCAGCCATGGCAGTAAGCCACATCATGTTGGAAGCCTATAAGAAATACATCCTGGTCTCGCTCATTCTCCACGGCAAAGTGCAGCAGCTGCCCAAATACACCTCACAGATTGTAGGGAGGTTCATCAAGGTAAGGACGTATGAGACCTCTTTTCATTTATTTTGATTTAAGTTGCTAGATTATGGAGAATTTTGATGTTTTAATTGAAGGGCAATTGATTTTTGAGTCCATTAAAGCAGAAATCAGCTAATTTCTTTATCTACCGGTACTCTGCGTTCAAAACATGTAGCTATTCTGTGCTAAGTTTTGTGTTCTTAAATCTCTTGAGGGATGTCTTTTATTCATCTCTTGTGAAAATAAATATTCAGACAGATACAGTCAACCTAAAACTAGGAGTCAGAGTTGTAGTACGGTACATTGTTTACATGCCTAAATTTTAAAAGTCACAAAGAAGAGTCTAAATTTAAGTTATAATGAGATGTAAACTCACAACAAATACCTTCTTTTTATACAAATTGTGGTAATATACAACATTTTGTTTTAACATATTTTTCCTACACTGACTACCTTCAGCCCCTGAGCAACGCATACCATGAGTTGGCACAGGTTTACACCACCAACAACCCGGCTGAGCTACGTAGCCTGGTCAACAAACACAGCGAGACCTTCACGCGAGACAACAACACAGGCCTGGTCAAACAATGTCTCTCCTCCCTCTACAAGAAAAACATCCAGAGGCTAACAAAGGTGTGTTTTTCTTCACAAATATGGGAATGGAACATCTGAAGTCATTGCTTCGTTGTGTGATGAAGGTTTAAGTATACAAGCATGTGTTAGCAAGAAACCAGAAGTATGCTTGGTTTTGGGCTATCATTTTTAAACTTAGCACAGCTGCTAATTCTTTCTGTCTAGTTTGGAGGACTAATTGTGTCGTCCAGTAGAAGAGACAATCCAGAAGTCAATACATATCCTGACACTTGTTATTTAATGGATACAAGAGTATTAGAATCGGTTTTAATGGCCATGTTCGCACTCACAGGGAATTTGGCTCAGGTTTTTGGTTACATCTTGTACTGACTTAAAGGTAAACAACAAATGTGCAACTTGATGTGAACACAGTACAAAAATACAAAGTGCAACATGCAATTTATTTCGGTATAGCTGTTTTTCAGAGGTTGGGAGTCATACGTTTTTTTCCATACATTTGTCTTTCAGGATATGAGAGAAGACTGGCTTTTTACCTATAAATTATAAATTGATTATTACATTTAAATGGCTAGATTTCCCTCCATTCAACCACATTAGCAGACGTAGCCGTGTGGAAGAAAGGCTGCCCTCCCAGTGTCACAGCAAAACTTAATCAGACCATTAGTTCACTGCTGGAAATTCTATATTAAATATCAAATGACTAAAATGATGGAGCGGTCACCCCATGCTTCAGATTGATTGTAAATAAATCATGTTAGTGTAGTTTTAAAAAAACAAAAAAAATATGTTGAAACTGGTGCAGCTGTGGGTGGAAGAGGTCTAGCCAACCAAAAGTCACAGTAAAATCACAATACAATTTTCTGATGGCTGTGTGAGCTGCAGACAAGAGCTTCAAACCAATATGTAGTTTCCAAGTCAACCTTGAGGAGAATTGAGGTTTGATAAGACAAGAGAAATGTACACTATAGCTAATGCTAAAAGAGACTCTTCAGTGGTGCCTTTCGACAACTGTCAAATTTCAGTTAGAAGCAGATAAAGTCTTTCTAGCCTCTTGCATACTTGTGAGCGACAAGGGAACTGCCAATTGCAGTCTAGTCAATGCAGATTGAACAGACCCTTTTCACAGTGGTTAAAAGCACCCATATTATGTAGTTGTTTGATCAGTGTTTGTGTACTTATTTCTGTTTTTACATCTGCTTTTGTCTTTACTGTGTCCCCTTAGACCTTCCTGACGCTCTCTTTGCAAGACATGGCAAGTCGAGTGCAGCTCTCAGGCCCTCAGGAGGCTGAGAAATATGTCTTACACATGGTGAGTGTGTCCAGAACACCCATCATGCTAATCATTGGGTTTCCCTTTTAGGAATACACTTGGATGAATGAGAGAGTGAATGGTTGTTTGTCTTTATGTTGCCCTGTGATGGAGTGGTGACTGATTCACTAACATTTCCTCTTGAAAGCCAGCTCCTCTGCACTGGTTCTTGTCCTGTGTGTGCGCCCTTTAGTGATCAAACATTATGTGTTGGAAAATTTCTGGCAAACCTTCTCATGCATTCTCATGCTACAACTGGTGACCTGAACTTTTGTCCTCGGTTTTTGTCTGATCACCCTTTATTTTATTCACATTACAGAATTGAAAGACATTGTTTGTAGCAACAGAAAATTGACATCACTGTTTTGATGATGGTATTAATATATGTGCTGCATGTTTTGTTTTAGAAACATCTTTCCAAATATGTCACCTTCACAATCCCTCATGAATACTATATATTTGTAATATTTGACATGGAATTACATGAATCTTTGTGTTGATTAGTACTGAGAATTTAGGAATCTGTATCAAACTATACAATTAATGTATATATTGACTGGTAAAATAAGTTCAAAAAATGTACATCTGCAGGTACTTGGGAATTGAATAAGGTGAATAATTCACTGTTGCACAGATTTTCTGTAAGTTTTTAACCCCCTGACACCGAAACCTGAACATTAGTAACATGCACTGACACCAGAGTTTAGAGTCCTTTTCCTGTCTGTATTCTTTCTAATTTTCCAAAGGTTTTACATTTACACTTATCAATCACAATTGCAGTCTTTCCCCCCCTCCCCCCAAAAAATTCAAATTGCACCCATGATTGTGATTTTTTTTTTTCTTTTATTCAACAGTTTGTTGATCACTGTTATGTTGGACTTTGTTTACATTTTTTATATACTAATGCCAACCTACACAGATTGAAGATGGTGAGATCTACGCTAGCATTAACCAAAAGGATGGCATGGTCTGCTTCCACGACAACCCCGAAAAATACAACAACCCAGCAATGCTTCATAAAATTGACCAAGAGGTGAGGATATTTTTGTGATAGTTTTCTTTATTCCTACCATATGAATCCCTCATGTATCTACATATTAATGTGTGTTATTTTTATTTCTTTTTTCAGATGTTGAAATGTATAGAGCTGGATGAAAAACTAAAGTCTATGGATCAGGAAATTACAGTAAACCCACAGTTTGTGCAGAAGGTGTGAAAATATTCAAACATTTTTCCCATGTGGCTGATTGCATAAATATATACAACGTCTTGTCAAAATCTTCCTGTCATGGCAACTGTTTTTGAATTTCTTCACTTGAAGACGTTTCACCCATCATCCTAGAGGCTTTTCTAGTTCTGACTGAAGAAATATCTTGGATGCTATGGTCTATCTGAGAACCTTCACAGATAAATACAACTTCTGTCATGCACCATATTTGTGATTCAGGGGTCTAACAAAAATAAAAAAATGAGGAAAAATACCAGTACACTGGGCTTTAGCCCTACCAGTCTTTCCCTGCAGTGGGTTCAAAGTGGTCAAACTTTGTGCATTAATTATTAAAAACCTGAAAAATAATGACATGACATTCCTCAGAATTAGGCTGGCAGCATCACATGCAGCAAGTTGCAAAACTCCATTCGTCAAGTTTACACTGTACGGTGACATTTATCCGCTGCATAGGGTTTGGATCAGGGGACTTAAGTGTTCTCTCAAAATTATTTCAAGGTGGTTCCAAGGAACCATAAAATAACAAATTGTTTACCCATTACCAACTTTTGACCATGACTGTTTTTTTTCTTCCAGAGTATGGGATCGCAGGAGGATGATGTTGGTAGCAAAACATCAAGTTATTCCTGAGGGGCCTTTGGACTGGGAGAGAACGCTGCAGCCTCCCCAACACATTCTTCCTGGGATGAGTTGGATTTTTTTTTAAGAGGAAAACAATTATTCTATTGCATATGGACATTGGTAAAGGCAAATTTGGTTGTGTGGAATGATTATAAATTTGGATATCCTTTCTTCACAGTGTCTCAAGGATAAACTATCCTTATGGAAAAGGAAAAAGATTACAATTTTGTCAGTGTTTTATTTATCAATGTTCAGGGTGGCGCAAAACACAATAATAAAACTGGACTTATTTGTTCCAAAAATATATGTGAATAATCTCACTGTTTGTTTTGGTTCTGCTGCATGATGGCTGTAATTAGAGGGTATTACTTTGGAGGTAATACATCTGTGGCTGGCAAGGAATAAATCCGAATATATTCTACATTTGTAAAGACTGCAATGATCGTTTCCCTCTCACTCCTCTTGGTTAGAATGTAGATATCAATAGAGAATCTGTACACACAAACATGCCCTTGACCAAACTCAGCGCAATGGAGGACTTGTTCACAATTTGGTGCACTGTTTTTGTTGAGTTATTTTCCTTTTTTTGCCTTTTTTTAGGTCTGATCCACTAGAGGTCGCTAGAGCACTATAAAAAAAATCATTCTGACAGCTTGTTATCACAAGTGGTGAAGTCAACAGATGAAACCAAACTGTCATGTCATTCGGGAGCTTTGCGATTGTGGATCTGTTATAATAAATTGTTTGAGAATATAGAACTGGTTTTCATGCTTGTGTGGGAAGGGCCTCAGCCGTGCGTGTGTATTCTGCGAAATGGGTTCGAATCGCTTTCCGGTCTTGATTGTGAGTTTGTGTCGTCCTTGATTGATACAATGAAGCTGATTTATGCCTTAGCCAATGTTCGTTCTCACACAGGCGGATGTTGTTTGCTGGAAAATGTCACCAATCACTGGGCTGAACCCACCTCATGAGGGCGGGAACCGACCGCAGAAAGAGAGTTGACATCCGCCAATCATGCGCAGCACCCGCTCCCAATTGGTCTGTCAGTGGAGTGGGCGGGGCTTCGGGAGACTCATCGTGTAAGCCACTGTTGAAATTCCAACGCTAACCAACTTTAGCCAGCTTGCTAACATATAATTCAGCGAATGTGGTGGAACTGCGTCCACGGCGCTTTCCCGGGTTTGAATGCACGAGTAATATGTTATATCTTCTACCGTTTTATTGAAATAATTGTATCGATGGTTGCTGCTATACGTGTTGCCGCAACTGCAACCAGGACATGTCCAGTTAGCCAGAACGCAGCAATTGGTGGATAACGAACCTGGCGAGCTAGCCAGCCAGCCAGCCCGTTTGGACTGGGTCTGCGTTGAGGCTTTTGAACCGTTTCGTCGCACAGAGGAACGGCAGAACCGGATGCTGTGACTATCATGAGTCCCGCAGGCTGCCCCCATGTCAACGGCTTCAAAGTGGACAATTGGAAACAGAACCTGAGAGTTATTTATCAGTGTTTTGTATGGAGCGGTTCAGCCGAGACCAGAAAACGCAAGGTAACAAGTGACTGTGTAGCGAGTGACCTCACCTAAATAACGGAAGCCAGCGTGTGTGGCTTGGTGTATGTGTATGTGTGTGTTTGCGTGTGCGTGATGGCCCAGGTGCGTGGACAGCCCCTCTCACACAACGCAACGTCCGACCCACTGAATGCCAAACTGCCTCCTGCAAATTAGACCACGATCGACGCTCAAAAAAAGCTTGTGAAGTGTCGGTAACGTCCACAAAACGTCAAACTGACCGACTGAAAACAACAGTCAAAACGGGTCCCTTTTAGCAACCCCCTCCAGTCGACCGTAGTGCACTTCAAATACAGAAACCGCATAAAAACGCCGGAGAGCTGATGTGCATCTGTTTGCATTGGCATTGCGCCCTCAGTTGCTCCACTTCCCTTCAGCAGACCGCAGCATTATCACACGGCGGTATTTCCCCACTAAGCTGCACGTCCGTACGTTCAAAATTAACTAAGCTGTCATAAATCTCCTCTGCGATCATCAACCGAAACAGAAAGGGTCAAGCTGAAAGCGTTTGATCACTGCCTTTTTTTTTCAAACAGCCTTTCTGCTGTCCGGCCCCCCCCTCCCCCTTCGATCCTCCCTCCCCCTTTTTGTTGTCTCTCTTTTATATATAATTATTATTGATGCCCATAACAATGAGTGGATCTGCAGTGCGTTACAGAGGTTCGAGCAGTGTAAATATTTTCAAGTTCTTTCCGTGCCATAATTGTATTTCGTTGCTTCTGCCCCCACCCCACCCTCAGAGCAGACAAGGCTGGCAGCGGGATTTAACATCCCTGCTGTGTCTCCTCCTGATGGCACCACATTTTTATTGATCACGGCTCAGTTTTCCTCACAGAACCCCCTGCAGCTGGCAGCTTTTTTTTTTGGTTTGTTTTTAATTCACTTCTCATTGTTCAGTCACAAATATTTCAGCATGTTCTTTGATGAAGAGGGCTATTGATCTCCATCAGTTTTATGTGCAATCCACGCACATGCTTCAGTTTGTTAATACCTGGAGTAGTATCAGGCTTTTGCTGCATGATTTGCCTCCAGGGGAGTGGGCATTGCCATGTATATAACCAGATTTTCCAGTCTTACAGAGCAGAAAATCAAGTGCTGTGTATCACGCAGCCCTTCAAGAAAAATATTGCATCCTTTGAAGATCTCTTGAAATGCATTCGTGAGAAGTTTGATCATCTCTCCAATTGTCGGGCACACAAAGTTCAGACTCCACAAACTGATAGCTGGTTGTCAGTGTGGAATCCACAGGCGAAGGACAAGATATTGGAACCAGGAGCCTTGTGCTTGTAGTCTGAATAGTATTGACCAGTCGCAGTGAGTGGGCTTTGGTTGATTGCAGGTAAAATGCGCTGGTGCAAAGAGGCAAAATCCTATAGCAGAAATGGGATCTTGCAACCAGTCTGTTGTCTGTGCTTTGTGGTTTATCTGCATTCATGTATTAGTTGTTGAACAAGATGAGGATGTCGGAGTATAAATTCAAATTGCTAAAGTAAACATGCCAATCCGGGTGTATTTCTGGCGACTGGATGAAGAAGTCACATTGTGGATTTTCGGTGGAGAAGACAGGAAAACCAAGAACAAGATTCAAAATGACCTTTTAAAACAATCATTCTGAATTTACTCTTTGCAGTGTCTTGGTTTGTGCCAGCCTTAGATGCTAATTATCCTAACTAGCCTTAAACCTTTGACCAATACCAGATTATTTTTTTGTCACAGTTCTTATGATCATTTGAATGCTCTGCACTTATGCTATGTACCATGGTTTATTAGTTAGTAGGGATGCACAACTTTTACCAAATATTCCAAAATATTGGAATTTTACACCTCCAATTCTCATCAGTTCTAGCGGCATGCATTCATGTAGCAGCTGGACTGTTACTGGATTTCTGTAATTGACATTGACTGTAAAATTGCAATAGCGATAAATTAGTGGTCATGTTACTTTACTAATTTTTCTATATAATATATAATGAATAGTTTTCAGCAGTTAGCTATGTAGCCTGTCAGTGTGATGTCAGAAGGTCTGTTTGTTACCATTCTGATAAAAAATTAAATAATGTGTCTGTACTATGGTGTAAAGGGAAATGAGGGGAAAATATTAAAGTAACAGTTTATTTAACAGTAATATTATGATTCAGTTTTTGACACACACAAAAGTTACCTTAAAGTCAAGTGTAATATATGTGACATTTACCTATGAAGATTTGTACTGCGTCATAGCTGAGCAGGTGATTGTTATTTAAGATTGACATCAGATAATTTGCCATCAAGGCCATGCAAGGAGGCTTAACAGATGGCAAATGAAACCTTAATCAAAGTGAATGCCATGCACATATTTTTCTTTCACCTATTTAAGTAGATTTCATCTACAGACAACTGGACAGGAACATCAACTCCATATTGTTTAAAGACATTGAGTTTTGTATATTTTATTCAAATAATTTCTCTCGTTTGTACATTTGTGCAGTCTGTCAGCTTGCAGTAGACATCTTGTATACTCAAACTATAGTTTATCCACATAGCCACAGCCATCCACATAGCTCTGTGTGTGTGTGTGTGTGTGTGTGTGTGTGTGTGTGTGTGTGTGTGTGTGTGTGTGTGTGTGTGTGTGTGTGTGTGTGTGTGTGTGTGTGTGTGTGTGTGTTATACATATATGTATGTTTGTATATGTATTCGTGTGTTTGTGTGTTTGTATATGTATTCATATGTGTGTGTGTGTGTGTGTATATATGAAATTATATTTTGTCATTTATTCGAATCAATAAAGAACATGTCAGACCAGTAGAATCATTGTGCCATGAGTACCTGCAATATCGTATGAATCCTATCCCTGCCGATACCCATTCTTAATCGACTGATTGTATTTCATGGTGCTTGCACCCGCTAAGACAGTCTCCCTTTGAGCTCGGCAGCAGATTCAGCTGTAATTTTCTTTTAAGTCCCGTTAGGGCTGTCCTCTGTCAGCCTGTGCCAGCACTACCGCCGCTACTCAGTATAGCACAACGGGATGGAATCATTGTGTAGGTGGTCCAGCACATTGTAAACTGTGGTTGGCAGGAGACAGAAGGATGATTAAAATACTCGTCGTTAGTTGAGTCAACTACTGCTACCAGCAGCTGGGGTGGTGTTAATGCTTTGGTTATCCACCGGTAATGTTCCTAGGTCCGTTTTTTTAACAATACGCATGTAGATTTGCTCTGACACGCAGAATTGGTCAAGCCCAGCACTGTTTCTTTAATTGGACGATGCCTGCTTTTTATGGCTGAAAATCCTGCAGCTCTCCTTTCTCTTTTTCAGTTACTACTACTTTATTTCCTTCACAAAACACAACAAATCATGAGAAAAGGCCAGATATGCTAATGTTACCGGTGTTTTATCTTCCTGAAATTATGCAATTCACACATGCATCCAGTTAGACCAACATACTCATTCTTATGTAGGCTATAAATCATGTGCTGTAATGCTTTCCTCCTGGACTGAATGGCCCTTTAATTCACCTATCTCGACACCTCCATTGGATGCAGGCTTTCCCTTTCACTGAATGAGACAGATGCTGTTGCATTTGGATCTCAGTGTGATAATGTCCTCACTTACTAACCAGGATCTTTCCAGCCCATTACCCTCCACTGCCCGTCTCACATAACATCCTGCCGGCAGATGGCTCGTCACCAACATTGCAAGCTCGGAGAAATATGACATGGCCACAGTGCTGGGTGTTTGCAGGGTGTTGGAAGACTGTGCGACCTCACCGTTTAGAGGCAAAGCACCACAACTGAACACACCAGACTTCCACTACATATCTGAACCATATGCAATACATATGTGCATTTATTATATTTGTTTGTGCATGTATGTATGTCAAGAATGTCTCATCTGAATACAAATGTGTCCCCCTGTACATTTTCATTTAAATGACTGTGATAGGCTTCGTGCAGCATCAGCTGTGTGAAGCTGCAAAATAATATGCACTTAGTAACACCAACAATGTGAGATTGTTTGAAAATGTTTTATTCCTTATTCTCATATTCTTTCTCTGTCATTTTCCTGTAATTATCAATATTTTCTTGATAATTTTATTGGATGTGTTGATCCGAAGCATAACAAACAGCCCAATTTACCACTGAAATTAGATTACTGGAAAAAAAAATAGTGGCCAAATTTCATCATAAAATGTGTGTTACTGAAAGAAACATACAATATGAGTATAGGCCATATGTATTCATCTATTTAGCAAACCCTGGTTCTGAGGCTCTTTGCATGAACTGGAAGGATTGTCATTGATTTGTTTGAGTTCAAATTAGTATTCATCTGTTGATTGGGAGTGCTTGCTCTCAGTTCACTCAGCTTAACTGGCCTGGGCAGCACAGTAGAGGATGAACCGATACAAAGGCATATATAAATCCCTGCATGAATACAGTGTCTTCGGGGAGCGGGAGAATTACATATGCGTACTGTAACACTCACAGCTGGAAGAATAGCTGAGGAGGGATGGTTTCATATTGATGCTATTTTATAATTCATGTGCTGTCTAAGCACTTATTTATGGAGGTCTCCGTGTGACTTGAATACAGATCTGTGTTTTTTGATTTATTCTTGGTCTATTAATTGGTAGCTTTTTTAGGTTTAGTATCCCTCATGAATTGTTTCGTAACTATTTCTTGGAATAATTTATTGATCCTTGACCTTCCATCACCTGCTTAATCTGGAGGGGATTTGATAAGATTTGTTGACAAGTCGTTTCTCTTGATTTTTTTTTTCCCACATTTGCTTGAGGGCATAATTAATTTAATTTGAGATTGTTAATGAATTTACTTTACCCAAGTAAGCCTTTCATTTATGAGTTGATAGCCTCAATTTTTGTTAAAATCAGTATCAAGTATTCAATATATACATGGAAAGCTAATCAATTGAGTGATTAAAAAGTATTTGCTTTACCGTCATGTGATATAGCTACCATAGCAACCATTCAAAATATTGAAATTATTGAAATGTCCCCACTTTGAGAAGATTTCAAGGCACATTCTATTCTATTCAATTGGGGTCCTGTGCTTTACTCATGTGTATCCATGGTCTTGCCTTAGTGGGGGCAAGTTTTCACTGAAAATTTCTCAAATTTCCCCAATGGGGATTAATAAGGTATCATCCTAAAATAAAAAAAACATATATATATAATCAATCACAGCACAATTTCACTGGTTTCCTTCAAAATTGCAGCAACGATGAACCAGATCTTGTCAAACCAACATCAAACCTTTTCTTATCATTTTCAGCAATATTTCTCTGGTCTTTGTCTTCCCAAGACAACATTCCCACACAGTTTGTAATTCCCCGCCACACATCACCAGAATGCATTGAAATTAAGTAATCAAGGCCTTTAATGTTTTTGAAAGAAATCCACTTGCAGTTTAGGGATTACTGTCATTTTTACACACTTTTTCCTCATCTTTTAGAGGCTCAAAAGAAACTAGACGCTATCAGCCACATAAAAGATGGACTTGGGTGACATCTGTAAGCCGTTTCACACATGGGCATTTATGGCCTCAGTTGGATGTTATCTCACGGGTTCATAGATGATGTGAAGCCGTAGGATGACTCAAACAAGACCATAGTTCCGCAGTATTTTGCTGCTACATGATTTGAGAGGAGCTGAGAACATTCATTGAAATCAACTTATGACTTCCTCAAGCCTAATAAATGGGAAACTCCTCAATAGTCAGTCACCATCTTTGTCTTCTGTCACAGAAGACAGCAAAGCAACCACAGAAAGGTTTACCAACAGCCAGCAACTTGAATAGAAGGTGCCTGGTGATCATTATGTCTTTCAGTCACTTGCTGCAAAGGATTTTCTTCTGACTTTTAGAATGTAATTACCTTTGAGCCTATGGAAATGAGATCTTTCTAAGTGGTTCATTGAATAATTTGTTAAACCCCTTGGACTGGTTGTAAAACTTTGCACTTCAATCATGTCCGGATAAATTCTTCTCATATTCATTGTAGGGAATTATGGAGACTTTATTACAAAAGTTGTCACACTGTCGAGAATGCCTTTGGACCGGTGTGTATATACCCCCAAGGAAGGGAAAATGGAATTTCAGTTTGGCAACCCTCTGACATGTATGTCCGTGAAGGTTCTGCTCTGTCGTATTAATATCTTATCACATCAGCTGGACTTTGTTGAGTTTCGACTCTCGTCCGAGTGGCTTCTTCAGTTCAATCAGAATATTCATCCCAGAGGCTTCATCAGAACTGAAGCAGCACAGTCCAGTTGCCAAGATCTGCCATGTGACAGATTAACTCTCATCTTATCAAATTAACTTTGAAATGTAGCATCAGACCAGCATCACAGGTTTGGTTGTCGCCTTCTATATTGGTTTTCTTTATCCCTCCATGTCATATCATTTTTTTTAAATTCCTTGTCTTCTTTTATCTTTCTTGCTTTCCTCCCCCCAGGTCAAACTCACCTCCTCATGTTAATATATGCTCAATGATATGCAAGTATATCTCATCTGCATACTTTTGAACTGTTGCATTCTGCAGTCCTTCCACAGGCTTGCCTATCTCTTCTCATATTTATATCATAACTGCCAAATGGAATGCATAGGAAGAGCATTTAATAATTAATGACTTTAGATTTACACTTTGGCATGAACCTTACAAGATTGCCGCAGGTCTCTTTAGCTATTATAGTGGAGGAGGGAAAAATAAGCAAACGATGGTTCACTAAGTAAAACACAAAATGCCACTCTGGGCTGCATACAATTAGCTGCACTGATTCTTTCGTACATCTCACTTGCAGACACACAGTAATGCACACTGCTTGGTTTGCTTCAACTCTCCAATAGTGATTTCGTGTCTCAATCAAGAGGCTGAAAAAAGGATTTTTTTTGTTTATTTTTATTTGTTACGTCTGTGAGTTGAGGCAAACTTATAGCGAAAGAGCAAACTACAACTCAAAAAAGGACTGTTGTGGCCGATATTGTGTAATTCCATTTTTGTCTAGCAATTATCTCACTGCTCATTCTGGGTCTCTTAAAAGAAAATGAAGAGAGTTGTCTTGTTAACGTTTTTTTTTTTTGTCATTTTCCAGGTGGTTAATTCCTTATTGAGTTGTTCCCTGCTGATTTTCAAATGCACACATGCACACAACAATCCATATTCTCAAAAACTACTCAATTAGGAGGTTGTCAAAAACAAAGCATTTCAAAATGTCAAACAATGGTGTGTATTGGAATGTCGATTGTTTAAACTATATAAATATCAATTTCCAATTGCCAGCCTTGATTAAGGACGGTGTTTAAGCTGACAACTGTTGTCTGCTGATTGAAAAACTGTGATACTGAAAAGAGCAGAGCTTTAGGCTTGAAAACTGAAACAATGTGCTTCTATAATGAGCTATATCAGGCTTGAGTGGTAACTCACAATATGTCTTAAATCCCATTCTTAGGAAGTGTCACCTCACATGACCCCTTTCATGTTATGTTCACAAAATAGTTTCAATTAATCCATGAAGCTTAATTAGCCTTTTTCATTTTTGTTACTTTGTTTTAATTTTTTTTAGACCAATGCATAACCGAGTATCCAGCCAAAAAATGACTGTTATTCTTACTGACACATCAGTTTGAAATTTGGTATGTTTTCATCGGCAAAACTATTATGATAATCATTTCTCTTCATTAACACCAGCTTCTCTTTTGTCCCCCCCCTTTCTCCTCAAGGCCAAGTCCTGTATCTGCCACATGTGTGGTGCCCACCTCAGCAGACTCCACTCCTGCCTCTACTGCGTCTTCTTTGCCTGCTTTGCCAAAAAACACATCCACGAGCATGCCAAGAGCAAAAGGCATAACCTAGGTACGTTTGCACTTTGACACACGCTGAATTGGTGGGATTTTACAGGACGGTTTAAGCAGGAGTATTTTGAGGGTTCATTGATGCACCCAGTTTGAACACCATTAATATCATAAACCGTCTAAATTAATTATTCCAGCAAAACAAAACACAGAAATAAAGGCATTTTATGGTGCTCATTATACAGCTGAATGGTTCGTGAAGATAGAGCTTTGTGCGACTGCATGCAATTCAGTCTAGGTTTCTGGTAATGTCAAACTTCCGCTCCGGCTTAGTGAAATGCAGTGCTAAGTCCGGTGCCTTGAAAAGATTGTGATGCATTTCGATCAACCGAAATAACCGTGACAGAAAAAGCTTTTAGGAAATCTAGTGCAGCTTAATTGCAACTTAGCCAAAGTGCCAGGCTTGGAGTTGGATTTGAACATCACCTGTGTATGTGGCCTCTTGTAGCCTATTAGAGGAAATGTATGCATCAGAGAACTTACTAATGAACAGGGACCGAAGCCTGCCGTGGTGGCTGCCTCCTTTCATACTTAAGCACATTTACATACTTTCACACTAATTTCAGCAGGGAGTCTGTTCCAGACCTGGCATTAGCATGCAAGTGGTCAACTGGCAGGTGTGAACATACTGCATCACGGACCAATCTGATCACTCAGACTGGCATGTTCACAGACGATCCGGGCCACATGTTGGTACATTCATTTACTTGTGTGAATATAAATGTGATGACTACCTAATCAACTGATATCAAAGTGACATTGCCATTCCAGGTAGCACTGAAATAATAATTTTTACAAAAGTCTGTATTTGTATTTGCAGGGGAGAGGTATCTCTGGGTGAGGGCTGACATTGTGGATTTCAGTTACAAGAAGCTTAATGGATAGCACAGAGAGACATTTTCTCGCTTGTGGAAAGTCTAGCTAAGCTTTGAGCTGATTTACTTTTGCATCTGTATTTCTCTGCACTCAACAAAATCACCCATTCACATATCCCCCCTCAAAAAATTGTAGATTCAAATCGTTATGCGCGATCAGTGGGAAAAAAATGTATTCTCACAATATTTGCAGTGTACCCTTATGTATCGCTTGTTATAGCTTGTTGTAGCAAATGGAAATTATGTGCCTGTTTTTATGCATATTCAGCAGGGAGGTAAGCTGGGTTTCACGTGCAGCCTTGCAGGTGGAAGATGCATTTTAAAACTAGGTGTGAATTCACGTACGCAGAGCCGCCACTTCAGATTAGATCACGCACATTAATCTTCCAGCTCTGAACAGGGCCTTTGTATTCTAAATATATTACAATACCAGCTCTTTACCCAGTAGCCTTCTGTCAGATTCTCTACATAATAGAATTACGCAGTTTGAGCTTTAAATGAAGTATGTTATGCTGCAGTGTTTGGAGGAGCACTCTGCCGTAGCAAAGACACTCCGGGTGCCCATGACAAAGGCTGGCTTTGGCAGATGTTGAGAATCTGCCAGTTTTTATTTTATTTTATTTTTTATTTATATGAAGCCTCCACTCTGCTTTATCTCTTGGCTCAGGAAGACCCCCTCTGGTGTGTGTGTGTGTTTCCCAGGAAGCATGATTGTGAGTCTAATTAGGTTAGCTGCTGCATTAAATGCTGCAAAAAATAGTGAGAAAAAGAGGGGGTGGGCGGGGGGCAGATCTCAGCAGACTGTTGAGGAGGTAATTAAGATGTCTTTAACAAAACCCGGTGGAATTACCCTCCATTAAACCCAGCCCTTCTCTTCTCCTCCCTCTCCTTTATATTCTCCCCCTCCCTTCTTTTTTCACTCTTAAAACTCAACTTTGTCAAGTTACCAGATTCTGAGATGTGACTCTACATGTGAATGTTGTTTGCAAACATACGTCATACTCATATGCTTTCTGTTTTTCTTTTTTAACTCTCATCCTCCTTACTGTTACCCGCCAAGCCTCTTGATATGTAGAGTGGTAAAATCACCAGACCCATTTACTTTGTGTCTTTTCTACGACTGCATTTTCATCATCCCTTCCCACTTCAGCCCTTCTTATCCCTCGGCCCTCAGCTCACTAACTTGTTCATACCTTCAGTGGATGATAGTGTCAGTCTGGAATAGCTCATGGGGAGGTTGTCATGACAACAGCAAACAGGTAGCTGAAGGGTATTCAGCAGGTAAGGAGCGATGGGAATGAGACTGGAAGGACAGTATTGGTTAAGCTTGTATGAGCATTTAAGTTAGTGTGTGACATTGAGGGACTGCAGTTTGACAGATTGTTCTTGTCACCCTATGACTCTACTTTGCTTTTTCCATCTCTGGGCCCCTCTGTCGTTACTGCATAGTGTGAACTGATAACAGATATAACAGTAGATAAGCCCTGGTACCGCAGCACCATAGCAACATGGCCCCTTTTTTTCTTTCTCTAAAGCACTATGGGTTGTCTTGTGCAGGAAAATATGGTTTAAAAATACCATGCTTTTTGCTTTGCTTTGAATAGGAAAAATCCTCAGTTAAAGTAGTTAGCTGTCGAATGCATGCCATTTGTCGCAACGGAGCCCTTCCTTCTCCTCCAACAAGCAGGAAAGAGTAGCAGAGAAAGAGTAGCCCTCTCTTTTGAATATAACCTCTTCCACAAGCATATCCTTGTTTTTCACTTACTGTCTCTCTCCTTGTCTGACTTTCCAGCTATTGACCTGCTGTATGGGGGTATTTACTGCTTCATGTGCCAAGACTACATTTATGACAAAGACATGGAACAGATTGCCAAAGAGGAACAAAGGAAAGCCTGGAAGTTACAAGGTGTGAGAGCATTTTTTTAACCATCAATAGTATACACGGTGGAATTGCTGTTGTGTTTTTTTTTTACAATACTCTGTTATTGTCACCGTATAGATTTCATTAAATGTAAGAGTTTGTCTGCCTATGTGTGTTTCAAGGCATAGGTGAGAAGTACTCAACATGGGAACCGACCAAGAGGGAGCTGGAGCTCCTCCGCCATAACCCCAAGAGGAGGAGAATCACCTCCAACTGTACAATTGGTCAGCATTCATACATGACGGCATTCAATAAAAAATGTTTACTTTTTGCTCTATGAAGTGAATGTATTTCAAGGGTACCTCAAACGCATTTTCTGCAATTCCCAGTTGTCATTGCTTCTGATTGGAAGTGAATCCCATTTTTAAATATAGCATTTTAGACAGCTATACTGTTAGACAGATATACTTTGGAGATTTTGCACACCATTTTCAATGTGACTGAGAAAATTCCAGCAATTATTTCGTATCAATTATTTTCGCTATTCTGTCCTGACTCATCTTTGCCTTTTTTCCCCTCTCCTTGTGCTCTGTGCTGGCCATAATGCTTTGCTTGCATTTGCGGCCAGCAACAAATTCTCGATCGGAGACACACCCTCATGTTTGACACGCTGTGATTCATACAGGAGCAATGTGCAGGAGGAATTAAACTATAATCATAGTTTTCTACGACCAAAATATCTTACAAACTCTTTCAGCAACTGCATTGCTTGTCTATTGATCTTTTTTTTCAACGGAATTGCACAAACTACAAGTTGATTGATCCCCTCACCCAGGATGACTGCTGCGACAAGTAGATTACACATGCGGAGGAAATACTAGATTGTACATCCTGTCTATGGGAATAACTTTACTACATCACTAGAATTTTTATAAACGTGTCCTTGATGCTGGTCTTCTATATTATTGTTGGTGAGAAGATGCTTTTAAAGGGTTGCTTCTTAATGACTGCCAGGTTGCTACTATGGCAACAATGAATCAGGGAAGAGCCATTCCACCACAGTGACACCATATAGGAACACCTCAGGGGAATATGAGAAGATGGTAATATTAGACACAGCTTGTAGATTTTCATAGCTTTCTCTTTCGGAATTGGATCCATAAAACTGTTGTTTTCAATATGGATTCTTCCCAAGGACAAGGACCCAACATCAAAAAGGCTTGTCTTATGAATTAGGCTAACGTTATCTCCAATGGAAGTGAAAAAGTAGTGTCATGCAGAGATGAAATGCATACATTTTCATCTTTGTGCACACATGCAAAACTTGTTGTTCATCGGTCTCTGTTGGCGTGACCCAGTTGTCTTCCTCTGTTACTTCGGTCCTCTTCCGCGTCTCCTCATAAATTCTGTCGGGATGTCTTGCTCTTTCCGCCGTCCTGGATGGCCACCTCCAAGGATGTTCTGATCTCAGGTGTACACAGTAAGACAGAATACTCTTCTAGCTGGTTTTGGGAAGGTCTGTTTATCATAAGTTACTCGCAGTAGACATTGAAATTAATGTAGCAAAAGAAACAGTGAATGAAGAAGGATCGAATTGAAGCATGAAGATGGCGGTTTGTCCATTTGTGGCTGCCGAGCCTTAGCTAAATGAAAACTGGATACCTAGCTTCTGGCGGCTTTACATGTAAGAAACAAAAAATGTTATTTTCTGCAGGAATAACCATCTAAATCTCAAACAAGTTATTAAAACTGCACTTTAAAATTGATTGAAATATTTTTGTTGTCATTCTTCATATTGAATATTCCGGCCATGTATTTAATGGTACGAAGTATGTTCCAGGTTTGATTAATGGATAAATTGATTATCTGCACAACAAACAGCAGTAATTGAGATCTCAACAACTCTATACATTGTGCTGGTGGGACAGCCTCGCAAATAATCAGCTGTTCTTGGTGGGAAGCAACAGAAGTGTTTTTAGAACAACAAGAAGTGTTAAAGCATGGATTTCTGGTATTGTGTGGGAGCAAGGAGAGCTGAAATATGTTTTAACACCTTGTAGCAGCCTGCAGGGATCTTCTCTTGCACCATTAACATCCCTGGCACTGTCTATTATCAGCTTCGTTGCTCATCTGTGAGCACCGTCCCTCCCTCCTTCTGCCTTCCTCTCCCTCCTCTGTCTTACTCCCTTCGTCTATCTTTGCACCTCTTCCATCCTCTGTGTGTGGTGTGGTCTGCTTTAATCTAACAAGGGTTTCCCTGTGTGTCCAGCATTGCGTCAGGGACACAACTATACTAATGTGTGTGTGGGTGTGTGTGTCATGTTGACCGTCAGCACTGCAGCAGCGGAGGGGAAAAAAAAGAATCTTGAGCTACTTACTTCTCTCCATTTCTCATTTACGCGTCCCTGTTCTCTCTTTTTGTATTTACTCTCAGGCCTGCGGGGTCTGATAAACCTGGGCAACACGTGCTTCATGAACTGCATTGTTCAGGCACTGACACACACCCCTCTGCTGCGTGACTTCTTCCTGTCCGACCGACACAAATGCGAGATGCAGAGCAACTCCTGCTTAGTGTGTGAGATGTCACAACTCTTCCAGGAGGTAATATTTCTGTTTTTTTTTTGTTTGTTTGTTTTGTACAAATTGTATCGATGAGTGGAAATTAAAGATTGACATAAAAAAAAACATTTTCTCTCTGTCATACAAATTCTCTTTGCTTTCAAGTTCTACTCAGGCCACCGTTCACCACACATTCCATTCCGCCTTCTGCACCTGGTGTGGACTCATGCCCGCCACCTGGCCGGCTACGAGCAGCAGGATGCTCATGAGTTCCTCATTGCTGCGTTGGATGTCCTACACAGACACTGCAAAGGTCAGACACATGCAGAAAAAGACCTTGAAATTGCCTTCATCTTCAATCTTTGTCGACTCCATTAGCTCGGATCATGTGACGAACTAAAAAAATTCCCACGATTCAATAACAAAGTACTCACAATGTAATCATACAGTGAGTGGAGTGAATACACAGTGTGTCACTGGATGACTAATGATACAACATATCATCTTCTAATCAGACAAAGTGCTTCCCTCTGAGGCCTTAAGTAACCCTTCTGTTTGAGTGGCTGCATTGTGCTCCTACAAATTGGCTTTCCTTTCTCTTTTTTAATTTGGGCTAAACAGGCACAGTAGGAACAAGCTTCCCATCCGTATTGCTTGTAACCAGGGTGACAGGTCCCAAATATGGGTATTGAGTATTGGGTATAAATAGGCCCAATACTCTTTACTTTACTGCTCTCCCTTTTACGTGTTAAGTCTATGGGACATTGGGTAAGTGTGTATCTTGTGCTTGTAGTTCCATAGTTTTGACCTTGGATCAAACAGTTGTTTACTCTTGTTCATTCTTGCTTGTACAGCAGCGATGGAAAGTCCTCTATGAATATATTCATTTTTGTTTTAATCATTTTAATGTCTTTGGGTGTCTGAAAAGCCACAGTGCTGACACCAGCTACTTTTCCATAAAGAATGAGAAGTTAAACTAGCTGTGCTGTGAGCAAAGACACTGGGTGCCTTTTTTGTTTTTTCCTCACCAGGGCTTCATGCACTCATCTCATCGGGAGCAGTTAGAAAATAAAACGCTGACTCTCACATGGACCCTTAGGGTCAACAAAATAATACCACTATACACTAAATGAAATCTCACAGGAAAAGGCTCTCCAGTTATCGCTGTAAAAGCCTGGGTGGAATTTAAAGGGACACAAGAAGAGACGGTGATCAGTCAATATCAGGCTTCCTCCCTCTGCCTTCTTCCATTGATGTTTTTTTTAATATATTTTGTCATCGGCAATATTAAACCATTTATTGAAAAAAAAAGAGAGAAAACAATTAGGCTCAGGAAAAAATTAACCATCTACCAGAAATAAAAGAGGAAACCAGTGAGGTACAAGAGAGATGGAAGAGGAGCGACTTGCTATTATTGTGATCGTTTATGTTCAGCTTCTCCTTCACTGTGTGCTCTTACCCACACAGATGACAATGGGAAGAAAGCCAACAACCCAAACCATTGTAACTGCATCATCGACCAAATCTTCACAGGGGGTCTGCAGTCTGACGTCACCTGTCAAGTCTGCCAGTAAGTGTGCGTGTGTGCGCGCCACTGTGAGTTTGTACGAGTTTGTGTGTATCTTTCTTGTGCAAGCAGAAGTTTGACAGTGATCTACTTCGCTTGTCTGTCTCCATTCTGTGTCATTCCACAAATTTCTTGCCCCAATGTGAGCCTGCATGCCTCCTCACACCATCATTCACATATTGTACCACTCAATTGCACCGACACATGCGCGCACATATATGCACTCACACACAGCACTGCAGTAAGACGAAAACCCTTTCATGCCACACACTCGCCCACAGTGGATCCACAGCTCCACCTGTTGGGCAAAGAGTATTTCAGCTTTGGTCTGACACGCATAGTTTACTCAAGTCTGATTAAAACAACAGAAATGAGAAAAAGTTTAATCCTAACATTTCAGGCATAATCTGGATGTGTTTTAACAGCTCACCATGCCTTCACTTATGAACTGCTCTTAGGACTAACCCTACAGGATCATCCATCACTATGGTTTTAAGTGTACTGCATCTATAAAAGAAGGGAGGCACTCTGTACTTTGTGCTGTCATAACACCTTAAGTTTCAAATTCTAACAAATAATCATTGAATTGTTATTATATTTTTTTTTCCTACAAATTTTAAGAAACGTGAACCATATGTGGGTAAATTACATTAAAATGTTGTTTTATTGTCATTGCAGAGCTAAAGTTTTAATTTGCAAAAATATTTTGTCTCCAGCTCTGTGAAAACAAAAACAGAATATCTGTATCTTTAGGTCTACTGCATCTTTGATGATTCATATTTTGAGAAGTTTTAGCAAGACAACCCGAGTTCATCAAAACAGAACTGCAGAATAGATCTGAAAATAAGCAAGTAATACTGAAAAAATATTAACCTCAAAAGCTGTTAGAAATTAATACAACTGATCGTCTATTCAATCTAATGTAATGTATCTGAGTAGAATCCTATTTAATGCATTTATGTGGCAGATGTAACAAGGCAGATGTAGTCATAACTGTCACAACTATTGCGCATTTTTCTAAAGTTATTTTGATAGAGATCTCACTCTGCCTGTTTACATGTCTGCATATACTGGTATTATTTTCACAATTTTCCACTCAATCCAGATACATTCCTGGCAGGGGAATTTTGGTGGATCCTTTAAAAAAAAATTGTTACAAACTGTAACTCCATGCTGATGTGTTTGAGTCAATCGACCTCATGTGCCAAGCCCAACTCTGCAGAAGCAAATAATGAAAACAAGGTATTGAGAGTGTTTTGAGACCGTGAATTTCTTGCATCCTCCAGTTTCCCCAAAGGAATAGGGCGTACAAAATCTCAGATTAAAGCAAACTCAAAAAAAACTGGGGCCGAGTGTAAAATGAGTTCACTTGTTAATTAGCAGTAAAATTCAGAAAGTATAAATTAGTAAAATAATTTTTCAGCCTACTGTGGAATGATAATAATAGTTATCGGCTGCTACGGACTCCAAGAGACCTTGATAGCAGATTCACAGTCTGATGATGCATCTTATTCTTTCAGTGGAGAAATGTCACAAATCACAATAAATAAGTTCTTTAAAACACAACTTTTTGATCAGAGCAAATGACATGTTGTCAGGTTCACAGATATTTGGACAGCAAGCACACGTTTATAATCGTGCCTTTATTTTCTGTGCCTTGAAAATAGTAAAATAGTCAAATGGGATAGAACTCTAGACCTTTTAATTACTGTTCCACAAAAATAATATTTGTGAATTTCCAGACATTTTTGTAGAGCGTCTTATTTCCAGTCTCAACAGTAATGGGACAGGCGATGAGCAAGCGGCTTCATGGCGGTTTGTGGTCTTCTCAGAATACATGAAAAAATGAAGCAGATAACAGGTCTGCTTTTAATTTCCAGCTCCTCACCTGAAATGTCTTTATGAAAACCAAAGAGGTGTCTGTTCGAATGAGGTAAGACAACATTAGAATGGAACAAAGCAAACCTTCATTTTAAGAATGGCCAAAACCAAACAATTTGGGACTTTATTGAAACAAAGGAATGTACTGGCCAGCTCAACAACACAAAAAAAAAAAAAGCCTGGCAGACCGCAGAACACAACCATTGTACACGAATGCTGAATTCTTTCCTCAATGAAGTCAAGAATATCCCTTTTCACAACATCTAGACAAATTATGAGCACTCAGAAGAAGGCCTTTTATTGTAGAAGTATGCACTTTAAGAGGAGCCCTCATGATGCGTCATTGTCTTGACGTTCATGTATTCCACTTATGTGTGCTTTATATCTAACCGCCAGTACTAATCTGGACTATCGTCTTTGTCTGTAAACATTTGTTTGCTTTAGTTCTTGTCTTTCTCTTGCTCTACTCAGAATGTCTGCCTGGTTGAATTATTAGGTGTGGTGAGGAAGAAACGGAAAAGCTTTTGTCAAACATACATATGTGATCTCCTGCGTATAGATATATGAAGCTCACCACCTCACATTTGTGCTTATGTGTTTTTCCGTTTTCAGTGGCGTCTCAACCACCATAGACCCATTCTGGGACATCAGTCTCGACCTACCAGGCTCCTCCACCCCCTTCTGGCCCCTCAGTCCTGGAGGTGACGGCTCAGTTCTTAATGGAGAGAGCCACACAAGTGGAGCCACAACACTCACAGACTGCCTACGGAGGTAGTGGACTATGAGTCAGTTTGTACATGTCCTCTAATCATAATAACCGAAGCCGTACAGTTAACGATCCAATCGACCCAAATAAAATCTGAATAAAATTCTGCAAAAAATTTAAAGCATGAGCTTTGCAAGAAAAATTTGAATTATTCACGAGAATTATATAAGAGGGCGGCACAGCGAGATGATCCCTGGTTCGAGTTCGACCGTGGGCCTTTTTGTGTGAAGTTTGCATTTTCTCCCCATATCTGCGTGGGTTTCCTCAGGGTTCTCCGGTGTCCCCAGACAGTCCAAACGCATTGCGGTAAATTGCCCAGACATGTGAATGGGAGAATGAATGGTTGTTTGTCTCTATATTTGGCTCCGTGATGGACTGGCAACTGGTCCAGGATGTACCCCCACCTCTCGCCCAACTGGGATAGGCTCCAGTACCCCTGCAAACCTGAGTGAAGGATAATCAGTATAGATAATGAATTAATGAGTTATATAAGATTCAAAAGTGATAGTCAGGGCTGTTGCATAGTTTGATGCGTAACATACTCATACAAACCAAAAAAAAATATTATATCTGCAACTAGCAGGTGGCAAGAACATAACAAAAAGCCCAGAAGGAACTTCAACTGAGACACAAGCTTCAATGCAGAAAAGTGATGTAGCTATTTCAAGATGCACAATGGGGAAATATTTGAACAGAAATAGGTCTCACTGTCATGTTGCCAGAAAAATACAGTTTCTGTGCCCAATGCCATTAAACAGCCACTTGACAGAAAGGCAAATATCACAGACAAGCCTCGAGGCTTGAGTAATAATGTAATTAAGACTTTTGTGCCAAAATGTGAATGTTACATTTATGAACATTAAAAAGAAGATGAGTGAAAAAGTTGTCCCAATAGAAGCATTTACTGGATTTCATAATGTTTTGGGGTAAACCACAGGTGCACTTTCGTCATTATATGATAAAGATAAATGAAAGATAAATGCAGCATGTTATCAGCAGAAACATTTCAGGACAATATACAATGCAAAAAAAATGAAGGGGACATTTAAACAGCACATTTTAACTCAAATATAGCAAATATATACACATATAATATATATAATACATATAATAAATATAATATATATACACATATGCACATATATATATACACACATGTAATATACACACACAAATGTGTGTGTGTGTGTGTGTGTGTGTTTGTGTACACACGCACACATACATGCACACACAGTTTAGTCCAATTCTCTGATACTTAAAAGGCTTGATTTAAATCTGATTTAAAAATGCTTATTTTTGTTTTATTTCTAAAAGATAAGGCATTTAACAAATTGTGACTTGGTTAGATTTATTTAAGAGGGATATTGAAATCTGAAGTTTTCAAGATGATACTGTCAGGGTGTTTAAAACCTCAGGGCTTAATGTCAATATTTCGAGACAAGGTAAGATTTTCCAACCAGCAGGAGTCAATAGCCTGACACAGTCTCTTGACAGTGATCAGGCTTGTCGGGAGTTAGCAGATTACAGATGTAAGCTGGAGCTCAACTGTGCAAGGCTTTCACGCACCTGAAAATCAATCATACATCAGATGTTAACAATGGAGGGAATCAACCACTGTTGTGATTTGGAGACCTCTGGAAGAAAAGCTTGAAAGGATTTAGTGTTCTGCAGATTTTTGTTGAATAAAGTGGATATTAAAAGCATGGATGACCTTCAGTGAAAAGAGACTTATTTGATCTGTGATAAATGTGCCAATTAAGCTAAGTGCTGATCTTGGAAAATATAACTTGCCCAGTCAAGACATTACATCTACAATTGTTACAAGCATGAGTTCTACTCTGAATTTCATGGATAATAAGTTAAAATTAATGAGAAGTTTGAACAACCTTAACACAGGAGACGCCCCCTGTTCACAGATGTCAAGACAGCATTTCTAATGCCAACTCCAACTGTTGTTATGCTTAATGTGTCCCAGTACTGAAAACTTACTTGGCTATAAAGTCTACACCAGTAGCTTAATCCAAGACTCGATCTTCCTACCTTAGACAAAGCATTTTACAAATGATCTGTAACCATACCAAAGCAAGCCCTTTCATAAGACGAATGTAGTTCAAGAAACAGAGATACTCTCAAAGCTACTGCGGGAGACCTGATAAATTATATTAATCTCAGTTTTTGAGTCACTAAAATACATATTGGGCATCCAGCCTTGACTAATTTCCTTTTGTTGACATACCAGTGTAGATTGTTGGGTAGGATATTTACATCCACCAGTAAAATTATCAGTGGGAATATACATTATAATGCATGTTTTGCCATTTAGTTTGTACCTCGAAAGGGCCGTGAATGAAACCCTGAAGAACTCCATGACCGAAAAATGCCAGCATCTCCAAGGGTAGAGCATTTTTCAGACACTTATTGAGGCTGAGCTAAAGATCATAGCTAGATTAAGTCGGAGGCTTCAGTTTAGAGGGATTTCATAAATGTGATCAATTGTGTGAATTTATATTTTATTTTTTTGCCTTCACCATTCATGCAAAGCAGTCCAAACACAGAAAGGGAAAACTGTTCCCATAATATGCACACACAATTCTTTCAAAAGCGGTAAAGAAACACAAAGATATTAATGTTTGTTTGGCTCCCTGAGACTATTTCGTGTGGTTTCCAAATTAACTAGACTCAAGAGGTCAGGGAGAACCACCTGTTTTGAAGTAACCCCAAAGGCACATTTAATCTCATCTTGTGCAGGTTCACCCGACCAGAGCACCTTGGCAGCAGTGCAAAGATCAAGTGCAGCGGTTGCCATAGTTACCAAGAGTCTACCAAGCAGCTGACAATGAAGAAGCTGCCCATTGTGGCCTGTTTTCACCTCAAGGTAACAATTTGATGTACAGTTGGTGCAATTTGAATGGTCGGTTTTCAGTCATCGGCGGAGGCAAAAATCTCCAGACGATTTCGAGTATTGCACTCATTTTTAGGGTTGCATTTCCACAACTTTCTGTTTTTTTGAACCCAGAGGTTCGAGCATTCAGCCAAACTACGGAGGAAGATCACAACTTATGTCTCCTTCCCCTTGGAGCTGGACATGACCCCTTTCATGGCCTCAAGGTGAGCACAATCCAAATGAGGACTAGAAGTACTCAGCTTGAAAAAGAGAAGACAGCAAAGTAAGTTTGAACAACTTTGAATAAATGGAGAGACTTTTTTTTTTTCTGGAAAAAAAACTATAAATATGTTTCAGTCACGAAATCAGGGGCATATGTCGGTTTGATATGGCTGACCTTTATTTTGTGGGAGTGTGACCAAAAAACAAAAAATGTGTGTACTATTCCAAAAAGTAAAGGATATCTGGTTTAAAAAGCAAAAAGCCAGAGCAAAAACATGCCACCTTGTTAAACTTTTGTATTCCACCTCATCTGTACTTGTCATTATTTCAATAATAGTTGTTTTTTTTTTCTTGTATGTGTTTCAGCAAAGAGAGCAGGATGAATGGGCAGTACCAGCAGTCTGTGGAGCCTTTCAACAATGACAACAAGTAAACAGTTTTGATTTAACCCTGTGAAACACTCGAATACAGAATATCAAGTGTTTATTACAAGTGTGATAAAACTGTAGCCACATTAGTGATAGTCACTGTCACAGGAAATAAGAAAAACAAAGCAAATGTTAAGGTGAGGTAAATAGATGTAAACCAATTTCAAAGTTCCTGCTATTTTCTTGATATTGGAGTTTATTGTTTACTTCACATTTGAACAAGGACATTGAGGAATGGTGAGCCTTTATTTTTTTTTGCCTTGCATCTTTTTCCAAGCATTAGTACAAATGAGTAAGTAAAAATCTGAACCAGTATCAAATGTTTCTATTTGATTTGAAGTGCATCATCATCATGGCTGGCCCTACTGAAAACTCATGTTTTATTTTGTTTTTCTCAACATAAATATGACAGGTACATGTACAACATATAATGAGATGACATGATAATGGGAAATATCAGGGGTGTAGAAAAAAAAAGGAGGGGTGGGAATCATAAAAACCCACTCCACATAGGTCATCTAAAAGGGTGTCTTCTGTCCAATGCAAGTCCAAAATTCCTTGAGTCCAGCCTCATTGTATTAGCACAGACATGACAGGTGCCCATCTTTTAGTAAAAATAGGCTTCTAAAGTCTTAATGAATATGTATTATTCTCCATCTGGTATATGTCCCTGTCCTTTTTGGATTTGGTTTTTAACGCCTGATAGTTATGTCTTAACGCTGCTGTTAGCGATATGTTGAGGAGGTATTTCTCATCCTTTCTGTCTATACCCACAGGGTTTGCTCCTAGTAATGCAGTTGCAGGGTTTTGTGGAATGTCCCATTGGAAAACACCTTTGAGGGCATCAAAAACCTCCTTCCAAAATAGACTTTGTTAAGGACAAGCCAAAATATATGCGTGTGGTTCGACTCATTTATCACCTCCTGTCTTTCACCATGAATCCACTTTGATATTCTTCTTTCCTTTATTATCTACATTTACCACCTCAATACTTCCAGCATCGCTGTGCTTAATTTATTCTGATCTGTCCGGCAAGGAAAGTACCAGATCTCTTGCTAGAATTCTGACTTGGAATTGCTTTTGTCCTTTTAAAGAGATAAACCCCAAACTGCTCCCCTGGCGCTGACGGACGGCAGCCTCCTGCTCATGGTTCATCTATGATGGGTTAATTGCAGGGAATGAATTTCCCCATGAGAGGTTAATAAAGGATAAATTATTAACTGATAGCAAAAATTATGTGAAAGCTGTTTAGTCTTGAAAACATCTGTGTCATATTTCCATCAACAGCGCAACTCTGCAGGTTTCTAGGTAATATAGTGAAAAAATGGGAGCCTTTTATCACAGTTTTGAACTAAAACCTGGCCAAGAAAAAACAGGAAATTAAAAAACATCGCTTCTCACTTTTGCCTCTTATTTCCAATTTTTTTTCCCAATTTTGCCTTGGACACAACAACAAACTATTTCACTATTCCAACCTTTCTATTGAAGCTGGCCAATTTATGTTACATTTCATCAACAACAATTTGATACCAGTAGTCAATCTGTATCCAAGGTGTTAGTAATTTCAAGACGTATCACATACCTTGGTCCTTCACAAAGACTGAGCTGTTGGTTTTACCTTTCCATGTCTCTCACTCAGATACAGCCTATTTGCTGTAGTTAACCACCAGGGGACGCTTGAGAGCGGCCATTATACCACCTTCATCCGGCAGCACAAGGACCAGTGGTTCAAATGTGACGACGCCATCATCACAAAGGCTAGCATCAAGGATGTGCTTGACAGTGAGGGGTGAGTCGCTCGCAACCCAAAGTAACTCCTCACCCTGCCAACAATTTCCTCTCTCTGCAATATTCTGCAACTCACTCAGCAAAAAGAGAGCCACAGAGGTTCAAACTGAGACATTCACACCATAGATGTGACAAACACTCAGCTTTAACAGGTACCAGGGAATGATAATCTACTCTATACATACACAGTTCTAAGGCATCCTTATAAATCTAGTAGCGTGGGGTCAAACAGGTCACATAATCATTTGCGAGGCAAACATATTCCTTATATAAGTATCGCTTCTCTGTACTTTCATCCATTAGTTGAACTGATTTATCCCTATGGAGTTCTGCTGTACTGCTGTTGCTCAAGAGAGATGGTTAGAAATTTTATATGTAGCCAAGAGACTGGATCATTCTCACATTATTTTTCTTCCAAAAAATATTTATTCTTCTACCGCTGTTACTACTTTGTGTCTCCAAGATGTAAGTTTACTCTGTGGCCTCTGCAGGGCTTCGTAAATGACTTAAAGTAGTCTTCAGAACAGCTAGTTACCGATGAATTATTAGTGATGCTGAGCCCTGACCCTGTGCTGCTGTTATCTCCCCACAGCTACCTTTTATTTTACCACAAAAAGTTCCTGGAATACGAATAGATTTTCCACCATCAGCACAACCGCATGAGGACATCTAGGATACTGCAACAATTTTGGTACTTGGAATTAGCTCCTCTCTCGCGAAGCTACGGATGGGCCATTAATTAAAGGAAAGGCCTGATGGCATTGCCCTCTTCCAGGATCATCGTGCAGTCCAGCGTGCACAAGGACATGAATCACATGCCTTCAGATAACAGATCAAGACCTGAGATATGAAGAATTGGCATTGCTGACCAATCTCCCCCACCATTATCAAAACACCAAATGAGAAAATTTCGTATTTGGAGTCGTCTGGAGTTCTAGAGATGAGTGTAACCCATGCCAAGGTGCAATGAAGCTGCTGTGGTGGCTTAAAAACCGTACTAAGACACTTTATGTTGTTTCTTTTTTATTTATCACCTGTCTGTAGTTCCATTGTGCGACAGTCAAGAGCCTCCGATGCAGGAGTGCAAGAACCCTCAACAAAATGCAACCCATCTGAAGGGAGATTTGTACGAGCCCTGAAGCACTGTTGCATACCTGCAGAATATTTTCACTGGAATTCAGGGGATACAGAAATGCATATATTTGCCTGCACGTGGAGGTGGACTGAAATACGGACAGCTCAAGATTCTGTTCCTTTCCAACATTCTCAATTTTACAGACCGATGTTTTTCTTCTCAAAACCTTAATTTATCTGGGGACAGATAACTTGACAACTTGTCCCTCTCCAATATTCTGCTTTGTGCATACACAGCTGCAAACGTCAACGCTGCGAAATGTTGAAAGCGTCTCCTTGCCAGGCTTTGGAGGTTCGATTTTAGCAAAGGGAGTGAATATTTTTCATTCACTTTCCCCAAAACTTTCTGGAAACAAGCACATCCTTTTCACACACATACACACACTCCCAAATGACCAAATATTCGAAGGATGGAAGTTGTCTTATTATGCATTTTTGCTCACACTGCAAAAAGTGAGGAAAAAGTACCATATAAATTGTATTATGAACATTGTGTAACAAAACAGTTTATTCCAGTCACTACTAGTGAGTTTGTTGTCAGTCAAAAACTTTATAAAGTTCAGACACATTTTCTTTAGGGAGTACGCACATTATGTTCTGTCTCTATTGCTGCTTCCAACTGTTGCGGGGGGTCGGGGGGGGATTACACAGTAAATATTATATTTTTATACATACTGTAATTAAGAAAAAAGTTTGTTTACAGTTTTGCATTCTCCCTCATTCACATCATCTGTATTACTTGTGGAGTCACTCGTGTTTTTTTGTACACACAAAAGAATAAGGCTTTTAATTTCATTGAAATTGCTGCTATGGCGGCTTAATTTTAAGTTTTAATGCTAGCTTTTTTTTTTTCCTCTCTTTCTTTTGGCTTTGTGTGTGTGTGTGTGTGTGTGTGTGTGTGTGTGTGTGTGTGTGAGTGTGTGTGTGGGGTTTTGTTTTTGTTTTTTTTCTTGTTCTTGGACAATAATGAGACATATGTATTCTCCATGTCCAAGACCAATTGTTGTGATGCTGTTTTTGGAAATGGCTAAAAAGTAACAAAAAAAGGAAAGCCTCAATACAGACTGTGTAACGGGTCAGAAGCTTGGTCCTGCAGTGTTAACCATAAGCCGCATGTTGCTCTAATTTGGTGTGTTTGTATGTGCGTGCGTGTGTGTGTGCATGTGTACACACCCAAAAATCAGAGGGAGGGAAAAAAAAAGATTAGGTTTGGTGTGTCTGTATAAAATGTGTTCTTGCGTATAAAGAAATACAGTGCGTTTGTGTTACTGTTAGTATGCACGTGACCGTGCATATGTTATGTGTGGTTGTGTACTGAATCAGTACTTGCATTTAGCATGCCGTCTGAGCTGGATTTCAGTTTGATTGGATGTGTGTTTTTATTTTTTGTTTTTTTTTTCTCCACATGTTGAAGATGTACGTACAAGTATATATGTACTGTTTGTATGTAAGAGACAAAATGGTGAAACCTCAAAGTTGATTTTGTTCTTCTATATTGCTGGATCCGGCTGCAGGGTTGTAAATGAAATACACTTGTCTTGGCCCATTACGTCATTCCTCCCTCACAAGTAACTGCTGCAAGAACTGGATACGGTGATGGAACGAATTCAAATAAAGAAAAATCTATATCTGTAAAAATCGGTGGGCTTCTTATTTATTGCCCTATCATTATAATTATTTATCCATTGATCGGGTCCTGTGTCAAACTGCAGGTTACCATAGAAACTGTACGTGGCTTGTGTAAAGTGCTGCTTTTTATTTGTCAACCCTTGACATAGGGGATACTTGCACCGCACTGCCTATATTTTCAGGCTTAGAGTGCGTTATGAAGCATCCTGGAAAATGTATGAAGTTGATAGTTATATCTAAGGACAGGAGCTTGTTGAACGCTGTACAGTTGCTGGCACTGAAACCTTGAAGTCGGTCATATCACCCATACAGGCCCAAAACCAAGCTTTTCGTGATGAGAGGAAGCATCAGAGTGGTTGGATTTGATTGATATAGCAAACCCCAGAAATTCAAACCAGTCAGTTGCCTGGAATCCCATTTTAGGTAGATTATGGATGAAAATGTTTAATTTTTGGTTAAGAAAAAAAAAAAGTTGTGTAGACTTGTGAAATTCGCAGCAGAGCGATCAAAATCGATCTTCAGCACCCCAGGTAGTCTTTTTTTTACTTTTTTTTACGTTGTAGTACTTACCATATTTATATTTTATGATTGTGCAATGGTTGTAATTTATTCTGACTGTGATACAAAGAGATACTCAGGCAAAATTTAAGAGAAACAAAATCATCAAGCACAGAGGAAATTTGTGAAATATTGCTGCATTTTCATACTCACACTGTTTTGGCTTAATTCTGGATAAGCTATCACACTGCCAACCAAGACAATCTGTCAGTCTGTGATGGCTGATTAGGATCTGGTGAAAATTAAAATCTTGTAAAGTTTATTAATGGAAAGAAAGTGATTCTTATCTTGATCTGGTAAAACTTCAGTATGCAGATTTGCACAGGTTTTTGTTTTTTTTTCTTTCTTTTGTTGCCATCTCAGAAAGAAAACGCTCATCTTTCTCAACCTAAACCCACAACATTTCTAGCTAATGAGGTTCATTGCAGCTGCCATGTGGCTTGTGTTCACACCGGTCCACCAAAGCTTAGCCTGAGTGAAATCTAATCCAACAAAAAGAAAATGAAGCAAAGAAGCATCTCTTCAACTAACTATTTTAAACTAAAAATGGCTGTGTCGATTGTCCACTGTCATAAATTCACGCTATTCAAAATAATGCTATTATGGTTAACTTCCTTGTTACCACGTCACAAGCCAGCAGAACCGTAATTCTCATTCACTATGAACAAGCTGACTTGGTTTCCTCCTTCCGTGTCCATTGTGACTGGTTGGCTGCTCCCATCACACCAGAAACACCCCACCTAAACCTCAACAACTGGAGTCCGAGTTTAAAGATGGCTTCAAGTGAAAGAGGATTGGAGGAAGAGAGAGATGCAGAGGCTGGGCCTCCTGCTTCTGGTGCTTTAGAGAATTGAAACAAAGGCATTGCTTGTGTTTGATTGTATGATGGCTAAATCACCAATCAAGCCAACAGCCCAACATAATTGACATGACGGTCCTATTTCCAAGCTTGGATGTTGGTCGGCTCTACGTAGATCCAAAAACACACATTAGAACCTGTAGAAAATTGAGTTGAAAGTAACCTTGGTCATATTATTTCTGTGATGAGTAAAATTCTTGTATATTCGTGTTAGCCCCTCCACACCCCACAGAAGGCCCTTTTCATTTTAACCAACCCACGAGGTTTACCGCCTCATCCCCAATTAAAAAAATAGATTAAAATTCAGAATAAAATGCCAGTAGTAGCTAAATGTAACACTAAAGTTGTAGTTTTTATTGGCATATCAGAAATTCACTACACAAGGATCGCAAAAAGCAGCGGGGTTGAAATTGGACTTATTTCTTTGCGCGCGGAGCCAATGCAAGCTAATAACACGGTCACTGTTCTCCGCGGCCATCGTGAGGAGCGCAACATTGAACAGACGACCCAATCCCAGCGAAGCATTAATCAAGTGTCGTCTGACGGTAGTTACAGCGCTTTCCCTCCGTGCCAAATGACCTTGTCAGCCCTCAGGACAAATACGCCTCCAGATGATAAGAGGTCTGGCACAAACCTCCACGTTTCAGTGGAATGACTTCTATGAGAAGTAAAAGATGAAGTGGCTGCATAAGAACTTTTTCCGGTGGGAAGTCAGCCACTTCATACAGATTCTTCTTGTGGAATAGTTTATCGGAGATTGGGAATGCACTCTTTCTACTGCTCGTATTTTTCTAAAATCTCTAATATTTGTAAAATCTTAAATGCAAGAGAGACGGTATTTCATAGCACTACAGCTGGGTCAGGAGATGCTTTCTTTATTCCAGAGGGGACATGCCTCCTGAGCATGCTGCAGGACAGCCTGCTGGTAGTAGGAGAAAGGCGGGGTGTGGGGTGCATCACTGGCGTGGCCTCGCGGCGTCAGGTCAGGGAAACAGTGGATGCACACACACGTCTCAGTCGGGATACTGTCATCAGATGGCTCTGCATAAGTGGGATGGCTTGTGTTTGTTACAGAATCTGTTTAGGAGTAAACATTTTAGCGCTGAAGGTTAGACGCATCACCACAATTTATAGTGACTTCAGGTGAGGGGGGAATCCAGACGATACTCACCTCTGGAGCGCGGCTCCTCCTGACCACCTTGCTGAACGGCATCCTGGCCTGAATCGATCATCACCTTCTGGGTTTGTTTAGGTGCCTTAGGTGCTGACTTTGGAGATCGAGATTTGTCTCCTCTCACTAAAACCGCCAAGGCAAGAGACAAGACAGACAGCAGCAACAGCATGCAGAGAGCCAAGAGGGAGTAGAGGATGGCGGAGTCAATCAGGGCTGTGGGCGCCGTGGGCGATGTGATTCCCTCCAAAGTCGGGATATGTGAGGTAGCTGAAGTTGATAAAGCTGAAGGGCAGAAGGAAAGAAAATCTTTATAAAAAGGCCGTGCTAACCTTTTTGAGCATGATGCACATTATTTTTTTAAGAAAAAGATGCTGCAGTAGGCGGCTGCAGAACCAGTTGGAGGTTGAGATCGAGCTCTCCGTTGCATACAGAGTACGGATGTCCTCCACCGTTATATTGACCATAATTTGAAGTGGGTAAAATGTGAAATGGGCAAATTTCCCAATCCATGTATTTTCTTTCGACAAGTCTAAATTATCCTTTCAATGGGATACTATTGTAGAAAAATTAATAAATAATACAAAATTTATTTTGATCTGCGCAATAAGAATAAGAACAACTTTATTTATCCCGAAGGAAATTGTTGTGCCAGTTTCAAGTAAACCATAACAATAATAAATAATAATGGGAAATTGTATAAACAGTATAAAAAAGGTTGCCATCCTAATCCCTACATGCATTCACTGCCCAATTAATAAAATGGCCTTCATGTCTGCAAACTAGTCCTCAAGGTCAAATCCATTGTTCTACTAAAGTTTCACATCTATGAGTAATTATGAATGTTCACAAAGAAAATTCTGAGTTTTCAGGAAATCTACGTCAAACATTGCACAATGCGCTGACAAAATAGGGAAGGGGGGGATGAAGCACGGTGATTAAGGCTGAAATCAGGTCGATTGAGTCAGTACCCACTCTGGCAGTGCTGGAGGCAACCTGCTGGATGTCTGCCACAAACGTCCGTACACCTTACACACGTCTTCAGCAGTGCATCGTAGTAATGGCCTGACATCGCTTTGCATTGTGCGGACACTGATGCAGGGGGACATACAGGGCATGTGAATGAATTTGAATGAGTTCGCCTTTTTGAATTGCAATAGGGCTCGGGTGCAATTCAGCGCAGAAAATGACATTTCTGTCTGACGACAGCGTGTTTTTCTATCTTCATTTGTGTTTTTCGTGACACGCCTGGAGGAAGTACCTCCAGTTATCATACAATGACAATCTCAGATGTAACAGCCACACTGTGTCAGTAATAAATGATATAGATTATCCTTTGATTGTTGACCATCATGCATTCGTGTGTATCATATACGCTATCGTATGACGCCGTGTCCATGTGTGTGTTTGCGTGTGTGTGTGCACTTACTGCAGTAAGTGCTGCATTTCGGGATAATAGTCTCTCTGTGGCACACCTTTTTGCAGTGGATGCAGGTCTTCACCAGGCTATCCCAGTGCTGACCCCCAGGGCAGCTTCGAACCATCAGCTCAGATAACACTCACACTGACACACACATACAAACACACTTACAAAGAGGTATTAAAAAAAACCAGCTTGTCCATGTTCATGATGCTTTGCTACTACACTGGTATTATACTGGTGAAACCAAAAACCTAAAAAAAGTATATTCTTTGCCCTATCATACTATCATGTGTTATGTTAAACTGTTCAATACAATTATCAGTTTTTCAATTCAAGAATATACGATGATATTTAATACTCTGCTGGAATATTCTCTGCCATA